>NC_139602.1:1320212-1350212 GCF_946808225.1 Silurus aristotelis
CTGCCCCCGTATCCCAACGGTAACCCTGCCCCCGTATCCTAACGGTAAACCTGCCCCCGTATCCCAACGGTAACCCTGCCCCCGTATCCCAACGGTAACCCTGCCCCCGTATCCTAACGGTAAACCTGCCCCCGTATCCTAACGGTAACCCTGCCCCCGTATCCTAACCGTAACCCTGCCCCCGTATCCTAACGGTAAACCTGCCCCCGTATCCTAACGGTAAACCTGCCCCCGTATCCTAACGGTAACCCTGCCCCCGTATCCTAGCGGTAAACCTGCCCCTGTATCCTAACGGTAACCTTGCCCCCATATCCTAACGGTAACCCTGCCCCCGTATCCTAGCGGTAAACCTGCCCCTGTATCCTAACGGTAACCTTGCCCCCGTATCCTAACATTGACACTGCGCTAACTCTATTTTATTTTTTATTTTTTTATACCCCTGACATTGTTGTGTATGCTTAATAATAATTATAAAAAAGTGCTTAAATTGCAAGGCGGAGACTAAACAAACTTTCAGTCCGTTACTTAATACATTCCTGAGGGAACTCAGATTGTAACTATGTTCCGAACATGAGAATTGCATTTGTACACGTGTGTAATGAACCGAAAGGCCTGTACAAATACTGTTACACCACTCATATATATATATATTAATAGTGTGTTGATGGTGTGTTGTATATACATGCATGCATGTGTGTGAGAGCGTGTATAGGTATGTGTGTGTTTACTCATACAGGTGTTTGTGTAACTGTTATTGTGTGTTTCTGTGTGTATGCATATGTATGTATATATATATATGTGTGTGTATGTTTATATGTATTTGTGTGTGTTTGTGTATACTGTACATTTGTGTATTTAGCTGTATATACTCTGTGCAGCTGCTTGTAAAAGAGTTTGTGCTGAAAGTTTGACCTTTAGTTCAGATATAAACTATATCTCTATACCGTCTTTCTGTCTGCTCTGTATAGATTTTCAGGAACCTTATGCTGTAGTGGCCCTTCTAGAAAAGGATTTAGTTGTTATTGACCTCGCACAAAATGGGTATGTGGTTGTTTTTGAACATCTTTTATCATCAGATCATTAAGATTATTATCATCATCACACCAAGGACAGTAACATTACTTTTATTGAACCACCGAGGACATTATCATTATCTAACCGAGGACATTTTTATTATTGACACACCAAGGACAATATTATCACACCAGGGACAGAATTCTTTTATTATTGACACACCAAGGACATTATCATTATCAAACCGAGGACATTTTTATTATTGACACACCAAGGACGTTATCATTATCAAAACAATGACAGAAACATTTTTATTATTTACACACCAAGGACAATATTATCACACCATGGACAGAACGGTTTTTGTTATTGACACACCAAGGACATTAGTAAACCCAAAAAAACAGTCATATCACTATTATTAAAACACCAAGGACATACGTATTATCAACCCGAAGGACGCTAAAATCTTTATTGCCGACACACCAGGGACATTATCTTAATCAAACTAAGGACAGGAAAATTTTTATTACTGATGAAAATTAGCATTTTACTCCACACCGAGGACTTTAAGAGTAAAAATTGTTTTAACCCCGAAGACATTATCGTTATCAAACCCAGGACGGTAACATTATTATTATTGACACACCGAGGACAGTCACATGACCAAACAAAGGACATTACATTTTATTTATTTTTTTTTTTTACTGACACACCAATGACATTCATATTTATTTATTGCCACACCAGGGACAATTAATACGATCACATTGAGGACATTAACAATTATAAATACACCAAGTATATGATTATTATTAATATTATTATTATTATTATTATTATTATTATTACTAACATGCGTGTTCACGTTCTCACAGTTATCCCATCTTCGAAAACCCTTACCCCATGACGATTCACGAGTCTCCAGTGACGTGTTGCGAATACGTGGCCGACTGTCCCGTGGACCTCGTTCCTGCACTTTATTCGGTCGGCTCACGCCAGAAACGTCAGGGCTACAGCAAAAAGGTGGGAACCGCACACGAGCACGTAGTTATGACGTACGTAGAAAACGCAAAACTATAGGTGAAAAAATGAACAATTAATATAGAAATAAATAATTATAATAAATATTAATCAAATATATATTATAATATATAAAAAATATCTATATTTAATATTATTATATCTTATTATATAATATAAATATAAATATATATACAGTATATATATGATGGGTGTGTGTGTGTGTGTGTGTGTGTGTGTGTGTGTGTGTGTGTGTGTGTGTGTGCACCCTGCCGTGCAGTTCCATTCACCCAAAATGCTGCAGCTCACATTATGAAGTATTTGTCGAGACGTTCGACCGACCCCAAAGTTCACTCTTTATGCGTCGTTGTGTAGCACAGCGAGAAGAACAGATCGACTCCGACACGCTGCTCGACTTTTTCCGTTTCTTTATTCAGTGTTTTTTCTTTTTTCTTCCCTCGATCCCTTCATCTCCCCGACTAGCTTTAGAACCTTCTCTTACACAAGAGCAGAACGATCTAAAAGCACCTACATGGTACGGCCGAACGTTCGTGTACACCTGACCATACGCTTAAGGATCCCATTCAACACTTGTTCAATCTTCTGGAAAGATGTTCTACAAGAATTTTTGGAGATTTGTATGATTTCATTCAGCCACAAGGGCACTAGTAAAGTTATGTAGGTAAGGAGGCTTGGACTGGAAAAGTACTATGTGCTATGTACAGTTTGGGAAAGAATCACATATAGATGGAAAACAAACAAAAACAAACACAGGTTTTCAAATGTTTTGCCCATGCGGTGCAGCTGTGCTGTAAATGGAATAATAATGCGTTCGGTTGTCTGGTTGTTACAGGAGTGGCCTATAAGTGGTGGAAACTGGGGCCAGGGCACTCAGAGCTATCCAGAAATCATAATAACTGGGTAAGTGTGTGTGTGTGTGTGTGTGTGTGTGTGTGTGTGTGTGTGTGTGTGTGTGTGTGTGTGTGTGTGTGTGTGAACGAAACGGTTTAACCCTAGCCCTGTCTGTCTTGCTTTTTTGTAGGCACGCTGATGGTTCTGTGAAGTTTTGGGATGCCTCTGCAAGTCAGTATCACACCTCGAATCCTCGTTTTTTATATTCTCAATATATATTCGAAAGATTTACATTTATGATGAAAACCATAAAATGCTATTAGGATAATTAACCCATTATACATGAAGGTCAAAAGACTATATAAATTGTAATATGCCATATAACCCCATGTTCCGATCTCTGCTCAGAGACCAATCTGATGGTCCGTCTTTGCACGTCCTCTATAGGTCCATTACACGTTCTCTACATGTTCAACACCAGTGGTTTTCAAACTGGGGGCCGCAACCCCATGGGTGGCCACCAGATGTCGCTAGAGGGGCCACATAGAAATCCTAGAATCTAGATAAAAAAATTATTTACAAAAATTATTTGACTTGTATGTCAGGATTGTCAACCTACGTAAACTATAATGAGTTAGAAAGAGAAATATTGAAATAAATATCAATTTTATGCAGCGCATCACGCTGAAATATCACCAAAGAATTATGAAATGTAAAATTACGAAATATGTTGTTTGTTCAACATCAGAGAAATACGACTACAAACAGAACTGATGTTTTTGTTTTGTATTTGTTTTTGCTAAAGTAAAATTGTAAGTTTGAGGATGTTTTGTGTCTTGAGTTCCGTTTCGGGGGCCACAAAAGAACTACTTCTCTTCAGGTCCTCTTCACGTCCTCTACACGTCCTCTACACGTCCTACGAGCGTCACTTCATCTCACCTCATCCCTTATTCTCAGTCGCTTCCTGTTAGTCCTCATACGAACGAAACCCTGATACGGAGCGATATTAATGACGCGTCAAAATCGCCATGGAAACGCCATAGAGCAGCCTTCTGACCCCCCCCCCCCCCCCTCCCCCCCAATGCTCGTTATTACATTATTACTTTCTAACGTCTTCATCGTACTAACGAGGATTTATTTAATACAGATTTGCGTAAATGGCCGTGGGAATATGAAGACTAATTATACAGGGAGCCGTCATTCTGTTCAGGAGGGAAAAAAAATGTCATTCGCTTCGCCTCAACGCCTGCAAATGGTCTATTAGCACCAAAGGCGTGCGCGTGCACACACACACACACACACACACACACACACACACACACACACATATATGTCTATTTTATTTTTTAGTCTATCTAGACACTACATTATTAGCCCCATAGATAGATAGATAGATAGATAGATAGATAGATAGATAGATAGATAGATAGATAGACAGACAGACAGACAGACAGACAGACAGACAGACAGACAGACAGACAGACAGACAGACAGACAGATATAGATTTAGTGTATTTCTTTAGTAAATATATTTCCTCTTTTTCTCTCTCCTCTCTCAGTAATGCTCCAGGTGTTGTATAAGCTGAAGACGGTGAAGGTGTTTGAGAAGGTTCGTGGTAAGGAGGAGAAGACCTACACTGAGATCGTAGACGAGGATCCTTTCGCTATCCAGCTCATGGCCTGGTGTCCAGACAGCCGGATGCTGTGCGTCGCTGGAGTGTCTGCTCACGTCGTCATCTACAGGTTCAGCAAACAGGAGGTCATGACTGAGGTCATACAGGTGTGTGTGTGTGTGTGTGTGTGTGTGTGTGTGTGTGTGTGTGTGTGTGTGTGACCCTTTCTTTCTTTATGCCAGTAGTAGTAATAATAATAATAATAATAATAATAATAATTCTCCAGTCTCTGAAATGACTTTTTGTATACAAACAGCTGTGAAAACCCAAAAGCTCATAAACGTTATTTATAAAAACGAATATATTAAAAAAAATTATAAAAAGATTTACGTGGGTTTTTTTTTTTTGGCAAGGATGAAAAAACCCACGTTTACACTGATCGCGTGATTCGCTTTGCTAAGTGCAGACGCAGACGAGCGATTAGCATGAGTGCCATCAGCTGTTGAATATTAGCAGCATGGCTTAATTGTAGCAAATTGAGCCCATTAGCACCTTGGGTCCCCTGACATGTTTCTCTCACACACACACACACACACACACACACACACACACACACACACACTTCAGTAACGTCCCTAAATTATGAAAAGTGACACTACTGGGAATGAGTTTATAATTATTCCAATTGTTCTGTGGAGAATTAAATGCAATTAACTGATTTGTTTTAATTGACGCAGGTGTTTGGGGGTAAATTTTGAGGAACGGGGGTTCACCTGTATTTGTGATTAGAAAGCGACGTTCCTCTGCATTTTTGTTGAACCGCAACATTGTTTTTGCCAAAAGTATTGGGACACCCAATAAGATTGCAACAACATGCTTCTTTCTAAAAAACCTGCTCCAGCATGAGGCATAGCCAAAGGGTTGGAATAAAAGATCTTGCCTGCTATAGAGCTCAAACATGTTTGAGATGAATAAGAACCTCCTCACTACCTCACCTACATCACTTTCGAAAGCTTTTGTGGATAAATTCAATCTCACGAATCTCCACAAATTCTATAGGAACGTCCCAGAAAAAATTGAGCTTGTTATTAAAGGGATGACGTTCAGAAAAGAAGCACAGCGATCTTACGATGGGGTGTCCACATACTTTTGGCCACGCCTCGTGTATTAAAGGGTGGAAAGACCGATTGTGGATGGATGTGTTCACACAGCTCTTGGAGGTCCGATTGCAGTACGACCCGAACGACCTCGAGTCACCGGAAGGGGATCAGACGCCGGCTCTTCTGACTCCGAACACGTCGCCGAGTCCTCAGAACGCCGCGCCGCACACACACACCTCCACCAGCAGCAACTCGTCAGACGGCATGAGAGATAACGTACCCTGTCTCAAGTAACGTCTCTCTTATTTTCCTCCTTATCTTTCAAGGATACATTGTGTTACAGCACGGGTCCACAAACCTTTTTCTGTGAGGGTCTCATCATTTTTTCCTTTTTTTAATGTGAGGCCGAAGCGACTACCAGTATTATTATTATTATTATGGAGATTTAATTATGATTAAATGTATTTATTCTGCCTCTTAATGCTGGATTAATTTATGAGTTTGTTCTGCAGCGTACAGACAAATAAGCGATACTTTTCAAGATCCTATTAAAAGAGCTACTATCATGACGCCATTTTTTGTTTCATATTAATAACTAGAGGTCGACCGATAGTGGATTTTACCATTAAAGGTTGGATCGTACTATCTATGTCTGTCTATCTAGAACTAGAAGGAATTATAAATAATCAATACAACGTAGCGGTCTCCGTGCAGCAAAACAGCAACAAACCAGTGCCAGTGATTCGCCTCTAGAGGCCGCTCTCGCAATGACAGTGGACCAGAACCCCGGAAAAACTATTGGTATCGGTTTTTTTTGCCCATAGCCGATAGTTTCTCAACTTATCCCTAATAACTAAGTGAGATTTAACTTTGGAAGCCGACCTTTATTATCATATACAGATATGATACGAGTAAAACATATTTCAAAATATGTCTCTGGCATTGTTCAGAGGGCCAAATGTGGGGGCCCCTGTGTTACGGGATGTCCGTGCACAACTTTGGAGGTGAAGAACAGCCCAAGGTCAGGCTTTCAAAATGTTCAGTGGGTTTTCCCCTTATGACATTTCCCCATGATCACTTCACAGCATCGACGAGTTCGAACCGTCACTGATGTTCGCAGACGGAAATTGACCGAACGGATCTTCGTTTTCCTTACGCATTATACAGTATATACGCCTTGTTTCTTCTCAAATCCTGCAATATGCATCTATTCTCTCGTTCTCTCTCTCTCGCTCAGGGTACGCAGCAGTCCTCTGAAACAGTTTCCTGGATATCAGGTGGAGTTGGTGGTGCAGTTGGTTTGGGTCAGCGGAGAGCCGCCGCAGCAGATCAGCAGTCTGGCCATCAACTCTTCATACGGCATGTGAGGGTTTTTTTGTGTTCTTTTATTGCTTTATCCCTCAATAGAAAAAGCCTTCAGTGGTGTCCTGAAACCTCTTAATCCCGTCATTATGAAGCCACATTTGTAGAAACCATCAGTAAAGCGAGACAAACAATGAACACAATTCAACACGTCTCCTTTCACTGAAGCCACAACTGCACCTCCACATACATCATCTCTAGCAGAAGCATCAATATTCTCCTCATCAGCCTCCTGTGCAAATTCTACAGGAAATGTATGAACAGTTCATGAAAAACGTAACATGTTTCGAACGCTTTTGGCGACCGAATCAGTTTCTTCTCCTCAGTCAGCTGTTGTGAAGTTAAAAAAAAGAAAACAGCTATTAAATCCACACGTATATATTTAAGCTTCTGCTACAGATGCAGTTTGGAAGCTCTGACAAGCGCATTCGATTAAAGGATGTGACAAAAGCGATGCTATCGGACGCCTGCTAGAGGGCCCCGGTGTCTGCAACTCGCGATCTGATTGGTTAAAGCAACAGCTTCATGTAAATTAAGCTACACAGTGCTGATTGTGAAGGATCACAGATACTCTAAACCAAATTTACACTTGGTGTATTTATTTATTTATTTATCTGTTTATTTATCTAATGCCCTCTATAACAAAATGCAGCAGAACAGAAGAGTTTTTTTTACTTTTGTTATTATTATTTTTAGTATCATTATTAGTTGCATTAGTGGTATTAATTGTTATAAAAAAATCATTCACGTTTTTATAATGATACCCCCTCCACCCTCTTCTGCCCTCTGTAGCATGGTCTTTGGCAATACTTATGGCCTAGTTGTGGTGGATTACCTCCAGAAGGCTGTTCTGCTGAACCTGAGCACCGTAGACCTGTACGGCTCCAGCGACCCGTACCAGAGACAGCCGCGGTCGCCCCGCAAGAGCAGGCAGCTGTCCGGAGGTAAGACGCCCCATGACGATCACGAGGTGGACTAGCACTTGAGTTGTTTTGAAAGTGGGCTCAAAAGACACACTAGGCCTTGTGCAAAATGTAATTGTCAATGAAAATATAGTGGAGTAAAAAAGAACATCATGTGAATCATAAATGTAGTTAAGTGAAGAGTAAAAGTTGCTTCTATCTTTAAAACCCCCCGAAAAAAAAACGAAAAAGAAGCCAGAAAGAGAAACAAAGTACATTTACTCAAATACTTTACACCACTGTGGACTAGCGAAGTCCTGTTGCACCTCAGTGAAGCAGGTGTCGGGGTAGTGGGATGACCTCCAGTGGTGGAGGCAGGGAATGCAGCTCGACTATGCTTACATACATTAAACTCAGGTCTTTCAAAACAAGGAGATAACACCAACAGTTTGGTAATGGTAGAGACATTGGCGTATATAAAATTTTAAAGTGTCATTTGGATCCATTCAGTAAAAACCATTGGTTCTTCTCCTCCACGTCCTGTTCTTCTCGTTCCATCATGTAGTTTGCGGTTGTGTCTCTGCTGAAGGTCAATCAGAGGTGTTGACTGAAACCTCTATTTCTGTTTGTAGGGCTTTGTGACATCAACGAAGGCTCAGCCACGAGTGAGGATCGCTGCAAATCGCCCACCTCAGGTAACATGACCTTCAGTGTGCACCAGGGGGTCTACAGCACCGAAACACACGCCTCCAGACTGAAGCCTTTTCATTTAGTGTTTTTCTTTATTCATTTTTAATCGAATGATCATGTTCAGAGGACAGATGTGGCGTACAAGCAAGAAAATGTAAAATGAGGGGGCCGTAGCAGGTCCAGGGGTCCGAGGGTTCAGGGGGTCTGGGGGAGGTGGGGGTTCACCTCACTAATAGTACTAATGCTAAAAACGACGTCCAGAACATTCGAACTCAATAACTGAAGATAAGTAAGATAGACAGAGAGAAAATGCGAATGTGAAAGAAAGAGAAAGCGAGAGAGTAAATGATAGAGAATGGTTGAGAATGCGAGAGAGAGAGAGAGAGAGAGAGAGAGAGAGAGAGAGAGAGAGAGAGAGAGAGAGAGAGAGAGAGAGAGATGAGAAGATGAGACAGAAAAAAGTGAGAAAGCGAGAGAAGGAAAAAATGAAAGTGCGACAGAGAGAGAAAATGAGACCATGAGAGGAAATTAGAAAGAGAGAAAAAGGAGAAACTGTGAGAAAGAAAGAGAAAATGAGAAAGCGAGAGAGAGAATAATTAAATCCAATGTCTTTCTTTCGATTGTGTTATCTACCTTATTAAAAAAGAAAAAAAAAAAAAAGTTGATCTGACTTTGAAAATTTTTTTTTTTTAATTAAATTAAATTAAATTAAATTAAATTAAATTAAGTTAAATTAAATTAAATTAAATTAAATTAAATTAAATTAAAAGATAAAAATGTGATATTGGAACCGAAATGTCAGGATGTCAGTTTAATGAGAAAAAAGAATTAAGAAAATCACTTTACCACATAATCCAATAAAATAAATAAATAAACAAACAAACAAATAAATAAATAACTATTCGGCGTCAATTCTTTTTTATTAAATTTTTAATTTTTTTCCCCCCGAAACGAATCGAGGGAACGTTTCTAACTGCAGAATGCTTTGCTTTCCTGTTCCCCTCGAAATAAGTGTTGACGTCTAACCATCAGCAATTCTACAACGGCGCCGGTAGAGGAGGTAAGATGGACAGACGGAGGAACAGGCCCTCGCTTCCCCGCCCCGCTGCTCCCTGTGTGTGTGTGTGTGTGTGTGTGTGTGTGTGTGTGTGTGTGTGTGTGTGTGTGTGTGTGTGTGTGTGTGTGTGTGTGTGTGTGTGGACAACCACTGTCTCTGTCTGGAAAACCAAAGTGGAAAATATATATAAATGTCTGTTGGATTGATCTGGAAAGCTGATGTGGATTGCATGCGTTTGTCACACAGACCCACATAGATAAAGATCACATGAACTTTCTGTAGCTACGCTCGTTATTTCTGACTTTTCCGTCTTGTTTCGTAGCCATAATGAGAAATCGGGAAGTTTATGCCATTTCAAAATAGTAAATAAACACATTTATGATCCACACTGTGATGCCAAAAGTATTCGGACACCCGACTTTCCCACCCGTATGTACTTTTTTCTCCAAACTGCCTACCGCCAAGTTCACATCCACACAATTGTCTGGGACAACTCTAGACGCCATAGCATGAAATGTCAAGCATGAGATCAAATGCGCAAAGCCACCACCATGAAGATCTACTTTCCATGGTTGTGTGTGGAAGATCTTAAGTGGCCTCCTATAAAGAACAAACCATATTGAACACCTAAAGGATGAAGGTGAACACCACCCTCAGGCCTCCTCGCTTCCTTACCTCCATCAGTGGCTGAATGAAAGCTGCACAAATCTCCAGGAAATCTAGTGGAACATCTTCTCAGAAGCGTGGAGCGAATTATAAGAGTAAATGAGAACATTCTGTGAAATGAGACGTTCAAAAAGAAGAACATAGCCATCTTAAGGTCAGGTGTCCACAAACTTTTGGCGATGTAGTGTATATTGACCCGTTAGTTGTGAGGGTTTATCAGTAAATAGATAGATAGATAGATAGATAGATAGATAGATAGATAGATAGATAGATAGATAGATAGATAGATAGATAGATAGATAGATAGATAGATAGATAGATAGATAGATAGATAGATAGATAGATAGATAGATTGATTGATTTCTGGTTTCCTTCTCCTGTCTGGTCCCTGCTGCATGCTTGTGGCATGAGGTTGATGGCCGTTTTGTTCCTCCAGGGTCGTTCTGAGACCCAAACAATCACTTCCTGGTCATGTCTGTCCAGCATGCAGCATTTCCTTCCTGTCCAATTGAGGAATATTTACTAAGGAAAAAAAGAAGTGCATGACAATATCCTGGGTGGGTCTTGAACGATAAAGAGGTGTTTTCTTTCTTCCAGCAAAGATGTCGCGGAAATTGAGCTTGCCTACTGAGCTAAAGCCAGACTTGGGTAAGTTTTGAATTCTTCATATATTTCATTGTCTGCCATTTGAAGGCTCCTGAAAAATCATTCAGATGTTTTGCAGTTTATATAATAAATGCTCACACTTTCTTTAGTCCGCTTACCTGCTCCAGCATGACCCAAAGTGCACAAATCCAGGTCCATGAGTTTTTACTTTCCATGAGTTAGATGTTTGAGCTATAGAGCTCCAACACTATTGGGTTGAATTGGAATGATACCCCAAGTCTCCTCAATTTTTTCAAAATCTAGTTGAACATCTTCCCAGAAGAGTGGAGTTTATTATTTAATCTGGAATGGGACACTCATTAAAGAAGCACATAGCAATCTTGTGGTCAAGCGTCCACAATCCTTTGTCTATATATTGTGTGTAAAGATTTCTGTATACGAATCAGTGGAGAAAATCAATCAATGTGGACTGGTTTAACTTTCGATAGATTGGTCAGGGTATCCTCAAATACTCCCACAACCCCCACCACCCATTCATTAGCTACATTTGATTTATTACGGCCAATACATCACTGGACAGGATATTTACAGGTCTATCTTATGTTTAACAGTACCTACTGTATACTGTTGAACTGATGGGAGTCTCTGTATGTTACAACAACAACAAAAAAACACCCCCTGTACTTTGATACCCTGGAAGATACCACCCAGATACCACTCATACCCCTCGTATAAGTAAATAAAAAAAGCCATCCATAATGGAGAGTCTGGAGACACTGGAGTGCAGGATGTTCCACAATTTCAATACAAAAAAAACATGTAAATTCATGAACATGTGCTGACTCGATGCATTTTCATTCAGCGAAGAAGCATGCATGAGTTTGTCGACAACGCCATTGTTGTATTATTCAATGATTCAGCTGTAAGGAGATGGTAGCTTAGTGGTTAGGGCATTAAACTTTGGAACCAAAAGTCGTAAGTTCAAATCCCAGCCACGTCCAGCTGCCACCTCTGGTCCCCTGAGCAAGTATGGATGAGATGAACGTTCTCATTTTGCTGATCCCATCATTGAGAACTAAACTCCCACTCCACCCCTTGTATCAGTCGCTCATAATAGTCAATTATAAAAAAATTTCGTAAAACAGGAGCTTTACTTCTCCTCTTTTTTTCCCCCAACTGTCTTACTCTCGGTATGTCCTCCGCGAGGCGGCGGTCCGCTAGACACCAGGGACAACTCGTTTAGCCGTTCTCGCAGCTCCAGCGTGACCAGCATTGACAAGGAGGCACGAGAAGCCATCACATCATTCTACTTCTCCCAGACGTACACACGCAAAACGGACAGCTCTCTGAGCCCTGCCCTGTGGGTGGGCACCTCACTGGGTTCCGTCCTTGCTATCAACATAAACATGCCTCCACCGGGAGAGCAACGCCTGCTGCAGCCGGTCATCGTCTCCCCCAGTGGTGAGTTCCTTTTGTTGCTCAAGTTCTGGCCTAGACTGATTTCTGGCTAATATTTTGTAAGCAAGAGTCCATGAAACTTCACATCCCAAGACAGGACACAAAAGTAGTAGTGAGAATTGAGTCATTAGCAGAAGATTTAAAGGTTTAAAATCTGTTCATCGGTTGTTTAGGTACATCTATTAGACTTAAAGGAAGCATCACCCGGCTGGCCTTCCTAGATGGTTCAGGCACCCTGCTTTCGCCTCCCTCTGAGCTGTGGTATGAGGCGAACGCTGACAGCGAGGAGAGGGAGAAGGCAAGGAGGAGGAGGCCGGTGTCCGTGTCGCCCTCGACCACCTCACAGGACCTGAATGAGAACCAGTACATGGTGGTGTGCTCAGAGAAACAGGCCAAAGTGATTTCGTTGCCTTCCCAAACCTGCATCTTCAAGCACAACATCACCGAGACGTCGTTTGTGCTGAGGGCAGACGTGGTGCAAGCTGGCCCGGGAATCTGTGTGGCTTGCTTCTGTGCTAATGGACACATCATGACCCTCAGGTACTGCAGACATACAGTAAGTTCTTCTAAAAGAGGTCTTCCAAACCTCCAAATACAAATCTTGAACGCTCTGTCCTTGTTCTCGTCTACATCCAGCTTGCCAGGGCTCAGACCATTACTGGATGTTAACTACCTGCCTCTAACAGACATGAGGATAGCCAGGACATTCTGCTTTACCAACCTGGGCCAGGCCATGTACCTAACCTCCCCTACAGAGATACAGAGGATAACCTACAGCCAGGAGGTCTGCGAGAACTTGCAGGTTTGTTAATATAGCGCTTTGAGCAGTGATCACAGAAACGCATTAGACAAATAGTAAAATGTTCATTTGTTATTTTTTTAGGAGATGCTCAGCGAGCTCTTCACTCCCGTTGAGACACCAGAGGCTCCAAACAAGGGATTCTTTAAAGGCCTTTTTGGAGGAGGGGCACAGTCACTGGATCGAGCAGAACTCTGTAAGGATAAAAACAAGTTTCTTTAATATTTACACAAATGTATAGAGACTAATGAAAACAGTCATGTCTTTCTTTCATGGACATCCAGATTTACCATTCTTTTAGATGTTGATGTCCAGGGGTTGATGTGGATACCCAGGGGTGAAGGTGGATGCAGAGGGTTGGATGTGGATGGGGTGGTTGTGCATGGATGGATGTTTATAGGTGGCTCTCCATGGTTGGATGTGTGTTGATGTGTGAATGCAGACGTTTATGAGTAGATGTAAATTAGTGGATGTGGGTGTCCAGGGGTTTGGATTGGGAAGATGTGGATGACCATTGGGGTGAATGTCCATAGACTGTTGTGGATGTCCATGGGTGTACATGGATGTGTGTATGCATTTGTTTATAATTAGATGTAAATAAGTGGATGTGGATGTCCAGGGGTGAATGTGGATGCCCAGGGTTGGATGTGGATGGCTGGTTTTACTTTACTGTTTTTGAAGGGGATGATATGGATGTCCATGTGTCAGATGTCCATGGGCTGATGTGGTTATAAATTACTGGATGTGGATGACTGAATGTGAATGGGTGGAGAAAGAGATCCATGGATAGTGATGTCCATTAAAGTAAGAAAGACATCTGAATCCTGGTATGTGTGATTTCCTTTTCCATGTCCATAGTTGGGGAATCTGGGGCAGGTAAGCCATCCCGGAGTCTTGCCCAACACATCCCTGGACCAGGGGGCATCGAGGGCATGAAGGGAGCAGCAGCGGGCATCGTGGGCGACCTGGCTCGTGCAAGGATAGCCCTGGATGAAAGGGGGCAAAAACTTAGCGAGGCGGAAGAGCGGACGGCAGCCATGATGGCTAGCGCAGACTCGTTTACCAAGCATGCCCATGAGGTACCAGGTTACAGTTTTTGAACTGGTTACTACTGCTGTTCTTATTTATTACTTGTGTATAGAATAATTTCTTCACTTTCCTCTGTCCTGCAGATGATGCTAAAGTGTAAGGATAAGAAGTGGTACCAGTTCTGATCAGCACATCAGCCAGTTACACGAAGGGACTCGACTGACTTCCTTGGGGGGGGGGCATCATCGGATCCCTCATCCTTCCTTCCGTCTTGTCCTCCATCTATTTTCTTCTGGACCGGATTTGTCTTTATATCCTGGCACAATGTTGAATTTACAGTGTGTGGACCTCAGTCCTGCTGTTGGAATCAGTGTGTGTGTGTGTGTGTGTGTGTGTGTGTGTATGCCAATGTTTGTCTTTTTTTTTTTATATTTAGCATTTGTCTAGTTATTATTGCCCCACCCCCTTTGAAAGCCTTGGAATTCATTTTCTCATATACTCGTGCTGTGGTTTCTTCCTTCCTAAAGAAAACCAGAAGCTAAAACTAAACATTTAATGTGGGAAGAAAAAAAAAATCTGTTGGGAAAAAAAAAATACAAAAAGGAAAAATTCTATAAATATAAATCCGATATAAATCTCTATATAAAAACTTTCAAAAATAAGTGTGTTCATTCGGACAACGAGGGGAGCACGCATCTGGAGGATGGGGGAGGGTGGAGGTTCGAGAAGCAGCCATTCACAGGAAGTGATGTCACTGTCTTGGAAGAGACGGACCTGATGACCCTGAGAGTTAGCCTTACTTTTTTTTTTTTTTTTTTTACGTACTACTACTTTTTTTATGAATTGATCATTGATTTTAGTTCATTTAACAAAAAAAGAAAAAATGATTTAGCCTTTAATATAAATAATAATAATAATAATAATAATAATAATAATAATAATAATAATAATAATAATAATAATCCAGACCTGTTTGAGTTTTTTATTTTTATTGAAAATTTTTTTATTGATATATTGATTTACATCTTGGAATTAGTTTGATGTTTCTCAGCACAATAACGTTTTTCATGAAGGTACCCATCGTGTTATTGACAAACGATAAACTCGGACGGCGTTTTAGTGGCACGTAAAAAAAAATGTAATTAAAATAATAAGACATGATTACGAGTCAAAATATTCCGAGAATAATAATGGACGTTTTTCTCGCATTGCTACGATTTTATTCTTGCAATTTCGACTTTATTTTCATAATTTTGACTTTTTTTTTCTCAAAATATTACGACTTTATTTTCATATTGTTACAACTTTATTCTTGTAATTTCAACTTTTACTTTTTTTCTTAAAATATTCAGACTATATTCTTGTATTTCGACGACTTTATTCTCAGAATTTCGACTTTATTCTCGTGCTGCTGTGACTTGATTTGTATAATTTTTTGTAATTTTTCTCAAAGTATTACGACTTTAATCCCATGTGCTGCAATTTTATTCTCGTAATTTCGACTTTAAAGTCGTAGCAGTACGAAAATATTATTATTATTATTATTATTATTCAACGTGGCACTAAAACGCCGTCGTGATAAACCTAATCGCTTGAATAAAAAAAAGTAAAAAAAAGATTTTTTCAGATGGCCCCTTGATGGGAGCCGGGCTGGATGTAGAATTTCAAAATCTTCGCTGAGATATTTATCTTATATCATTTAATAGGCATCAGGTGACTCTTTTTCAGAGTGAATAATCCTTTTATATATTATTATTATATATTATTTTAATTTTAATTTTTAGCAATTGCACTCTTTTTTTTAATTTTTTTTTTTATCTCAATTAGTATTGAATTTTTTCTTTTTTTTGAGAAAGAAAAAAAGACGAGCACTTAAACTACATTTAATGTTGATATCACAGGTGGGAGTGTTAGGGGGAAAAAAATTCAAGATTTCAGTCAAGCAGGCGTACGTGTACACACGCTTCCTGTTCAGGAGGTTTATAAGGTGCTGGAATTAAACCAGTTACACTTTTTTTTTGCACCAAATCCTTCCATCCGATTCCTTGATCTTTTCTCATCAGGGTCACAGAACGAATCTATAATGTGAGTAATAAAGCCATATTAGCTCAAATCTTTTATTTCTTTTTGTGTGGGTGGGGTATTCATTGAAAAAAAAAAAGAAACAAACAAACAAAGAAAAGCAATCCGATCTCCGCTGTAATTTGCAGTCTGATCTTAACTATATAGAATCTAATCTAATGATCGATCATACGCAAAGGACATTGCTGCTATATACGTTTGTAAATACATAAATACACATACAGTATATACAAGATTCCGTTTGGTTTTTTTTGTCAAGTCTGGAGGATCTCTTCTCGTCTCCCCTCGTCTCGTCTCGTCTCGTCTCGTCTCGTCTAGTCTCGTGTCTCGTGTCTCGTCTCGCTCTTCCCAAGTTTCGCCATTATGTAAATAATTGAAAGTCTGACAATCTGGGACCACAAATCACAGAGCGAGAGAGGATGAAAATCGGTGTCACTCAACCTGTACTTCATGTGTGAAATGCCAAAGATTTACTTTTATTTCATTTTCAGTGGGTTTTTTGTGGTTCTGATCCGATGTCATCACTTTTTTTTTTTTTTTTTTTTTTTTTTTTTGAGCATCCCATTCCACATTTACCCGTAAACAATGAGCTCCACTCTTCTGGGAAGATGTTCCACCAGATTTTATGGAGATTTGTGAGATTTTATTCAGCCACAAGGGCGATAGGAAAGCCAGGTACTAGTGTTTAAAGGGTTTGAGCTCTATAGCAAACAAGCCACTCAAGATCTTCCACATACGTCAATCATATCTTCATGGAGCTGTGCACTTTGTGTCCTGCTGGAACAGGTTTTGGGTCTCCTAGTTCAAGTGATGGGACAAATGTGCGACCACATCCTGAGGCATCCTATAGTGTGGTGTGCCTCTAGTTTTGTGGGAACGTTTTGGCACATGTGGCTGGAAACGTCTGGTTTCTCCAATACTTTTAGGTCCATCTAGTGTAATGTATTGGTAAATTGTACAGTATTTGATGCCATGTTGTTTGTGGGATTCTTGTGTATTTGTGTATAGTTTATGGTACCATTAACATGTCCTTTGCAATCTTTTTTGTTTTGTTTGTACGCCTCATTCATTAATTATTAATTGATTATTTATTTTTTTTAGTTGTGTCTTTAAGGAAACTGTTTGTTTAAGAGATAATTGTGTGTATATGTTCCAGTTTGATGAAAAAAAAAACAAAAAAAAAGATGATGGGAAACCATTGTGTATAATCTGCTGATATCATTTCAAGACTTCGCAAAAGAACAATTGACCTTTTTCCAAGAAGAAAAAAAAATATTTGACGAAGTCGGCATTATTATGGATTGGCAGAATTTGGGAATCTTGCTACAGGTTCCCACTATCATTGTGTTTCAAAATGTTCAGTAACAGTAAGTGCAGTGTGTGAGCCACTCTCAGGCACTCTTACCCTCTAAAGCCTTTTTTTTTCTCAGGCTGCACCTCCATCACTCCATCGCTTCGCTTTCCCCGATTCTGTCCGGTGTCGATTGTTTGCCCTTGAGAAAAAAATCTGCTAAAAAAAAAAAAGTCTGATATACTTCCTGTGTTCTTCCTCATTTTTTTTTTAACTCCGAAAACTCATTATATCTTGAAAATAGTAAACTTTTGTTCTGAAGTAGATCTTCTTCTTCTCCTCGCGATCTCTCCGTCCCTCGTCCTTGATATAATCGCAGTAATCGTTGGATTGCAGTATTTTTCTCATCGTAGCCACTTTTCTTGTACAGTTTTATGCAAACTTCACATGGATGTCTGTGAATATCTGCTGCCACAACAACAACAAAAAAGAGTTAGAATTTCTGTAGATAGAAATTACTGTGCAATGGAGATAAATAAAAACGAATTCAACCCATTTTGTGTCGATTGTGTTACGCGGGCTAGCGGCGGCCATCGCGGCCAAGCGAGACAGAGGCGACTCTTTACATTCGATACACAGTTCCAGAGGAGGAAAGTAACGGAGTACAAATACTTCGTTATTGTACTTTAGTAGATTTTTCTGGTATGTTTTTTACTCCACTATTTATTTTTCAGAACTTTTTACTTTTACTCATTACATTTTTACACAAATATCTGTACTTTTTACTTCTTGCATTTTCAAAACAGACTCGTTACTTCAGTTTTAATCCACTGATTTGGTGAAATATATTTTTTATTTTCACTGCGTGCCGATTTCAGCCGAACAACCGATTTCCTGTCTTTTTCAATCCGCTGGTGTATAAAGTCCTGACCCTCACTCACCACAGATGTAGACTAGTTTACGGAGATAAGAATCAGCAGGCAGAAGGCGGTAAGAAGTTTGGGGTTAATGTGGATGAGACAGAGGGAGTCAGTGATGAGAACATGACTGAGATCAGACACATTCCTGATCATCATCATCTTTTCTCTGCTTGTGTTCTATATGTGGATCTTCAGCCTGGATGCATTCATCAGGTAACAACATTTTTAATTCGTTTTGTATTAATATATATATATATATATATATATATATATATATATATATATATATATATATATATATATATAAAATTATTGTAAACAGCACAAAATTTTGTTAACGCTATCAATTCAGCATTTCTGTTTTTACCATTTTTATAGAAAATGTAAATACATAAATAAATAAATAACTAAATAAAAAAGAGGCGAAATTAAAACCTTCGGCAAAAAAATACGTTTATCCACGACGTCCTTTAGATATAAAATAAATAAATACACTCCAGATAAAAATATTTTTAATCAGTAAACTTTTGTTTTATTTCTGCGCCAAGTCTCAAATCAAACACCAAATCCGCCATGTTTTACACAATTTACCCTCTAGGGGGCGTTTTGTGGGGTTTTCCCTCATAATGGCGACACAAACTTAAATTACTGTCTTTATTGATCGTACAGATAAAAACAATACATCATTCAAATCTGTAAAATGTCTATAATTTTATATATAAAAGCTTCCTGACTTGAAGAGGTGCAGTTTCTCCGGTATCACCTCATTAACTGTCCGTGTGGAAACATAGCAAAGGCTCTTAGTGATGTCCACACGTCTCTGCACTGATACAGCCTTTATATTTAATCACTGTACATATGCTTACATACATATCACATGCTGTACATATGATAGATGTTTAACACCTCCAAGCTGCCAGTTTTGGGCACCTGAGCAAGCACTTAACTCACTACTGCTCATTTAGTAAATGAGATCATTAAGAGTCGCTCGGGATAAACACTTCCAACAGGAAGTGGCTATATCTCGCTATCTTTGTCTCTCTATTTTCTCTATCTAATTGTCTCTGTGTCTCTTTTAGTAAATGTCTCTGTCTCACTGTATATGTCTCTCTCTTGCTGTCTCTCTATTTGTTTCTCACTCTTTCTAAAGCCGTGTCCGTGTCTCTTTGTCTTTGTCTCTGTCTTTCCTGCTTCTTTACATGTCTAACAAAGTTTTGAGTTTTGAAGTAATGCCATTAGTGATCTATGATGAAAGACTTTCCTGGTTCGATTCTTACCTCTAGTTTCATATTGAACATTATAAGAAGTTTTTAAAAACAGAACAATAAAAGGTCATTAAAATTGGTTGCTGGTAAATCATGGTATATCAGTGGTGCAGGTGTTGGAGATGTGGTTCTTGTACCTGAGTCACTTCTCATAGACTTTGAGTAACTGAGAGAATGAACAGGAAGGAGAAGTTTTGACCCTCTACCATCATGATCGAAGAGAAAACAGTGGTCTCTTAACTATAGAAAAAACAAGAGTCCAATAAGCAAAGCCTTGTTTGTCACCCCTCTGGTAGTGTAGTGGTTAGTGATGCAGTCTCTGCTATCTGACTCACCCGGTTCAATTCCTACCCCTTAGCTATCCTTTCAATTGTTTAAAAAGTTTTATAAAAGAACCAAAAAAGGTCCTAAAAATCTAATTCTTGTAGGAGATCCTGTGGCTCAATTGGAAGAGCTTTACCTCTGGGTTGAGAGGTTGCTGGTTCAAACCCCAGCCAGGACTCAAAGTGAAGAGGGTGGAAGGTTCTGGTGACTGTAGTGAGGAAGGTGTCAGAAATGGTTGCGTGGAAGGTCCGATGTGGAAGGTTTCAGAGGGTGTATCCTGAACCAGGGGGGCAATATTCAGGCGTCTGCCCCCCTGGCATCTGAGAAGCTGAAAACAGAGGGTTATGAAGCAAAAACGTCCAAAATAGTTTCAACATAGGCTCCGAACAAAAAAATAAATTTCTTCAATGACCCAACTTTTCCCCCAAAACATTTATTTTCTCTGAGGCTGAACCCAGCAGGTCTTCACAGCCCTTGTTCAGTCACCCACTCCATTACTCACCACACACTAATTTCCACACAACTTACCCAATGTGAGAACAAACCAGATTTGAACCAGCAACCTCTGAGCTCAGAGGCAAGGCTTTTACGACAAAGCCATCAAGTCCCACAACTCACCTTCTTTTTTTGGGGGGTTTATCCTTCGTTTCATGCTTCAAAGCAAGAAATTCAGACAAGAAAGAAACACAGAAAGCAGGATTCGAACCCTGAACCCCACCAACAGCAAAATACCAGTCTTAACCCACTGAACCATCTGGAAGGACAGGCTGCGACAATTGTTTAGAGCAGGTCTATCTTTTTTTTTTCAACCCATCAATACAAGAATATAAAGCTAAAGACAGACTTAGGAAGCAAACCCATATCATGACTAGCAGGGACAATGCAGGGTTTGAACCCTGATTCACACCATAAGTGAGGCACCAGCATTAACCCACTGAACCATGGAAGAGATCAGACTGGGATGCATGTTTAGATGAGACACAAGCCTTAAACCACTGAGCGACCACTGCTGAAAAGCATGTGTGCTTTTTGGAGGGTTCATACTTTGTTTCATGGCAGCGCAGTAAGAAAGAAGGCATGTAGGACTGGCTTTGAAACCTTATCATCAGTGTGGACTATATTAAGGACCATGTTCAGGCACAAGCCTTAACCCACTGAGCTACCACAGAAGCGATTTTATTTTATTTTTTTGGTGGGGTTATCTTTCATTAAAGACCAGGAAATTATTTCAACACAGAAAGGAAATGTTTTCAGAGTGGACAAGGTCCAGAAGTTTTATTTACCAACACAGCAACCACCAGCTCGAGCAGGAATGAAACTCATCCTCGTGGGGACCCTGACGTTAACCCACTAGGCTATCACATCCATCCATCCATCCAGCTATCTAGCTAGCTAGCTAGCTATCTATGATGTGAGGTCCAGTTAACAGCTAAAACAGGTAGAAGTAATACCTACTTTTTACTTAAGTACATGTCGGAGCCAAAACTTCTTTACTTTCACTTGAGTAAAAAAGTAAAATCAGTACTTCAACTTTTACCCGAGTATTTTAAAACATGAGGATCTGTACTTCTACTTAAGTAAAGGATGTGTGTACTTTTGCCACCTCTGACACACACACACACACACACACACTAAAGATCTCCGATCTCAGCTTTGGAAAGTCGGAAAAAACAAAACTAATCCCAGCATTCGTTATCATTCGTTCAGTCATGTGTTAGTCCTGACCTGCTTAAGGTACACTATGAATATGGTATGAATTGGAGAACGTCAAATTTTTTACCCAAAAAGTACTAGGTACTGTGTTTTTGAGTGAAAAATGCAACGTTCTCAGATTGTCACCAAATTCATGCTATACATCGAGGATGTAAGGGGCAACATTGTGGTTTGAATCGTGTCGTTCTATTTTATTTTGTATCTGAGGTATAGTACAGAACATTATAGTACATTTACAGTACAGAGGCTCGAATCTCAGCACTGGAAATCAACAGAATAAAACTAATCACAGTCATGTGTTAGTCCTGACCTGTTTAAGGTACACTATTAATATGGTATGAATTGGGGAACGTCACATTTTTCACGCAAAAAAGTACTAAGGGTGGTTTTTTGGTGAAAAATGTGACGTTCCACAATCATCACCAAATTCACGCCACACATCGAGGATGTAAGGGGCAACATTGTGGTGTGACTACATTCAGTTTTTCGTACTCCGTAGCTGATGTATAGTACACAACATTATAGTACGGTAACAGTACAGTACAGAGGCTCGAACGTAGCTCTGGATAGCAACAGATCAAAACTAATCACAGTCATGTGTATGTCCTGACCTGCTTAATCTACTCTATGAATTTGGCATGAATTTGAGAACATCACATTTTTCACCCAAAAGGGGTTAGCCCTCAATTTCACGCCACATGTCGAGGGTATAACGGGCAACATTGTGGTGGGATTAGTTTACTTCTATCATACTTTTTTACTAAGACATAGTATAGAAAATGTACAGATCAAAACTAAAACAGGGTGTGATTCGTTTTTTTCTACCTCAATTCCACAGCTGAGTTCGGCGCTCCTCATTTCTGAGACTTTACAATCAATACAACAGTTCAAGTTACATTGCAGCTACAGTTACACTTGTGATACAGTTGCACAAATTGTAACACAAAGCAGTTACAATTTTCCTACATTTACAGTAGTTACACTGCAATTACAGTTACATTAGTTACATTGCAATGAATTTCAATACAGTTACATTAGTCACACTACAGTAACAATTTAAGTACAAATGCATTACAGTTACAATTGTAGTAGAGTAACACTGCAGATAACTACAATGCAGTTACATTGACAGCACCGTTACAGCTTCAAAATACTTACAGGTAACATTTCAGCTTCAGTACTGTTACAACTGCAGTTAGAGTTACAGTTTATGTTAGACCTTCAGTCCAGTTACAAGTACGGTTACCCTTTCGGTACAGTTTAAGGTAATGTAACAATTTGAATGCTATCGTTAGTTTATGTTACAGTTACAGTTTTATCGCTGTTACATTACAGTTACAGCTTCAGTATAACTGTTTATAGCTGCTACACACAGTTCACACGCTGAAGATCTCAGATCTTTGGTAAAGGCATGACCTCTAACTCATGGTGTGAAATTGGTGAAAGTTACAGCTTCAGTTACAGTTACGAGTAGAGTTACAGCTTCAGCTACAATAAAAATGTAAGTTAAAAATTTAGTACCATTATAGCTTCAATACAGTTCCAGTTTCTGCTACAGTTACAATTTGTTACAGCTTGAGTACAGTTACGAATTCAGTTAGAGTTACAGGTATCTTCATACCTTCAGGTCCAGTTACACTTTCACTACATTTTCAGGAAAAATGCTACAGTTAACGTTTGTTATAGCTTCAGTTCAACCATTTATAACTGCTATGACGTACATGAGCTTCCGCAGACGATACACACACACAAACACTCTGAAGATCTTAGTTTTGGACCATCGTAAAGCAAAACCAATCCCAATCCTATGCTAGTCGTGACGTCCATAACACACGGTGTGAAATTGGAGAACATCTGAGTTTTCACACACAAAAAAATTGTAAGGGGTTGAAAATTTCACCGTCATCAGAATTCCACCAAATTCACACTGCACACTGGAGAGGTAACAACTAACACGAGTGTGTACTTAGATTTGCCTGGTCACATTCCAGAGCTGAGATTTGAGCTCTTCATTTCTTTATAGACTCTCAGGCGTGGGGTTTGTTCTCAGCAGTTGTCAAAGTTGAGAACTCCATCCAGAACTACGGCATCAGGACGGTTTACAGGTCTGAGGAGCCGAAAGGGGGTCAGAATCACTGGTATCTGAGGCTTTGCAATGAGTAGCTCAAAAGAGACTCAAAACCAAGAGCGAGCACGAAAGAGAGGTGAGAATAAAAAAAACGTGAAGAAAGAGAGTGGAGGAGAAAAGATAAACAAGATTACCAAATATTGATCAGACACATAGTGGAGTAGCAAGTTCCAGCAGGACATGTCTACTGTGGAAGGTCTTGAGTGGCCTGTTTAAACTCTATTAAACAGCTTTGGGATAAATTAGAGCGCCACCCACAGGCCTCCTCAACTTTACATCAGTGAATGAAAAAGCACAAATCTCCACAAGATCTAGTGGAACATCTTCCCAGAAGAGTGAAGACATGCTAAATTTATACTCCGGTATCCAAAAACATTTGTATAAAAAAAGTGCAGTGGGTTTTAAAATGTGTGGCGGCCTCTAGTGGGGAAAAAAGACATTACGGGTATGGCGTAACGAACGGCACGAATGTTTTTTTTTTTTCTTCGTTAATCTTCAATTTTATCCACTGAAAATAAAAGTTTGTACGCCCAAAGCAACCACAACAAAGTCTGTGAATTTAAACATCAGGGTACCAAAACGATCACATGCTACAGTCATTTAACACAAATTAAATACGTGTCTCTCTTTTGTATTTTCCTCTCGTCCATCATTATCCTTTTATTGCCTCTCATTTCTCTCTCTTTTCCTGTCCATCATTGTTTTCACTCATCATATAAATAATGTTTACATTTCTCTTTCTGTCTTTCACTTATTGAGATCATTCTCTTTTTTTTTTATATATATATTTTTTTTAAACAGTGTCTCATTTTTCTGCGTCTCCCTTTTTCTGTCCTCTCCATCACTGGATGCCGAGGCGGAGTCTGCTCCTGTAATTCCTACTACAAATCATTTAACCCATCAGTTCTTTGACACACTTTTTTAATCTTCAATTGAGAAGAAATTCAGACAAACAAAAAAATCGAAAGTCCACCGGTTCCTAAATACGGCCGATTTATTCATCAAGAGAAGCCCACATACAGAGTACAACGACACTCGGACAAAACGACGAGAATGCTGAGACGTATGCGAATGAAGATTAAGAGGACAGGAGTAGGAATTTGTCGTTTTATCCGAGTGGGGGTGGGGGCGGGGGGGTTTAAAAATACAGAACACGAGTTGCTCGATGGGTAAATCTGCTGACTTTTCAAATGTTACAAAAATGAAAATGAAAAGAACAAGGGACCAGAATCCTGATGCTTTTTTTTTTTTTTAAAGAGAAAGTTGACTATTAAAATAAATCGTGCGTATACGCTCGGTCTTTCACGTGTGAAGCGTGAAAAATGGTGCCGCTCCTCACTCCTTCCTGCGCTTTTTATCGTGATCATAGTCTTTCGAGCGGCCGGCGGTCGATGGCCTTTTGGAGCCGCCGTGTTGCTTGGCCTCTTCCAAGAACTTATCCAGACCGAAAGGATCTTCCTCGAACTGGACCGGGCCGTCCCTGCGTGGGCCGTGATCCGCCCCGGAGAACTCCCTGTCGGGGACAAACCTAAAAAAAAAAAGGAGGAGTTTGAACACAGATTTATAAATATACATATTTAGATGGTAAACGACACTGAGGCCTGTATCACCTGTTGTTCTGCATGAGGGTGTCCAGATCGTCTCCATACATATCCTTGCTGGTGTTCTTGCTCGGTCTGTAGATGTTCTGCGCCATGTCCCGGCCTCTCCCAAAAGGTTGGTCGTATACGTTATAGACCTCGTCTTCTCCTCCTGCGAAGCCGCTGTCCATTCCCTGAGAGACAACATCGTTAATAAACGGATGTGAACTCCGGTACCGTCATGGGAATCAGGATGCGAGAATGAATTTACCCTGCTCTGGTTAAAGAGGCGCTGGTCATACTGAGCCTCGCTGGAGATGCGTGGGTTGGGCTGACCCAGGGCTATCATCTCGCTGATGTCTCTGTCCTGGTCCCTCTGCAGTTTAGACCTGGGGATGATATCGGATTGTGCGTTTACAGGTGATGTCAGGGCTGCTTCTCATTATCTTACACTAATTAAGGAGAGCAAATAACGTTATGACCAATAGGTGGCAGTGCAAGCACAATTCGATCTGCGCCGATAGTCGACTGCTCGAACGATTCTCAAAAAAATAAACAAACCCATACTGATAGTTTTTCCGGGTTGCGTTTGTGCCGAGACTGTCCGCCGTCAGTATTTACGGAATGAGAGCGGCCTCTAGAGGCGAATCGCTGACGCCGCGCGCCGTTCGAATTGATAGAGCGAAACTGCGTTGACTACAGTTCTAAAAATTCTAAAATTTACTTCATTCAAAAGTGTATTCATGTTTTGAAATGTTGAAATGAACAAATACTTCTAAAGCGTTACAATTTTACAGAAATCCAGAGTCAGGCTTGAAAATTGCCGTCTTTAAATGTCGTCACAAAGTCCAGAGCATTGAAATCACATTTATTTTTTTATAATAAAAGTCTTTTAGCCAGTAAGTAAAGTTGAATCCTTGCTATCAGTAAAATCCACCATCTGTCGACCTCTCGTCTAGACGGTGAGACGTGCGGTGTACCTTTTATCAGGGGCGGCTCTGGAGATGTTCCTGTCGTGTTGCCTGTCCTTCCTCCTGTCATGTCGGATGTCATCGCGCTCCCTCAACTCAGTCTCTTCACCACCTGGAAAAGGGCACCGTGTCAGACCTGCGCTCGCACTTCACATGCAGTACAGACGTAGGGGGGGTGGCGGGATTATGCACGTTTATGCACGTGACCGATAAACGTTCCTACCTTTTTCTCCATGGCTCTTGATGCCTGCTCTCCGGTCTCGGGCCATCTTCGCCAGTTCCCTGAGCTTCTCCTCCTTCTTCTCCTTTTCTTTCTGCGCCATCTTCTTTTCCACCTGAGCACGCATCTCCACCGCTTCACGTGCCTACGCGCGACACACATCACCCTCACGTGAACTTGAGCTAAAACCCTTTTAACGCATCATGTTTGTGTTTACTGATGATCCACTCGAGGCTCTTGGATTTTCAGAATCATTCAATAAAATAATATAATATGTTAATATTTATATAACATTCGCTTCTTTACCACTGAAATATCCCGTTTATTACGTTTATTAAAATAAAATCTTATACACTATATATAATGTATGAATAATAATGAATATTATTTATGTCTAATATAAAATCTGCAGAAGCTTTTCATGTTTTATTATACATATTAAATGTATAAATTAAATCATCATTTATATATATATATATATATATATATATATATATATATATATAAATTAAATGTTTTTTCTAAGTATTTTCCTTTATATATTTCTATATTTCTTGATGTAAAAAAAAATAATAATTTATGTTAAACCGTAAATAATAATTTTATGAAAAATGATTAGGTACATGTCAAAAAATCTATTACATTATAATTTATATTAAAATAATAAAATAATTGTTGGAAAATTATTTAAAAAAAATAATTCATACTTTACTCATGGACAATCCATTTACTATTTCATATTAGATATTAAGATCTTTCTAAATCTATCCAGAAAAAGAAAAATCCAGGACGTGGTTACGCTGAGTGAGTGTTTAAATAATGTATGCATGAAAAGATCAAAAGGTTTGTTTTCTTTTCGAACACTAAATAAAAGAAACGGCGTGTAGCAGCATACCTTCCTGTCTGCGATGTAAAGCGCCTCGGCTAGCTTGGCAAAATTCTCGTTGATGTGAACCGTCTGGAGACCTCTGCCGTCGGCGGCTAGACGCTTGTCCAGTGGTATTGTGTATCCCTAAAACGCAAAACAGTAAAGAATTTTACCGGCTCCATGGGTTGGAGCTCAAACCCTACTCAATCCCTACTTTGGGATGCACTTTTCCCACCCCAGGCCTCCTCATGGAAAGTTTAGACAACAGCCCAATCTTTATGGTGAGTTATGGTAATAAACTCGCTGGGAGAAGCAGCGCACCTTCGCGTTCTTCCAGTTGGAGATGCAGGGAGGAATCTTCCACTCTTGCTGTTCTTTCACCGTCATCTGCAGGAGAGAAAAATGAAGCAGACGCAGAAGATGAGTGGAGGTGAACGAGAGAATCAGAGCAGTAGTACTAATGAAGGTCTTGTACCTTTCTGCTGGGGGAGTGCATGACCGGAGCGGGGGGAGAAGGTGGACCACGGGGAATCTTCTTATTAATCCTATAGGAGGAGAAGATAGACAGAGATATATAGGATGGACAGATACATAAAATAGGAGCTATTGGATACATTAGACTGATCGGATGGACAGGAAAGATTGGATGGATGGGTTGGAATAGATAGAATAGATTGGATAGAGATAAGACAGCAGATGGATGGATTGGATGGATAAGACAATAGATTGGATCGATGTGGTGAGTGATTGGACTGAACAGATTGAATGGATGGATAATTAAAATAGATTGGACAGACGGACAGATAGATTGGATGGGACAGATCTGCTAGGATAAATATCGCTTGGATGAATAAATAAGAGACTTGACAAGATGGCGCCGCCCTTGTGGCAGACGGATGTAGCGCCTAACTTTTAACTAGAGCATGAAACTTACTTGAAGCGTGGCGGCTCCATGGGATCTTTCTGCATCTCCACCATACGAATGACCCTCTGCTTGGCACCAGAGTTAAAGGCCACGCCCTGTTGTGAAGGTGTGTACCTAAAAAACAAAAACAAACAAATAAATAAACACAGTTCTCTAGAGAAAGATCTCTGGGGTCACATGACGCAGGAGGCTTTACCTGATGTACTGCGCCGGGGCTTGTTTATCTGCTGCTCGTACTGGCATGGCGGCGGCAATCTTCTGGGACACCTGCTTCTCCAGAGCTGCTCTGGTTTTCTCCGCGAGCTTGGGGCAGGACACGGAAAAAAAGTCTCTTAGCAGGTGATTTAGAGCAGAGCACCGCTGAGGCTTTTCTGGAGAAACTCGTCCGTTCATCAACTGATCCTTTATTCCATCCAAATTTGTTCCCATTTTCTGTAATTTTCTTTTGTGCTTTCATTCTTTTTTGGTTCCCTTCCATTATTTTTTTTTACGGTTTTCTTCCTCTTTTCTTGTTCTTTATTTCTTAGTTTTCGCTTTTCTTCAAGTTTTCTAGAGAACTTTCCTTCTCTAAGTTTGTCTTTATTTCTTTTTCCTTCTCTTCTTTTTAGCTTTTCTATATTAGGTCCTTTTTTTAATGTTTCCTTTTCTTTCATTCTTTAAATTTATCTTTCTTTTTATGTTTTTTTCCTTCCTTCCCTCTCTTCTCTCTTTTCTTTAGTTCTTTTAAGTTTTTCTGGGTTTTTTTCTTCAATTGGGTTTTTTTTTTGGCTCTTTCCTTTCATCCTTCCTTCCCGGTATGTCTAAATTTATCTATTTTTTTAAACCCTTTTTTCTTTTGTTCCCCCTCTCTCTCTCTCTCTCTCTCTCTCTCTCTCTCTCTTTTCGTGTTCTCTTTTTCTTTAAGTTTTTAAAGAATTTTGAGACGTTCGAGTGCTGAGATCTTACCTCCTCTACTGCCTCTCCATCGGGTCTCTGCAGTTCGGGAGCGTCGTCCTGCAGCACCTCCTTCGGGAGCAAATCTGTATACTTACTAAATATCACCTGTTCAAAAAGAAAAAAACACAACAACATTATATTAGAATATAAAAAGAAAAATTCCAACCCGAACACGTGTGAACGAATGTGCGGTAATTATCGCACGCACCTTGTCCTTTCCCTGTCCTTGCCTGGCGATGGCGTCGTACTTGACCTTCCCCTCGGCGTCCACCTGTAAAGCGAGGGCATTGGAGGTTTTCTTCTTCCGGCCCATTTCGAGCGGGTACTGAGCCACGTGGACCTCCGGGAACGCGCCGCCGTCGCCGAAGTCCTCGGTGGTGCGGGGCACCCATCCTTTCCGGGATCCGTACGGAGGAGGTTCTCGCCGCATTACAACCAAGGCTGTGGATTGGGAACGCTGGGCCTTGGCTGCCTCTTCTGCCTCGAGCTGGTCCTGAGACAGCTGAGTAGGAACGGGTAAAAAGCTGGAGAGGAAAGACAAAAAAGGTTTAGGGTTTATATGAGGTGCTATCAAAAAGTTTCAAGATTAGTTCTGTAACCTGCCAA
>NC_139602.1:1355212-1375212 GCF_946808225.1 Silurus aristotelis
TCCCGCCTCGTAAAAGGCTTTATCTGCTGGAATGATCTCTGTGTGTCTGAGCAGAGAAATGGATAATTTGGCTGCCAAAGTGCTCTGAGAAAAGAAACACAGGAGCATAAATCCTATACCCAGGATCCTGAAACAGCACTTAGTTACAATATAACCCCAAATTCCATATTATTATTTCATTTCTAAAAGGAAAAACAGCACCAGGAGTTAAAACTCCATCAGTTTTATCTCTGCGAGCGAGTCGGAAAACGACGCACCAGCTGGTCGATGCCTTTGGCTGCTGAGCGAGTTGCGTAACAGTGAGCAACCATGAGCATCTGCTCGAAGATTTGATGGGCTGGAGAGTTGGCTTCTGAAGATTTGGTCAGGTTCTCACACTGCTCAGAGAAAAAAAATATTATTTCAAGACATGAAGTGCAACCTAACATCATCGAAATTTTCAATTCAGGGAAACATCTGGATGTTGAGGAGGCGATACACATTTAGAGTGGAAATAGCAGTGGAAATGTCCACTCCATCTTGTTGGCCAATGCTCACCAGCAAGTGTAAAACATCCCTCAGGTTGGCCCACATCCGATACGCCTCTGTGACATCCCTGTCCTGGAGATTCATCAGCTCCATGAACATGCGCTTGTAGATGTTGAAGTTCTGTAGAGAAATATAAGAGTAATAGAGGGAGCAGAGGAACAGTGGTAGAGAATTGGGGGATCAGTGGTAGAGGATGGAGAGATCAGTGGTAAAGGATAAAGGGATCAGTGATCTAGTGGTAGAGGATTGGGGAATCAGTGGAGAAGTGGTAGAGGATAGAGGTATCAGTGGTAGAGGATGGAGGGATGAGTGGAGAAGTAGTAGAGGATAGAGGTAGCGGTAGAGGATTGGGGGATCAGTGGTAGAGGATGGAGAGATCAATGGTAGAGGATGGAGGGATGAGTGATCTAGTGGTAGAGGATGGAGGGATCAGTGGTAGAGGATGGAGGGATGAGTGAGCTAGTGGTAGAGGATGGAGGGATAAGAGATCTAGTGGTAGAGAATGGAGGGATGAGTGATATAGGGTAGGGGATGAAGGGATCAGTGGAGAAGTGGTAGAGGATAGAGGTAGCGGTAGAGGATTGGGGGATCAGTGGTAGAGGATGGAGAGATCAGTGGTAAAGGATAAAGGGATCAGTGATCTAGTGGTAGAGGATTGGGGAATCAGTGGAGAAGTGGTAGAGGATAGAGGTATCAGTGGTAGAGGATGGAGGGATGAGTGGAGAAGTAGTAGAGGATAGAGGTAGCGGTAGAGGATTGGGGGATCAATGGTAGAGGATGGAGGGATGAGTGATCTAGTGGTAGAGGATGGAGGGATCAGTGGTAGAGGATGGAGGGATGAGTGAGCTAGTGGTAGAGGATGGAGGGATAAGAGATCTAGTGGTAGAGAATGGAGGGATGAGTGATATAGGGTAGGGGATGAAGGGATCAGTGGAGAAGTGGTAGAGGATAGAGGTAGCGGTAGAGGATTGGGGGATCAGTGGTAGAGGATGGAGAGATCAGAGGTAGAGGATGGAGGGATGAGTGATCTAGTGGTAGAGGAATGGGGGATCAGTGGTAGAGGAAGGAGGGATGAGTGATCTAGTGGTAGAGGATAGAGAGAACAGAGGTAGAGGATGGAGAGATCAGTGGTAGAGGATGAATACCTCTGGGCTGGCTGGTATCCCGTGCTGCACGTACAGCTCAAGAACTTTCTCAGCCTGACCTTCTTTGATCAGATGCGTGGCGTACAGAGCGCAGTATTTATGCAGGATCTTGAAATTCTGTTCATGGAAAACAGAGAGCAGGAGATTCACAGATACAGCGTTTCTTTTTATTTCTACCAAGAATGAACCAGAAGCCGTACGAGATGGCATCAAAAAGTTTCGAGACTCCCCAACAGAGGGCAGCAAGAGGCTGCACGCATAGTCATAGGGAGCACTGAGCTCTCCTCAGTTTCTCGCCGGAAACGACATTCTGCCAACTTCGCCCTCTTTCCAGCTCAAAGGTTGATGTTTTGACACCGTTGCGAAGATCCGGTGGGAATAGCAGAAGGTCCATGAGGTCCTTGCTGTGCAAGGGGACTATTTTGAAGGTGATAATGTGTAAACGTAGATAAATAAAGTGCTTCCTTGTAAAGAGCGCTAATCTTAAAACTTTTTGACACCACCTCGTTGGAGATCGGGGGCGTGATGATGGACGGTACCTGCTTGGATGCGATATCAATGCACTTCTCCCACTGGTCTCTCTCGGCGTACATGTCTAACGCCGCCATGACATCTACTCCAACCAGCTGTTTGGTGAAGGAGGGGTTAAAATTAATAGAATGTATGAAAATACACAAAAGATCTGCTTTCCATGGGTTGAATGTGTGTGGAAGATCTTGTGTGGCTTCCTGTAGAGCCTAAACCATATTAAACACCTTTGGGATGAATTGGAACTCCACCCCAGGCCTCCTCACATGTTCAGCTCTTGATCTACATCACAAATCTCCACAAAATCTAGTGGAACATCTTCTCAGAAGAGTGGAGCTCATTATAAGAATGAGTAAATGTTGAATAGGATGTTCAGGTGTCCACAAACTGTTAGAGGTCAACCGATGGATGTTTAAAAATGATTATATATCATAATTATATATCATAATTATATAATAATATATAACTATATAATATTATAATTATAAATATTATCTAATGAATAAATAATGAAGAAACGAAGAAATAAAATGAATAAATAATAAATATAACATAGCGCTCTCCGTGCAGCATGCAGTCTTGTGTGAAAAAACAAACAGCATGTGGTGTCAGTGATTCGCCTCTAGAGGCCACTCTCGTCCCAGCGTCACAGCGGCCCAGAACCCGGAAAAACTATCGCTATGGATTTTTGCTTATAGTTTCAGCAGTTATTTATCGATGCTATGCGATTAATCTGCGAAAACGATGAATCGGTCGAACCTCTTGTGCATATAGTGTATAATATAGAAGAAAGTCAGCCAATAATAATAATAATAATAACTTACAATATCAGGAAAAATATGGCATGCTCGAACAATCGCAAACTCACCAAGTCGACCTTGCCTTTGTTTTTCAAGTGGTCTTTGTAACGTTGGTCAACGTACCCTTCCAACCTGTTAAGGAACATCACAATACATCACAAATCTCAACCTTTATGTTATTAAAGAGCTAATACTCCAGAAATCTGGGTCGATTTCTGATTAAGGAAACACCACACCGTTCTAACCACAACATTTTTATTCACATTTATGGCATTTGGCATCCAGTGGATGAGGGTTGGAGGCCACTTGATGCAGCTGAACATGGTTCCTCCATAGGGATGGATTTGGACTACTGGGGTTGGACTGGGCTTGGACTGAGTGTCCATCAGTAAATAGTTGATAAAAAAATAATAGAACTGGGATAAATGGACACTGGTGCCATTCCCTTCTGAATCAGGTTCCTCTCAATGTTCCTCTCTCATAAGGTTGCAAAATTCTGGGATTTGTTTTTGCTTTAGTTCTGTACCACATTGTTAAGCAAAATGATATTGTGGAAATGCTTGTGCTCAGGGTCTCACCTCGCATCCAACTCTTTGGCTATTCGCTTGGCTTTGTTCCATTCCTCAGCCTCCATGAAAGCATCAACAGCTTCTTTAATGAGGTCCAGGTTGAGGTAGAGTTCAGCAGCCTGGGTGAAAAAAAAAAAAAAACAAAGCTTATGTTTTAGCTCGGAGACTTGACAAATGAAAAAAGTGGTTTTGTTCTGGAAAACCTCAATTTCCCAAAAAGTTGGGACACTTGTTAAAATGTAAATAAAAACAGATCACAAATCTGATAAATTCATATGATATTCACAATAAAACAGCAGGAAGATGCGTGTCCTCAGTTTATCCAAAATGATCCTGCAACTACATTCAAACTCCCTTTTATTAGATTCCCTCCAATTCTGTAAAATTCCCAGTTTATTCCCATTCATTTCCATAAATTCCCATGGAAAGTTTCCAGTCTTGAATATTCTTGGAATTTTGCAGCCCTACTCTTTATCCATCTCATCCTCTTCATCCTCGTTATCCATCTCATCCTCTTCATCATCACCCTATCCTCTTCATCCTCCTCATCCATCTCATCCTCTTTATCTCTTCATCAATATCATCCTCTTCATCCTCCTCATCCATCTCATCCTCTTCATCTTCTTCATCCATCTCATCCTCTTTATCCTCCTCATCCATCTCATCCTCTTCATCTTCTTCATCCATCTCATCCTCTTTATCCTTCTCATCCATCTCATCCTCTTCATCCATCTCATCCTCTTTATCCATCTCATCCTCTTTATCCTCTTCATCCATCTAATCCTCTTCATCATCATCCTCCTCATCCATCTCATCCTCTTCATCTTCTTCATCCATCTCATCCTCTTTATCCTCTTCATCCATCTCATCCTCTTTATCCTCTTCATCCATCTAATCCTCTTCATCATCATCCTCCTCATCCATCTCATCCTCTTCATCCTCTTTATCCATCTTATCCTCTTCATCCCTCTCATCCTCTTCATCAATCTCATCCTCTTCATCAATCTCATCCTCTTCATCCATCATATCCTCTTCACCCTCTTCATCATCATCCTCTTGATCATCATCCTGCTCATCCATCTCATCCTCTTCTTCATCCTCGTTATCCATCTTTCCTCTTCATCCTTTTAATCCATCTCAACCTCTTCATCCTCTTTATCCATCTCATCCTTTTCATCATCATCCTCTTTATCCATCTCCTCCTCTTCATCTTCCTTATCCAGCTTATTCTCTTCATCCACTTCATCCATCTCACCCTCTTCATCCTCTTTATCAATCTCATCCACCTCATCCTCCTTATTCATCTCATTATCTATATCCTTCTTATCCATATCTCATCCTCTTCATCCTCCTCATCTCTCATCCGTTCAGTAGGGTTTGAGCTCTATAGCAGGCCACTCAAGATCTTCCACTCCACTAAAAGCGTAAAGCATATCTTGGTGGCTTTGTGCACTTTGTGTAAGGCTGGAACAGGTTTGGTTCTCCTCGTTCAAGTGAATGGAAAATCTCATGCATCCATACTTTGTGGGAACAGTTACAGGAGGAATCACATATGGCTGGAAAAGTCAGGTGTCCAAATACTTTAGTTCCTGTATAAAAGGTAAAAGAGCCTGAAACGTGCTGAGATTTAAACGTACACCCTTCTGCTTCTACTGAAACTGCAGCGAATCAGTACACAGTATTCGGCTTTGTCACGTACCGCGTTGTACTTTTTGTGCTGCACCAGCCGCGGCCCGACGACCTGAACGACACCCACGGCCTTCTCACGTGTTAAAAACTTGATGGCCAGTTCCGCTGCCTGGAAGACACAAAAAAAAAAGAATGTAGAGAATGAAATCCCAGAAGACAGAAAACAAGTGTGCGAGATGGAAAAGTTCCCGAACACCGCATTTCACGTTCACGTATGAACCAAGACGACGTGGCTGAAAGTATCGGGACACCTGACTTCTCCTCCTACTAAAACGTTAACATCTGTATAGGAAGTCTATGGATTCCCTTCACTTCGAGGAGGAGAACCTGTTGGAGCTACCCGACTTTGCACGTGGATCTCCTACAGAATCTAGTGGAACATCTTCCCAGGAGAATAAAGCTTATAATAAGAGCTACGTGTGAAATGTGTGTGGAGAAGAACCTCACCTTGATCCAACACGTTATGAGAAGAGGCGCGTTGGACAAATCGTTCACCTTCAGGTAGCAGTCCACCGCCCGGGCATATTCACCCGTCTGCTCCCACTCACGAGCCTGCTCGATTACCCCTTCTGCTCCTCTACACACACACACACACACACACAGAATGTGCATCTGCAACTGATAAACCCTCTGTCCTCTATACGATGTATGGAAATTTTTTTTTTTTTATCAATTTAAGACTTTTATTTTATAAGCAGAACATCGAGGAGGATGAGGAGGGTGTAGAACTTCACCATTCATCTATTAAACTGACAATCAAAGCCCCTTTTCCATCTTTCTAAGCAAAGCTGTAAGCTGAAGATGCCATGGTGAAATATTTGGAACGCTTAACGTTCATTAGTACACCAAGTCATCGGAAATGTATTTATTTATTTATTTATTTTAATTACCGGCTGCTATTTTTGGCGATCTCTTTTTCATACTCTTCTTGGAGAACGCTCAGCTTATTCGGGATGTACTCTTTACAGATGCGCATGGCGTCGCTCCACATCTCGGCATCCTGGAAACCAAAACAGGGAGAAAAAAAAAAAAAAGATTAAAAAAATGTATAATCACAAAAGTGCTTTGCTTTCATTTATTAAGTTTTTTTTATAATTTTTTTTTTTTTAATATATCAACCATAAAAGTTTTTGCTTGGATTCAAATCACATGACAGGACTGAAATTGGCCGAGACGTTCGTTAAATCAGGATGTATGATTTTTTTTAATCAAAGCCAATGATAGAGTGAATTACTTGCAATTGACTTATAAATAATAATAATAATAATAATAATAATAATAAAAAATTTAATTATACACATAAATCTGATACTTAAGGCACAAAATATTATTAAAATATTATTGGAATTTTCCATATATTTTTATTGCACGTTAGTGGTCACGTTAGTGGTCACGTTAGTGGTCACGTTAGTGGTATTTTTGGTTTGATTTATTTCATGAAGACTGAAATCTGAAATCTATTAACACACATTTGCTCATAAACAACTTCAAAGTTACATCTGGTTTGGGTAAAACATCACCTCCAGGACGTGACAGAACGTGACAAATCATTTGTAAAAAATATATTACATTATTGAAAGGAAAAAAAAAAAAAGAAAAAAGAAAAGATTTACTCTGTAATATTTAATGGCGAGTTCGGGCCTCTGTGCACGGAGCAGGAACGCTTCTGCTTTCTGGAAGTCTTTTTGCTCAATGCAGCACTTGGCCTGGTCCACCAGCACGTCGGCCATGCTGTCCGGGTCGTGAGCTTCAGCCACACGCTGGGCTCCGGTCCAGTCCTGTATATGAAGGTACCTGCAAACACCCACATTTATCACAGGGGAGTGGGAGCTCAGTGATTAAGGTGCTGCGTTACTGATCGGAAGGTCGGGGGTTCAAGCCCCGGTATCGCCAAGCTGCCACTCTTGGGCCCTCGAGCAAGGCCCTTAACCCTCTGTGCTCCAAAGGTGCCATATCATTGCTGACCCTGCGCTCTAACCAAGAACAAATTTCACTGTGCTCTAATGTATATGTGACAAATAAAGGCTATTCAAGCAGTTCGAGACGTTTTCTTGTGAGCTTTTGGGTTAATTTAGTTCCTGCTTTATTAAATGCTTTCTGGTTGGGTTGGATATCATCTCCAATTTTCCAATTTCTTTTTGAAATCCTCAACTCAAACGGGAGCGGTTTTGCAGATTTGCTCAGCTATCGGCGAAAATCTGTACCGATAGTTTTTCCGGGTTGCGTTATACAGCACAAAAGTGGCCTCTAGAGGCGAACTATTGACACCATATGCTTAATTTTCTTTGTGCTGTTTATTTGGAGTGTCTTTTTTCATTTATTTTGCATGTCACTGGTTTTATTTTTTATTTGTGCTGTTACGTTTTGTTTCAGTTTGAATGTGTGTTTGATTTTCCTCAATATTTAGTGAAATGTTTAATATATCAATATTTATTTTATAATATTTAGCACATTTTCATGATTCAGTACTGTATTTTTCTAATATCTTTGTACTATTTTACATCGAGTGTAATGTTGGTTTGTATTTTTTATTCAGTATTTATTTAAAAAAACTGCTCAAATTGTCATTTTAAAATTGGATAAAATCCACTATGACATCATTCCAAAGCATAACGGAGCAAACAAACACCTTTTTAAAGACCGATAGCTGGAAAGGTCACTTACATCAAAACAGCTTCTTTTGGCCTTCCTGCTTTGATGAACTCGATCTCAGCTTCGCTAAATTTACCCTAAAAAAGGAAAACATCACGGTTACTTTTCGGATTAATTTAATGGTGATCATGGCGAGCGTGAAGAAAACGATACCTCGTCTTCCAGAAACATGGCGTTCTTCAGATGGATTTCTGGGATCTTCTGCTTCATGGAGAGTCGGGCCAGCTCGAAGGCGAACTCGAACGATCTGCGTGGAGAAATTTACGATTTCAGAAGCGTAAAACATGGTGAAAAATAACTGTAAATGGTACCAATTGTGTCGGACGTCTTTGGATGCTGTAGCATGAAATTTTCCCTTCTTGCGATCAAGGAGACCCAAACCTGTTCCTGCATCACACAAAATGCACAAAGCCAGCTTCATGAACATCTGCTTTACATGGGTTGGATGTGTGTGAAAGATCTTGAGTGGCCTCCTATTCTGCTCCAATACCTTTGGGATGAAAAGTCCACCCCAGGCCTCCTCACCTACATCAATACCTGTCTTTCTGATGCCCCCTTGTGGCTGAATAAAATGTTACAAATCTCAACAGAATCTAGTGGAACATCTTCCCAGAAACTAGAAGTGATTTATAGCTTGTATACATTTCCGTACCGATTTTCAGCTGCAAACTCAATTGCGTCCCCCAGCAGGCCAAACTTGTTGAGAAGTTTCACGGCGGTCTCTCCTCCCAGACTCTTGGCCCACAGGTAGACCACTTGCTTGTGGGCGCTGGCCGCCCCGTGGCTTTTAGAAACCTGCAGAATACACGATAATATGTAGTCCCTTAATAATATCCCTGTACACAAAGCCAGCGCCATGAAGATCTGCTTTCCATGTGTGTGAAATTAATTATTCTATAGTTGATTGCTGGAATTACTGGCAAAAATCCATACCGATAGTTTTTCCAGGTTGCGTTATACAGTACAAGAGCGGCCTCTAGAGGCGAATCAACGATGCCACATGCTGTTTATTGTGTCATTTTTTCACGTTTTTTGGATGGAATTGTTTTTTTATTTATTTTAAGTGTTATTTTTTTGTTTTAGTTTGAATGCATCTGGAGTGTCCTGCTGTAGATGCGCGTACCCTATACGCTTCCTCCCACATCTCATTTGTCCCATACATGTTGACCGCCGATTTCCAGTCCTTGCCCTGAATGTAGTGATGCTCAGCCTCTGAGAATCGTCCCTCGACTTCCAGCTCCTTAAAAAAAAAAGCATCGTGACCATCATCAATTATAACAAAAATAACGTCAAACTGAAAAGTAAAAAAAAAACCGCCCCAGACCACCTTACTTTGGCCAAGTGAAGATGCGTCTCCTGAAGCAGATCTTTGTGGTGTTTGGCTACCAGACGGATCATGTCGTCGTAGAGCTTCTTCTTCTTGAACATAGTGATCGCCATGTCGGGCTCGCCGACGGTGCAGAAGAGTCTGGGAGAAGAAACGGAAGAATACGAGAGGTTTGTATATACAATACATGGTATACAGTTTGTAGACACCTGACCAGACGTTTACTATCTGCTCCTCTCTCACCATCCCATTCCACATTTACTCACACTCCGCTCCACTTTGAAGATGTTTGTGGAGATTTCTGAGATTTCATTCATCCACAAGAGGGTTAATAAAGTCAGGAACTGATGCAGATGAAGTGAGAAGGTCTATATATATGTGTATAGTATCATGGTGCATATACCTTTCAGCTTCTTTGTACTTCTCGTCCTTCTCTAGCTCGAGAGCACGATTGATGTAAAGAGCAGACACCTCGTCTTGGGTCATGCACTTCACAGCAAGCTAGATTATTTTTTTCCAAAAAGGGGTTTAAAAAAAAAAAACAACTTCAGGTTTTATACACAATAATGTAATGATATATTCAGAAGATACTCAGGTCTCTTGCCTTGTGGGCTTGCTCCCATCTCCCTGCTTCAGCGTACATGTCGATGGCATCTTTAATATGTCCTCCTTTCACAAACAGGCGCTCTGCTACCTGCAAACATGACGGAAACTGAATCCGTACACCTGTAGGCGTAGCTGGAGATATTCTTGCTTTGGTTTTTTTGGAAATGGCCTTATAACCCCTGTTAGCTTCATAAACAGAAACAGTTCCTTCTCTGAGGTCATGGTTGATATCTTTTCTCCTTGGCATGATATCAGAACATACTCGAGTGCTCCAGAACTACAAAGTGATCAAAAGTTTTATTATTATTTAGTAATTACAGGCGAGCTACAGTAGGGGGTTACTCACTTTTTCCCCCCTCATTTTTCTGAAGTAAATATGTTTCCAGGGAAGTTATTACTTATAGGTCTTAAAATAATGACCTCACAAACCTTTTATGATTCAGGAAAAGTCTAGTTTTAGATTTTCAGTCCATTTATTGAAAGCTCAATACTCTCCTAATGACTTTTTCTAGTTTCTAAACATCAAGTTACCTTCAAATACCCTAAAAACACTGGAATCAGTTGCGTTGTTAAAAACCGCACGATTAGTATTTAGACCTTGATGACTGACAACCGAGTGTACTTACTTTTTCACAGCCATCACAAGTGTCTTATCCATTAAAAGGAAAGAAGATGGCACATGCCTTTTCTTCTATACTCCATCTGTGCTTCTCTTACCTCATATTCCTGTAACGAAGAGAAATGCTGAGCGATCTTGAAGTAGTACTTGGTTGAAGATTTGTCCTCCTGCAACTCCACGATGTGCAGCGCTTTCTTCCACTGCCGCGCCCCGATCGCTGCTTCTACAGCTTTGGATCCGCACCTTCATCAGAAAAAAAAAAGGTTTATAATCCGTAAGACTTGTTGGTCATCAAAAGTCCAAACCAACCGTGTGCTTTATAAAGTGCACAAAGCCAGCTCCATGATGATCTGCTTTCCATGGGTTGGATGTTAATGAAACCCCAGAGCTCCTCACTTCCTCACCTACATCACTACCCGACATCACTATCGCCCCCTTGTGGATGAATGAAATCTCCACAAAATCTAGTGGAACGTCTTTTGGGAAACGTCCACAAACTTTTGCCTCATAGCGTAAACGGAAGAGAAGAGCTAACGATCGAGAAATCTCTGGATCTGTTTTAGCGAGGTGACAAAGGTGAGGGACTCCAGGAAGGAACCTTGCGAGGAACCAGAGTCAAATCGAAACCCCCATGTTCGTCTGGGTGACACGGAATGTCCGTTCATCATCAAAAAATCTTCTGCATCAACTGATCTGTCATTTGTCAATGTGGAGAAAATTTCCGTCTCTAAAAACCTCAAAAAGACCTGAAGGCTCTCAGCTCTCATCGCTGGAGAAGTGCTCTTACCCGGCCTCGATGTAATGATTCACTGCGGCGTCCATGCGCTTCTGCTGGACCAGATAATCGCCCCAGGCCTCCTCGAGCTTCACTACTTCGGATGGAAAGGCTGCACGTGCTAGCTCCACAGCTGCAGGAACGGATGGTACCTTTAATATGAGAATATCGTTATACTGTATGAATCTGAGAACGTGTCTGCGTGCGCTCACCCTTTTTGAAGGCATTGCCTTTGCGGTAACAATCCAGGGCTCGCTGGTGATTATTGGTCCTCTGGAACAGGTCACCTGCCTGGAAGTAATAAAATAATAAAAAAATAAATTAAAATCCCCAGTCGCCGCACCTAAATCCTATCAAACTGCTCTGGGATGAACAAGAAATATCGCCAAAGCGTTCGGAGGAACGAACTGTCCGAGAGTCTGTAAAGATGTACTTCATTGTTAAACGGACTCACCCTCTCGTAGAACTCCTCTTTGATGAGAGCCGAGGTGATGCGGGAGACGACGCTGCTGGACAGGAGCTCGTCCCTGTTCATAGCCAACCAGGCGGCTTTGGCCGGAAGCCCCGCCTTCAGGTAAAAGTTCACCGCCCCGACGTAGTCTCCTTCGCGCTCCTTCATTTCGCCGGCTTTCTCGTTCTGCTTGGTCTCGATCAGCCAGGCGGAGTATCTGCGACGCAATTCGGCGACCTCTGGATGACCCTGAAAAAAAAAAAAAAACCCAGACATAGAAGGAACATGGCCGAAAGTTTGCTTGATTTTTGAGCATCTCAATCCACATTGAGGCTCCACATTCACTCTTATTATGAGGTCCGTTAGAAGAAGGGAAGATGTTTCCACTAGAATTTGAGATTTTGTTCAGACACATGGATCCAACCAATGGAAAACAGATCTTCATGCAGCTGGATGGAGCAGGTTTTGGTTTCGTAGTTCAAGTGAAGGGAAAATTTGATGCCCGTATGATAATATATAGTTGTCACATTCAAAATATATCCATCTAAAGGACAAAATGTCCAATAGAAGTGCGCCAATGCAGGAAGCATCTAATCGCCATCGTTCTACCCAGAATCCTTTGCTTACCTTCGCTTCTGCTACGGCAATACATTCGTCCCACATTTGAAGCTCTTGGTACATGTCCATCGCCTCGTTGACTGCGTTCTGCGAAAAGATCACAAGATCATTTTTTTCATTTTTTCATTTTTTTTTTTTTTTGTTTGAAATTGAAAAAGAAATGTAAAAAAAAGAATAATAAATTACGATTTTTCTTTTTTTTTTTTTTACATTTATTTGTATTTTTAAACAAAGCATGAAAGGGTTTATTAATAATAATAATAATAATGTTATAATAATAATAATAACAATAATAATAATAATAGTCATAATAATAATAATAATAATAATAAAAACTTTCTTTTCGGCTTCTCCCGTTAGGGGTCGCCACAGCGGATCCTCCGCACGTTTGATTTGGCACATGTTTTACGCTGGATGCCCTTCCTAACGCAACCCTCCCCAATTTATCCGGGCTTGGGACCGGCACTAAGAGTGGCTGGGGATGGTTCCCTGACCGGGAATCGAACCCGGGTCGCAGCGGTGAGAGCGCTGCATCTTAACCACTAGACCACCAGGGGACCTACAATAATAATAATAATAATGGGACCTAAATCACCTGTTCCAGGTAGAACATCTCGGAGAGTTTGTAGTTCTTATTGAGCATCGCTAATCGCGCTTTGACTTGATAGTGTTCTCTCCCGTCTCCGCCCTGAAACGCCGGAAACACGGGTCACTCGCGTGGTGCAAATAATAATACTAACAATCCTACCTTTTTTTGGCGCTCAGAAATATACGTACGTATTCCTTTGCGATGGAATCGATGGTTTGGTTGGTCTTGTTCAGAAAGCGCGCCTTGGACACGTTGCCCAGAGCTGCAAAGCACCTAAAGAGTAATAAAAGATGATTATTATTATTACAAGTATTATTACTCATGCAACTGAGCAGTGATGGGGTTAAGGGCCTTGCTCGGGGGGCCCCAGGAATGGCAGCTTGGTATGGCTGGGATTTGAACTCACAACCTTCGGATCTATTTATAGTCGCTGTTTTTAGAAGAAGCCAAAGCTTATCTCATGAATGAGCAGGCGAGGGTTAGGGGCCTTGCTCAAGGACCCAACAGTGAGAGCTTAGATTGAACCTGGCACTGGGATTTAAACCCATGACCTTCCAGCGAAGGAGCGGAGTACAGGAGGAAAAAGTATTTATATGGGGATTGATAGTTAGCATGCGTTTCGAACGGTTCTTCCTTCTCACCTTCTGGAAGGCTTTTTCAGCCCCAGGTAAAGATCTACATACTTTATAAAGGACCGTTTCAGATACGGGTACTTACAGAAATACAGTTCTGGAACAGAAATGAAACGGAGCTCGAAAAAGTCCTAATGAGTAAACAGGAGTATCATGGAGGTCATGCAGGTCGAGATATTGAGATGTTCCTCACCTCTGTGCGATGTGCAGTTCCTGTGCCTCCAGAGACAGTTTGCTCAGCGTCTTCCACATGGCTTCGGTCTCGGCACACATTTCCAGGGTCTCTAAGAACGCTGTGGCTCTGAGGCCACGTGGGGAGAAAAAAATTTAATCAAAAATAAAATAAAATAAATAAATAAACGCTAACATTTTACTACGCAAGACACAATTTAACTTCGAAAAAAACGTTAGTAAAAAAAACTTTACCAATGGAAGTTTCCGTGTATCTGTACTTTACCAAGTCAAATAAGTCAAATATCGCACCTTTTATTCATAAGCGTATAAAAACCGTAACTGGTCAAACAATCAGCAATCAACCAATCAGGTTCGAGTGCACAATCTGTTTTGTTTGACTTAATATCATTTTATTAATAGTGCAAAAACTTTTTACTATAATACAGTAAACAAATTTTGTGTCCGAATGTGATTTTTGTTTATGTTATAAAATAAGAAGTCGATTACGCGATTTGCCGTAATGTGGAAAATGATTCGGGTCAACGCACCTGTAAAAATCTCCGTCGTCAATGGCTGTTCCGAACTCGATCAGTCCTTCGTCCAGCGTATAGGCGACCGTGTTCACGCCTTCCGACGCGATCACCTCGGTCCTGCCGTTCGCCCGTTCCAAATCCACAATATCTCCCTGCAAAACCCCCCAAAAAAACAACAAAATAAATTCACATTTCAAGTGTTTCCTTTAATCTTCTTTAAACCTGGAGTAGAGCCTTAGCAACCGGATCCTACACAAAGTGACGCAGAACTTCAACACTTCCAGTCGTGTGGAAGTTCTACGGTTTAATGTGTCAGAAACCAAAAATGAAAAGCCGTGTGTGGAAAAACTACATCCCTACTTGCTTCCAGAGGAATTAAGAGCCTAAGTAAGTGCTACTGCTAATCAAATGCCCTTGAGTAATTGATCATCAAGTTCAAGTCTGAAGCTTTCTGGAGCATTCAGGGGTCATGCCATGGAGGAAAGACATCAGAAGACATCATCAGAGAAGTTGTTGCTGACCAGCAAACTGGGAAGGGGTTATAAGGCCATTTCCAAACCTCATGATTCTACAATGAGGAAGATGTGGAAAAATAAACAAAATTCAAAGAGGGTGTTCTATAAGTTCATCCAGTGGTGACAGAGGGAAGGAAAAACTCCTTGAGATGGCATGAGGAAGAAACCCTGAGAGGAACCAGAGTTATAAAGGGTCATCTTTGCTACTTCATCACCACATTTTTAGCTTGAACAAACACCAACTTAGGTCAATAAAGATCTCTAAAAAGCAAAGACAGCACAAGAAAGATCTACCTTCTCATTCGCAGCTAGAAAGCTTCTGGTATCAGCTATAAGTATGAACACCTTTAGCTCTAATCAAGTTTTATTCAGTTTGCAAGTCTGGAGCAATGAAGGATCATGCCGAGGAGGAAAGACACCAGAAATGATCTTAGAGAAGCACTTGCTGCTGGCCAGCAAACTAGGAAAGGGGTTATAAGGCCATTTCCAAAACCAAACACATTTTCCACTCGATATGAAAGAGACTCACTTTTAATGGGAGCATGGTAACTTTTTCTGGACTGTCAATGTTGTACCACACGCACAGGTTGCTGCGGTTCTGAGCCACCACCACGTCGCTGCCTGGAACCCACTGCACGTAGGAGCAGAAGCTCAGCACTGTGGTTTTCACGCCGCTCTCAATGTCGAACAGGTTCAGCTGTAACAGAGAAGGTAGGTAAGAGGTAAGTGGTTTACACGAGGCTCTTGGAGAGTTAAAACCCTTAACTCGTACCCGTAACTTCTTGTCGCGGAAGAGCAGCTTGCGCCCCGTCTCGTTCAGTTCCAGCCAGTCGATCTTCAAGTCGTGACTGACGGTCCCGAGGTTGTAACCGAGAGCCAGGTCCACTAAACAAACAGGGAACGTTCATTCATTTAAATTCCTGAAGTAGTGTGAATTAGAACTGATTTTAGATGGAGCTGTTGGAGGTGTTCTGCGCATGGACCATGTGGTTCCTCCTCGAACAGAAAAAAATCAGTGTCTGATTGCAGGTGTCTCACCTACGGCGATGGTTTTGATGTCGATTAGGTAGGCTAACTTCTTGTTATCATCCACTCCTCTTTGCCTTCTCTCGTTCAGACGGACACTACACACACATGAACAGAATGCCATCATGGATAACCATTTTTTTTGGAAGTGGTGAAAACCCTCAGTCACTCCAGATTAAACCACAGAGTGTCTGATACGTTTTCCCATTTTACACCATAGTCAGTCGCTTCACCTGATTAGATGAGGGTTCATAAATTCGGTGCGGACCGATCCTAAGATTTCGTTCTTGCCGTACTCCACCAAGGTCAGCTCTCCTGCGTTGAACACCATACACACCTGCTCCAAAACAAAACCTTTAGTCTTTTTATACGACTCAAACACATGAAAAAGTTATTATAGGTACTAATAAATGTACGGATTCATTTTCGAAGAAGAACTTCTCGTTCCCGCCGGACCCCTGCCACGCCACCTGCAATCAGACAAACATTTCATTAGCTTTCAAAATACGCTTATCCAAAATATTGGGGAATGGCAGAAATAAATTTTGAGGTGAAGACGTCTGGGGTTTGAGGTGGAAAAACTGACAGATTATACTATGGTCAGTGTAAATAAACGAAAATGAAAAACATATATGATAAGAAACAGGTCGGGCGCATTTGAAGAACTGGAGCAGAAACTATTCAAATGAGAAATAGAAAGAAAAACGGCCCCAGGAGTTAACCCCAATCTTTAATCCTTAATTAAATATTAGTCTGCGTTTCCGAATATAACGCCGCTCTATGTGAGCTGTAATTGACGATACGTTTTCCGCCAGTCCATTTGTATTGCGAAAAACTGTAGCGATATTCTCCTACCTCGCTCAGTTTATTGGACACCAGATCACCCAGAAGGAGGGTATCAGAGGTGTGGGCCACCAAGTAGCGATCCCGCCCCATGATTTTCACCTCCTCGAATTCGTAGCCGTAATGAGACTTGAGCACCACCCGTGTGCCTGTGGGAAGGTTCTTTACAATCACCTGCATCAAGAGGGATTTAGTTATCTGGCAACCAATTTCAGAATGAAGCTAATACTTTAAAATGCTAAATGAATAACAATTAAAACTATAAAAAAAACCCTACCTGGCTCAAGCCGACGTAAGTCATCTCGAATTTGTTCTTGTAGATGCTCCTGCGAAGGCAGCAATCGAACTGCTCAACTCCTCCACACAGTGTACCCTAATGGTCAAACATCAAGCCATAAACATCCTCTTGTTTTGTCTTTGGAGCTTTCTCAATGCTTAATCTAGGACCTGGAGAAGTCCTGCAGGAAATGAGGATCGGCTATTCTACAAATATAACTCCCCCTTGTCACTTTGGAACTCGGCCCTAAACTGTTAAAATTGATAATTGCTTCTGTCCCCCTTTTGCTTCCCGGACCTGCCTGACCCATTCTGATTCCCTGATTAAGTTTCCCTGATTCCCTAATTCCTTGATGAAGTCTGATGATGATTCCCCGATCGATTGGAAACCACTTGCTGTGAAAGGCTCCACCTGAACAGCCTGGAGGTACTGTAGGGGGTTCCACTCAAGAATGCGAACAGTTCTGCTACAATGGTCTAGCACTACAATCACCATGAACGGCTCTGCACTCAAGTGTACATCAGTGAAGTTACCTCCTGAAGTCTCAGGGAGTTTTTCCCTCACCACCCTCACCTCTGGTTCAGTCATTAGGGATAAACTTAAAGGGGCAAATTTATCAAATGGCTAACATTTGCTCTAGAAAAACGATATTGAAGGTAAACATGGAAACACTTTGCTAGTGGATGCTAGCAGTTCTGAATAGAAATAAAATGCGTTAATAACAAAAAAGCTAGACGCACCACGCAGAGCCTTGAGCCGTCTTTCTTCCAGGCCAGAGCCGTGACGGTGTAGAGGTTAGGAATTTCCTTAGGGGCAGCTTCCTCCCAAGCACCTCTTCGCGTGTTCCAGTTTAAAACCCTCAACCTGGATGAAAACAAATGTTGATTCGTCTCGAAGAAGCCATACACATTCAAACTGCTGATACGATTCCAAATCTCAGAGGTATTTTGGGGTGCCTTACCTGTCGTAACTCCCCAAAACCACCGATTGTCCACTGGGGTTAGCTGCTGCGACGGTGAACTCCTTTTCGGAGTGATCGCGGCTGTAGTCGAACGTCTGCAGGACTTGTCCTTCCTTCCCGTAGGCTACGATCTTCTTATCGCACCCAGCAACGATGATGCTGTGGCTTCCCCAAGCCAGAGCGTACGGTGGGCAGGGGTGAGTCAGCAATTTCCCCTGAAGGCCATTTTGTTACGTGTAAACAGGGTTTCTAGACATTTTTCATTTCAAACTTCTAGACTCAAATATGCAGATTTCCCTGAGGATTTTTAAGACCATATTATAAGACGCCAAACCATGTTTGATGCACAGCGTTTTAATAAAACTGCGATATTGTAAATCCTACAAAACAGAACTAAAGTCCAAAACAAAAACACCTTTAGGCCATGTCCAGACTGATACGTTTTTATTTGAATACGCATATTTTTCTCTTCGTTTGGACCTTCCGCCCCACACTGAGATGACATTTTCAGTGAAAAACTCAGTGTCTCCGCCCCCAAAACGAATCCAGACCAAATTCAAAATCAAATTTCCAAAAATGCGTAGGAACCCTGTGTAAATGGTTGTTTGTGAGTAAAACGATGCGTCCGGTCTTTGAGTCTGCGTTTACGATACCTGTGAATCCCCGGAGCCTTCGTCGTCTAAGAAATAGCGTACGACGGTCCCGTCGGCGTGTCCCGAGAGGATTCCTTTCTCTGAAACGCTGAAAGATAGAACATAAACCATGCTGTGTTGACAAAGGTATCGGGACGCTTGATTTTTTTCAGATCTTTAAAATCTTCCCTTTACTGCAGTGCACTAGGAGACCCAAACCTGTTCCAGGATTCACAATGTCATCTTCATGAAGATCTGCTTTCCATGTGTGTGGAAGATTTTGAGTGGCCTGCTATAGAGTTCTGACCCTATTGACCACCTTTGGGAACAATCGGAACGAGGCCTCCTCACTTCCTAACCTACATCAGTACCTGAGGTTCCTAGCGCCCCCTTGTGGTTGAATGATATATCACAAATTTCCATTCAACAAATCTTCCCAGAATATTGGAGCTTATTATAAGAGCGAATGAAGACTAAATGAAACAAACTCTTACTTTGAGGTTAACGAAACAACGTAGGAGTCTGTTCCGTAGATGCTGGACGATTTGTTGGTTTTCGTGTTGGCCACTCGGATCTGTGTTATCGGAAAAAAAAAAAGGGATTATTCAACTCATAGAGAACAAACCCACGATGCACACAGCTACTTACTTTCCCCTCGGCTAGGCCAAAAACGATGGAATTTTCCGCAGGCCAAAGCAGGCACGTCACAGCGCTCTGTAAAGCAGACGTTCAGTTACAATGGCTGATGATACGCGAACGCGCCCAACGATAAATACCACAAACGGCTTACCGTCTGAACGAATTTGTTGCAGATCACTTTTTTGTCTCCCCTGTCGCACAGAAAAACAGATTTATTTAAAGTCATCGATTGAATTGATTCAGTGGATTCGCACACCTGCTTACCATTCCGCTCCGATTTTGTACACGTACACGATGTTGTCCGTCTGAGCCATCGCGATTTTAGTGGAGTCTGGAGAAAATGCCATGGCTTTCACCATGTAGTTTTTCTTGCCGTACTAAAATGAAAAAAAGATACGCGTTTTAATTGCGTGGTCCTGAAATGTCATACCGCACGTGAAAAACGAGAGCACGCACGTACGCGGTATTGGAACGACGAGGCTGGTTCTTTCCTTTTCAGGTATATGATAAAGACATTTGGGTTTGGGGATGTAAAAATGGATCCGAGACGATACAAGGTGGAGTCAAAAGGTTTCGAGAAAAGCTCTGTACGTGTTCTGAAGTCTTCCCTTTTGACGCACCTTCTGCGAAGCGAGGGCAGAGCCGAGTAGGATGAGTGAGATCGTGTGGATTGTTCACCGATGATCATTATGCACGAGTTGCTGAATGGTTTCGGAAGTTCTTCAGTAACATGGCCAACACCTTCCACATTGAAGGAGTGAACGTCTCGCAATCCACCGTTTAAACAAGATTCCGAGAGCAGCAATGTAGAGGCTATACTAGAGAATGTAAGCAGCTCATGAGCATGAAGAATCAATGGGACTGAGTGGAAT
>NC_139602.1:1380212-1622712 GCF_946808225.1 Silurus aristotelis
ATTGATGCTCTTTAGTTGGACTTTTTATTATTAAATTTTTTTTTTAAAGACTTTCAGGTCTAGATATCCGTGTATAGATAATGTCATTCTTATTACTCGGAAATTCTGCACACAACTTTCCACTGGTTCTACTGCAAGAACATTCCAGATGTAAAAAATGTCAGAATGCGTGATGGGACGCGTTAACCGACGTTGGTAAGATTTCACCCGGTGCTGTGCGATTCAGCTGTGTGTAGAACAAGCTTTAGCCGATGAAGGGTTCAGATTGGAACCCATCAGAATACAGATTTACACTTTGGGTTATGATCAGAACCCATTATCATGCAGGTGAACACCATGGGTTAGGATCGGAACCCATTAGAACGCAGGGTTGGATATGGGTTAGAATCAGAACCCATTAGAACGCAGGTTAACACCCTGGGTTAGGATCAGAACCCATTAGAACGCAGGTTAACACCCTGGGTTAGGATCAGAACCCATTAGAACGCAAGTTCATTCCGGGTAAAGATCAGAACCCATCAGAACACGGGTTCATTCTGGGTTAAGATCAGAACCCTTCAGAATGCAGGTTAACACCTTGGGTTAGGATCAGAACCTATTAGAACGCAGGTTAACACTCTGGGTTAGGATCAGAACCCATCAGAACACAGGTTCATTCCGGGTTAAGATCAGAACCCTTCAGAATGCAGGTTAGCACCTCGGGTTAGGATGTAGGGGCATGCTCATGACGTAATCCTCATGTTTACGAATCTCCAAATAGGAATAAAACATCAAGGTAGAACATCAGGCCTGTAGTGGATTAAGAAGATATGGCTTCTATATAAACGTGACAGGAAGACGGTCTCACTCCCTGAGTGAATGTGTCACAATTGAAAACAGCCTCCAAAACTTTCAGTTGATCGTAAGTCTCTTTGCCATAAATCTTGTAGATCTGCACCTCGACCCTAAAATCTATTAACCAAGCTTGGCTGAACAAGTTGTTTTCAGCCTAAGGATCGAAAGACTTTAATGAGAAGTCAATATTATTAACGTAGGACTTCGTAAGCAGACACTTTCCCCCTGCTGTAATTGACATAATTCTAGGTACTAATAAAGAGCCTGCACCAGACATCGAGGATCAAATAGTAATCTTTGTTAAATCACCTTTTGTGAATAGTTCGGATAGTGTGGTACCTGGGTAACAGTAGTGAAAAGGCTTAGCATTAGGGTAGCTTTAGCTTTTAGGGTACATCGTAGCGGAACCACCTATATACCACAGGCTTATCAGGATCGAAAACGTTAGCAGTTATGTAATAAACCTGTGATAGAATAATAAACAAATGGTTTCAGCGCCACCTGCTGTATATTAGACTTTTACTACGTAGTGTATAAATGTATTTTCAAATGTTACAATGGAGTGTATAGCATATTTTTAATGATTTAGCCTAATTTGTTACTCTTGCTAAAAGAAAAATTCTCTCAGGTCTTCCAGGTTTTCCATTTCAGGTCTATTTTTTGCAATGTTGCATCTGATTGTTTCAAATAATGTCCTCTTTTTTTAGCCTATAAAGCTAATAAGCCCACACAAGCCCGATAACCAGAACAGGATTTTGTAAAGTTTGCAGAAAAGCCGATCAAAGGTTCTGTTGAGGTAGCGAGTGGTGCTAATCATCGTCAGCAAGGACCTTGCTGTGTTTCCTTTTTTTTTATTTTATTTTTTTTATCTTCGGTCCCGTTACAACACAGTAGGCAAAGGTCTAATAGGTGGCAAAATTGGTCAAGTAAGCAAGATATGCAGGAGATCTCTTGTGACCTTTGGTTTTGTTTGGGATGGAGCATCAGTGGTATTTACCCAATTACCCCTACTATGGAATGATGACCTAAAATTGAAGGTAATGCTGTTTGTTTTGGCAAGAACTAGTGTGTTTCTACCCTGAAAGGTCACCACACTGTTGTATCAGATGTCTTTGGAGGTGCTAGCATGATTTTTTTTTTTTTTTTTAGGAGAACTAGTTTTTACACAATGCCAAAAAGCCAGCTTCATGAAAATACGTTGTGGTATCAAGTTTCAAGACTAGATCTATGTATTTAATGTACATTCACACACTATTACACACAGTGCACCCTGTGACTGTGCGTGCAGCCTTGTGCTGCCATCTGTTGGCGTGTGACAAAACTACTCGTGAAACTTTTACTACTTTGTACTCTATAAATGGGTTGTATTTGTGTGGAAGATCTTGACTGGAATTTGCCAGTGACTTTACTAGCTCCCTTGAGACTGAAAGAAATCTCCACAAAATCCTGTGGAACACCTTCCCAGAAGAATGGAGGTTATAATAAGAGCAAATCGAGACCACAGATTGAATGCGATTTCCATAAACTAGTTGATCAAATAGTGTATTTGAGACTTAGCATTTATTAATTATACCAGGTTGTGAAAAGATGTGTTGTGTCTTCAAACAAATCCAGCCATGATTGGTTTTCTCCTCAGTTTTCCAGACAGGAATGGTGGGCTACCCTGAGGCCCTCACTGACCCCTCGTATAAAGCCCAGATTCTGACTTTAACCTACCCGCTAATTGGGAACTACGGCATCCCCAGTGACACCCCTGGTGAATTTGGGCTTAGCAAGGTACCTATTTTCAGCAAATCGAATACTTCCTGATCGTTTGTGTTTGGGTCGATTGTTCTCTCACCGCTCCCATGTGCAATTTCAGTGGTTTGAATCCGCCAAGATCCATGCTGCTGCTCTCATCGTTGGAGAAGTTTCTCAGGATCCCAGCCACTGGAACTCGAGCAAGTCTCTGGATAAGTGGTTGAAGGAGCATGGTGTTCCTGGGCTGCAGGGTAAGTCATAGCAAATCACATGACGTCACATTTCCTGATCTTTCTATGGCTACAGCATGTTGGAAATTCAATAAAGGGCTGGGCGATGTGACTCAAATATCGTATCATAATACCAGAGGACGTTTTTATGGATGCACTATGCGTTTCACGATATTTCTTTTATATCAGTTGATACTTTTCTTTCGCATCAACAAATCATGTATCGTGATTTCGATAGTGTATTGATCTATCATCCCAGCCCTAAATCCGTGAACCTCATTTCTGTGCAAAAAAACAAACAAACAGGGGTCGACACACGTTCTTTGACCAAAAAGATCCGGGAAAAAGGAACCATGCTGGGAAAGCTCGTGGTGGATGGGACCATGGCTGAAAGCATACCTTATGACAATCCTGATACTCGGAACTTGGTGAAAGACGTGTCTTTGAAAGTAAGAATTGAGCGCATTGTTTTAAACTCTACAAGTCTTTCCCTTCAAGGTTTCTTACTCATACTTATGCGTTTTGTAGGAGCCCAGGGTTTTCAATACGGACGGCACGTTAAGGATCGTCGCGGTTGACTGCGGTATTAAGCACAATCAGATCCGCTGCTTGTGTGCCAGAGGTGCACAGGTCACCGTCGTTCCGTGGGATTATTCTCTGAAAGCTGAAGGTGAGTGATGGATTAAAGTTCAACCAACTATTGTGTTTGGCCATAGGTTGTACCATGTAATAGAGGTTGACTGATAGTGGATGGAAGTTACATGCAAAATTGACAGAAAATAAACAGCATGTGGCATCAGTGATTCACCTCTAGAGGCCACTCTTGTACTCTTTGACGCATCCTGGAAAAACTGTATGCATTTATTTTGGCAAAACCCATGTATCGGTCGACCTCTGCCGTGTACCACTATAGAAATTTTGGATGAAAAGCTAGCTTTCAATGGGGCCCCCTTGTGGCTACTGGTGTGTCACTGCAGGATACTAATGTGCTTTATTGTAAAGGATATGTCTACGTTGTAAAACGTCCTGAAAGCTGATTGGCCAGTGGTGGTCGTCCTCATTTTACAACCTTGCACCAGACTAGATTTTAATTCAATCTCATTTACAGATCTTGAGAAACTTGTTCTTAGGGCTGAATTATTTATCCGATATTTGGCCACACCCCTAAATTATCATGGTTAATTGCTGTATTATATTACTGATTAAAAAGTTAAACCAACTCCAGAGTTTGTTCTAGCTTCTATTTTCTTTAATCTAGTCGAGTAGATTAAGTAGAGTTTTCTTGAACCATGTTTTTTTGTTCTTTTTTTTAACCCCTAAATGACTACCAATGTCCTTATGTTTTTCTCCAGACTTCGATGGACTCTTTATTAGTAACGGTCCTGGTGACCCCAAGTTCTGCAAGGAGACTATAGAAAACCTGAAAAAGATTGTATGTGTGAAAAAGCCCAAACCTGTGTTTGGAATTTGCTTGGGTCATCAGCTGCTCTCGTTGGTTATCGGGGCAAAGACGTACAAAATGAAGTAAGTTCATACCAGTGGAAATTTTGTGTTTTGGTGAGTTAACTTTGGTAGTTCAGGTGGTTAAGGCATTGGACTTTGAATCCTGAAGGACGTGGGTTCAAATCCCAGCCACACCTAGCTGCTACGCCTGGGCCTATGAGCACCCCCCTCAGTGGTATGAATGACGTCAATGAAAGTCGCTCTGGTTGAGGGCAAGTCGGGTGCTATTCTTGCGCCTGATGCAAATTTGGGAAGTGGTAGATCCGAAGGTCATGAGTTCAAATCCCACTATCACCAAGCTTGTGCAAGTCCATAAACTCTCAATTGTTTAGCTGTATAACTGAGAAAACTATAAGTCTCTCAGCTCAGTTTCGTCGACAAATATCTGTATATGGAATTAACGCTGTGCGCAAAATTTTAGCTCGATCGGACATACACTTTTCTAGAAAAGTCGCAGTCCTGCTTCATATCTGTGTGAGTAAACTAACCTCTGCTAGCCTACTATGGATGATTAGCATAATGGTGACCATTTTTTTTCCAACAGGACTTTTAAGTTACTGTTTAATTATATTAAAATCATATTTTGACATTTTAAAGAAGATGGAGGGAATTGGGGGACATTCTTGAGCTTGTAGCAAAAAAGTGGGAGCTCAGTGGATAAGATGTTGGATTTGGTTTTAAATCCCACCATCCCATAAACAGAACCTGGTAATAAATGACGGCTTACATATGGATGTAATAACTGCTCTCGCCACACCACAATGCCTGTACTGGATTTTTTTTGTGTAATTTACCTCACAGCTTTCTAACAACGTACTTATGTTTCCCAGTGCTCTGTCAGAGTTCCCTCGGGAGTGCCGTGTTGTTGAAACAGTATTTTGTGCTGAATGTGGCAGTTTAAAGGAGATTGTGGAACACAGAGCGCTCTGTTGTTCTTTTCTTGGTCCATACTCAAGGCCAGGTCAGATGCCAGTTCGAACTGCATGCCAGCTTTTTGCTTTGGCATTGAACGAGCAGTTTGCTTTGTCTAATCTAATAGATTGTATAGCAGTCTTGCATCTTGCAGGGTTTCTGTGGGGTCCGAAAAGTCTAAAAATCTAGATTTTAGGCCTTAAAGAGTTCGCTGTTGTAGGTTTTAAATCATTGTAAACGGTTTTTAAGTTCCTGGCGTCGATGTAACGCTTTTGTTTGTTAGTTTCTGTGGCGTTATAGTTCATTATTTCGCTAGTTCAAATATAATTCGCTGTATTAAGACTACAGATGAGACCAACAGCCAATCAGCTTTCTGTTATTGGAGTGAATCTCCAAAAGTAAAAAAAAGATGGATTTTATTTTTCAGCTACAGGGAAGTTCAAGTTTAGCAAAACCTGGATTTAACAAAACAATGATTTAGGGCTTAAGGCAAGTTAACAACGTATTTGTGTGGGTTTTTTTGTGTTGTGATGAAGGTCTTAAATTTCATTTGTTAATGTTCTTAAAGTTCTTCTCAAATTTGACTTACAGAAACTCTGATTTCAAGAACTTGAATGTGGTCTGTGAAGCAACTGAAAGAAAGTCATGACCATTCTTTTTTATTAAATTTTTTTTTTTTAAATAATTTCTAAAGATTTGTTTATTGCCTTGGCTTTCGAAATGCTTAATTCTGATTAGTCAGTTTCTTCTCATACGATTAACCAATCAAAACGAACTTTTATTAACATTGCACGAGCTCAATTATTGTCTCAAATGGAAGGATTTCAACATTTGTACCTTCGTGTTCCATATCCAATAAATTCCCTTTGTGATGTAGATACGGGAATCGTGGCCACAACCAACCCTGCATCCATAAAGGTACTGAACGTTGCTACATCACATCTCAGAACCACGGATTCGCGGTGGACCCCCAAACCCTTCCTGAAGACTGGGATGTTCTCTTTACCAACGCGAATGACCACACGAACGAGGGCATCGTGCACAACTACAAGCCTCTCTTCAGGTATTTCATCCCAGGAGTGATTGTGTTTGTGTTGAAGGGAGTTTAGAGCTCAGTGTTCACTGCTGTACATCTATGGGTTTTTGTGCTCAGTGTACAGTTCCACCCCGAGCACATGGCCGGACCCACAGACCTGGTGAGCCTTTTCGATGTTTTTCTGGATGTTGTCCGGGATGCCAAAGAGGGCAGAGCTGGCAATTCAGGTGAGGGTTCTGTCCCCAGAATTTAATTATGAGTCTACTAAAAAATAGGGAGTGTAAAGGAAGTTTAAAAGGGAACGTAAAGAAATTGTAAAGTTGGTATAAAGAGAATGTGAAGGGAGCATAAAGAGAGCGTAAAGGAAATGTAGAAATAACTTCTATAATCCTGTGATGACTAAACCATCCCTGAAGAACGTTCTTATATTTGTGTAGTGAAGGAAAGGCTGACTCAGCATCTTACCTTCCCTGGATCGCCGAAGCCAGAGGACTTTGTTCGGCCCCGAAAAGTGCTCATTCTGGGTTCTGGAGGTCTCTCGATTGGACAAGCTGGAGAATTTGATTATTCTGGCTCTCAGGTGAGAAAACCATTTGGGTCAGCATTATCATCTTGGAGTGAATGAAGGATCGTGAGAGATCGGCGTTTTTGCGTGTAATTCCTGGTGGTGCTTTTTCTCATTCAGTTTCTAATTTCTTTTAGGCAATTAAAGCTCTCAAAGAAGAGAACATCCAGACGATTCTCATCAACCCTAACATTGCTACAGTGCAGACCTCCAAAGGCCTCGCTGACAAAGTCTACTTCCTTCCCATCACCCCAGATTATGTTACACAGGTAAAAAAAATTATAAAAAAATACAACAAACCAAATAGGATCACTGGGATATGACGCCATGCGTCAACCTGTCAAACATTTCAGACTGATATGTTTTTGGTTCCTCTGACCATTTTTATTAAAAAGAAACAAAAACCACACACAAACATTGTCTTTTCCACAAAATGCTTATTTAACAGTATTAATAGCGCCCCCTTGTGGCTATCTGTGGGCTATATATTGTTTACATTTGTTAGACCTGATTTGGGTAATACAGAGTGTGTGTGTGTGTGTGTGTGTGTGTGTGTGTGTGTGTGTGTGTGTGTGTGTGTGTGTGTGTGTGTGTGTGTGTGAAGCAAATAGAGAGAGAGATTTTATATATTTTATATATTTATATACATTTATATTTAGATTAAATATTTAATTTTCTACTTAACTGTTTACTACAAATCATATTTCCAGTATGTCAGTACTTTTTGTTATTCCCCTGGCACACGGTCTGAACCTGAATTCTTGGCTCCTCGTAGTTCCTTTGAGTGAGTTGCAGCTTACCGCATAAACTTGTGTAACCCAGGTGATCAAGAACGAGCGTCCTGATGGAGTCCTGCTGGCGTTCGGGGGTCAGACGGCTCTGAACTGCGGAGTGGAACTGACCAAGCTGGGGATTCTTGAGAAGTATAACGTGAGAGTTTTGGGAACCCCTGTGGCCTCCATCGAGATGACCGAAGACAGGAAGATCTTTGTGGAGAAAATGGAGGAGATCGACGAGCATGTTGCACCGAGCGAGGCAGCAATGTCCGTGGAGCAGGTCAGCTTGTCTGTCAAAAGAATTATATCCTTTTGAAAGGATGAAAGGATTTGTATAGAATTTTCTTTTTTCTTGCAGGCGGTAGCTGCGGCTGAGAGGCTCGGGTATCCGGTCCTGATCCGTTCTGCGTTTGCGCTGGGAGGCCTGGGCTCAGGATTCGCCAACAACAAAGAAGAGTTGATCGCTCTGGTCATGCAAGCCTTAGCCCACACGTCGCAGGTCCTCGTGGACAAGTCCCTCAAAGGCTGGAAGGAAATCGAGTACGAAATCGTACGAGACGCCTACGACAACTGCATCACGGTAAATATTTTGATTTGATGGAGGTAAAGGTCGCAATGAAGGTTGCGTTTGTGCGCACGTTTTAACGGCCTCCGTAATTCGCGGACAGGTTTGTAACATGGAGAACATCGATCCTCTGGGAATCCACACGGGCGAGTCGATAGTCGTGGCTCCGAGTCAGACACTGAACGATTACGAGTACAACATGCTGAGGAGCACGTCCATCAAGGTCATCCGCCACCTGGGGATCGTGGGCGAGTGCAACATTCAGTACGCCGTCAATCCGGAATCCGAGCAGGTAACAGATGGAATTCTGAGGGAATAGATTTCAATTAAAATTGTGGTACTCGGAGGGAGTTCCTAATGATTGTCCTTGTCTCCCAGTATTACATCATCGAAGTGAACGCCCGTCTCTCCCGGAGCTCCGCTTTGGCCAGCAAGGCTACAGGATACCCCCTGGCCTACGTTGCTGCTAAACTCGGACTGGGAATCCCCCTGCCTGTCCTTAAGTAAGTCACGCAACAAAGAAGTGGCGTTAAAGGTATTACCCGAGTTACCATGGAGATGCGTTACATTGACACCATCGTAAATTGAAAATATAAGTCGAGACTATGTCCTAGCCTAGCAGGGGCGGCTCTATCAGGGTTTAATCTAATCTAAGGGCGGCTTTATCTGGGTTTAATGTAATCTAAGGGCAGCTTTATCTGGGTTTAATCTAATCTAAGGGCGGCTCTATCAGGGTTTAATCTAATCTAAGGGCGGCTCTATCTGGGTTTAATCTAATCTAAGGGTGGCTCTATCAGGGTTTAATCTAATCCAAGGGCGGCTCTATCAGGGTTTAATCTAATCCAAGGGCGGCTCCATCAGGGTTTAATCTAATCCAAGGGCGGCTCCATCAGGGTTTAATCTAATCCAAGGGCGGCTCCATCAGGGTTTAATCTAATCCAAGGGCGGCTCCATCAGGGTTTAATCTAATCCAAGGGCGGCTCCATCAGGGTTTAATCTAATCCAAGGGCGGCTCCATCAGGGTTTAATCTAATCCAAGGGCGGCTCCATCAGGGTTTAATCTAATCCAAGGGCGGCTCCATCAGGGTTTAATCTAATCTAAGGGCGGCTCCATCAGGGTTTAATCTAATCTAAGGGCGGCTCCATCAGGGTTTAATCTAATCTGAATGAATGACTTTGATCTTAACTCTAAACTATTTTCAAAAGTACGTTGTTCGGCAGGTCGCATCTTCAGGACTTTAGGTCTTACGATGTATCGTCATCGTAAGATTGGAAAATCGTAAGTCGAACCATCGTAACTACTGGACTACCTGTAATTTCTGCAATGTTTTCTGTCCAGAAACTCCGTCACCAATTCCACAACCGCAAACTTTGAGCCGAGTCTTGACTACTGTGTGGTGAAGGTTCCTCGCTGGGACTTGAGCAAGTTCCTCCGGGTTAGCACCAAAATCGGAAGCTCCATGAAGAGCGTCGGTAAGTTCTCCTGCGTTATTTCTTTATTTAGTTAGTTAATTTTTATTGTGGTTTTTGGAGCTCCTGAAAGGTGGGAAAAGCCAGTGGAAGATCTGTGAGTTTGGCCCAAGGGCTTTACAGGTTCTGAAGGTTGGTAAGGACCAGCATGGAAGAAGAGGAGACTGTTAACAGTTTAGAAAGTGTTCAGAGGCTTTGCTGATGCACTTGAAACTGATCTCGGGTGCATGCCCTGTTTCTAAGGATTTTCTCCAAGATGTTTCTACACTTTGATTTCATGGTTTTAACTGGAGCACACCTGCATTTTTAACTGAAAGGAACAAGTGCAGAGCTCAGAGACAGGCCTGAAGATCTGAGAAACAAATAAAACTGATAAAGGTTTCCAAGAGCACAGTGTCCTCCTTAAATGGAGGAAGTTTGGAAGAATCTTTCGTAGAGTTGGCCAAACTGAGCAATTGTGAAATTGCTTGGTAAGTAAGGTGACCACCAGCTTGATGGTCACACTGAAGGACCTCCAGAGATCATTTATTGAGATGAGAGGAACTTGCAGAAGGTCAACAATCACCGCTGTATTTCACCAATCTGGGTGAAACATTCAGAGTTGGCCAAACTCAGCAATTGAGAAGAAGGCGCTTGGTTAGCGAGGGGAACACCAGCCTGATGGTTATGCTGAAGGAGCTCCAGAGATCATTTATGGAGATGAGACACAAAAGTCCCCTTGGACAGGTTCCTACACAGGACTCCATTCGAAATGTAGAACCATCTCAAAGATGATCCAAAGAAATAGTGGTCGTTCTCACAGATCTGTTTTTTCCATTTTAGGAGAAGTGATGGCCATCGGACGAAGCTTCGAGGAGGCTTTCCAGAAAGCTCTCCGGATGGTGGATGAGAACTGTGTTGGGTTTGACCGCACCATCAAACCGGTTTCTGAGCAGGTTAGGTTTGAAAAATTCAGGTCATATCAATCCCCGTTCTTCTTTGTCCTTCTTCTTTCTGTTGCTGCTGCTGCTGTTTTTTAAAATTGAATCTTCTCCTCTTCTCTTCAGGAGCTTCAGATCCCTACAGACAAGCGTATATTTGTTCTGGCGGCAGCCCTGTATGCTAACTACAGCATCGACCGCCTGTACGAGCTGACCAAAATCGACCGCTGGTTCCTGTACAAGATGAAGAACATCGTGGATCACGAGAAGCTTCTGGAGACCTATAACCAGGATGAAAGTGCCATGCCGACCGAGGTGATGAGAAGGGCGAAGCAGCTGGGCTTCTCCGACAAGCAGATCGCTCTCTCCGTTCAAAGGCACGTAGGTCACGCAGGGTGGGTGAGGGTGTAGAAGATCGCGCGGGGTGGGTGAGGGTGTAGAAGATCGCGCGGGGTGGGTGAGGGGGTGTAGAAGATCGCGCGGGGTGGGTGAGGGGGTGTAGAAGATCGCGCGGGGTGGGTGAGGGGGTGTAGAAGATCGCGCGGGGTGGGTGAGGGGGTGTAGAAGATCGCGCGGGGTGGGTGAGGGGGTGTAGAAGATCGCGCGGGGTGGGTGAGGGGGTGTAGAAGATCGCGCAGAGGTTTAAACGTTCCGTTCGTTTCGTGTGTCCTCAGCACTGAGCTGGCCGTGAGGAAGCTGAGGCAGGATTGGAAGATTCTGCCGATGGTCAAGCAGATCGACACCGTGGCTGCCGAGTGGCCTGCTTACACCAACTACCTCTACATGACGTACAACGGCACGGAGAGCGACATGGTGTTCGAGGAACCTCACGTCATGGTGATCGGATCCGGCGTGTACCGCATTGGCAGCAGCGTCGAATTCGATTGGTGTGCCGTGGGGTGCATCAAGGAGCTTCGGAAGGTGAGTCAAAGGGGGTTTTAAAATCCTAGATACTCCTTAGACCTTGGACTTCTGATCAGGATACTGCCATCTGCTGGTATGGGAGAGTTATCTTCACTGACACAAGCGCCAAGAAAAAGTTAGTTTTGAAATGCCGCCATGTTGGAACGGTTACAGAAATAATAAATTGTACGATTTCACAACCCCGAGGTGAAAATGTTTTCCGTTGTTATGGCTCTGTTTAGTTATTTTTTTCCTCCTCCTTTCTCAGATGGGTTACAAGACTATAATGGTGAACTACAATCCCGAGACGGTCAGCACGGACTACGACATGTGCGACAGGCTCTATTTCGACGAGATCTCTTTTGAGGTGAGTAATAAATCATAACGTGAGCTAAAACGTAACGCGTTCCGACCAACTTCTGCACGCCGTTTATTTACTTTTCGAAAGGGGGTTTTCAAAAAGCTACGTTTTCGTTGACTAAAAATGCCGCCTTGGTGTGGACGGAAGACCAAAACAGTCTAGACATCTGTGATTGGTTGTTACGTTGTAAGGCAGTAGTTGCCATGACTACAGCGCCCCCTTCCATGCGACCAAACACATGGAAAATATCAGATTCTGATTCTGCCGTACATCAAAGATTGTAACGTAATAGTTAAAAAATCATTATTTCACATATGGTCTTTAGGGAAGTCTGCGTAGTGGAGTCTAAAAAAAATTCTTTCGGAATAAGGAAAAAAAGTGTTGGAAACCCTGTGATTTGAATCGCAGGTGGTGATGGACATCTACGAAGTGGAGAACCCGGAGGGAGTGATTCTTTCCATGGGAGGCCAGCTCCCCAACAACATCGCCATGTCCTTGCACAGGCAGCAGTGCCGCATCCTGGGCACCTCGCCCGAGTTTATCGACTCCGCCGAGAACCGGTTCAAATTTTCCAGGATGTTGGACACCATTGGGATCAGCCAACCTCGCTGGAAAGAGCTTTCAGATACCGAGGTACTTCACTTCGCCTTTCCATGCACTTTTTTATTGCTCTTGAAAAATATTGATATTTACATTCCTTGCGTTGGCTTGTCCAGTCAGCGATGCAGTTCTGCGAGGCGGTTGGATACCCGTGTCTGGTGAGGCCGTCTTACGTCTTAAGCGGAGCCGCCATGAACGTCGCGTACTCCAATAGCGACCTGGAGAAGTTCCTGAGCAGCGCCGTCGCCGTGTCCAAAGAGCACCCGGTGGTTATCTCCAAATTTATCCAGGAGGCCAAGGTTTGTTCAGATGTCCCATGACGCTATATTTGTGCCCCATCGAAGAAAAAAAAAAGGAATAAATTTTATTGTCGTTGCAGGAGATTGACGTGGATGCCGTAGCGTGCGACGGTGAGGTCATCGCCATCGCCGTGTCCGAGCACGTGGAGAACGCCGGGGTGCACTCCGGGGACGCTACGCTGGTCACGCCACCCCAGGACATCAACCAGAAGACCATGGAGCGCATCAAACTGATCGTACATGCCATCGGGCAGGAGCTACAAGTCACCGGGCCGTTCAACTTGCAACTCATTGCTAAGGTGAGATCGTCCCGCGTACAGGAGGTCTTCGTGATCGTCTGTCTTCTGGGAATGGAAACGTGATCGAAATGAACTTTTATTTTGTTTTGTGGTTTATTTTTTTTCTGCACGCAAATTCAGGACGACCAGCTGAAAGTGATCGAGTGCAACGTCCGAGTCTCACGCTCCTTCCCATTTGTCTCCAAAACCCTGGGCGTAGATCTTGTGGCTTTGGCAACCCAGGTCATCATGGGACAGGAAGTGGAAGCTGTAGGACTCATGACAGGGATCGGAATTGTTGGTGTTAAGGTAAAGAGCGGGAAACAGGGGGGGAACAAACAAGTGCAGAAAGCAAAGCAGGTTGTGGATGTACTGTAAAAGAGAGTGTCCGTTTTGTAACACGCACAGTCACAGTGAGCACCAGCCATAGGTCAGTGTGCCAAAAGGCCAATGTGCAACCGGAGCCTTTCTGACCATTGAATTTTATTTCTCCAAAAGGTTCCTCAGTTCTCGTTCTCTCGACTGGCCGGTGCCGACGTCGTGCTGGGCGTGGAGATGACGAGCACCGGCGAGGTGGCCTGCTTCGGCGAGAACCGTTACGAGGCGTACCTGAAAGCCATGCTCAGCACGGGTTTCAAAATCCCTAAGAAGAACATCCTCCTGTCTATCGGCAGCTACAAGGTATCCGAACAGCTTTTTACTCAATTTCGTATGCTGGTTTTTTTTTTTTTCTGGTCACTTTGTAAACTACTTGGTTTTTTTTGTTCTCCCTCAGAATAAAAGCGAGCTCCTGCCTACAATTCAGGCTTTGGAGAGTCTTGGATACAACCTGTACGCCAGTCTGGGGACCGCTGACTTCTACACTGAACATGGTGTCAAAGTAAGGGCTGAGGTTTCCCCAGAAATTGTTCTAGATGTTTTTTAAACTTGGTTTCTCAACCACGTTGACCCCCACTGGCTCTTACCCCTAGGTGATGGCTGTCGACTGGCCGTTCGAAGAAGAGAGCGACTGCCCCAACAAGGACAAGCAAAGAAACATCATGGACTACTTGGAGGAGAACCACTTTGACATGGTGATCAACCTGTCCATGAGGAACGCCGGCGGACGTCGCTTGTCCTCCTTCGTGACCAAAGGGTACCGAACCCGGCGCATGGCGGTGGACTACTCCGTACCGCTGATCATCGATATCAAGTGCACCAAGCTTTTTGTTCAGGTCAGAAATCCATCCTTGGTTCCTTTCAAATCGCCTTTATATATATAAAAAATAATACTTTGGTATGCACATTGTTTTCAACAGGCGTTGAGGCAGATCGGTCAAGCTCCTCCCATCAAGACTCACATCGACAGCATGACCTCCCAGAAACTTATCCGGTTACCTGGTAAATATTCGTCACACATTCCATCATCCAATGGAATTGAGTTTGAACCTCACTCGGATCTTGCCCCAGTGTAAAAACATCCACCCTGTTCTTGTAGGCCTCATTGATGTTCACGTCCACCTCCGAGAACCTGGTGCCACCCACAAAGAGGATTTCTCCTCGGGCACGGCCGCCGCCCTGGCAGGAGGCATCACCATGGTTTGCGCGATGCCGAACACCAACCCTGCTGTGATCGACCCCAGCTCTCTAGCTCTGGTCCAGAAGGTAATTCTGCCCTCTAAGATACTTGAAATCTTCTGCATCCGGCTTTTTCCTAAAGCTCCATCTGCGTCCGTGTAGCTGGCGAAAGCGGGGTGTCGCTGCGACTACGCTTTATACGCCGGAGCCGTTTCGGATAACGCGGCGATCCTGCCGTCCATCGCTAACGCAACGGCGGGGCTGAAGATGTACCTCAATGATACTTACTCCACGCTTAAGATGGACAACGTTTCCTTGTGGATGGAGGTCAGTAGTTAATTCACTAGAATTGTAATAAAAGTGGGCGTGTACTCATTTTTTCTTTTCTTTTTCAGCATTTCGAAAAGTGGCCAAAGCACCTACCGATCGTGGCCCACGCCGAGAAGCAGACCGTGGCCGCCATTTTAATGGTGGCTCAACTCTACCAGAGGCCTGTTCACATTTGCCATATTGCCAAAAAAGAGGAGGTACTACTCCGAATTCTTTGGATCCTCCGGCAAGATTCGGCGTTCCGAAAATTTTTACGTATTTCTTTTCCTTTCGCAGATTCTGATCATCCGAGCCGCAAAACAGAAGGGCATCCAGGTGACCTGCGAAGTGGCTCCTCATCACCTCTTCCTGTGCGAAGACAACGTGTCCGTCTTGGGGGACGGCAGGGCGCAGGTGCGACCCATGCTGGGCACCCGAGAGGACATGGAGGCGTTGTGGGAAAATCTGGATATCATCGATTGCTTTGCTACTGATCACGGTGAGGGGCACTGGCGATGGAAAAAATCTAATGCTCGCAGACGTTCTTTTCCTGTTGTGTCTGCAGGAAGACGCAGCTCTACCTCTGCCATGTTAATCCGTATTCTGTGACTTTTGGGTCGCGAATTTCACGTAGCAGGAATCATTTACTAATAACTTGTAGCTTGTATCCGTCCGATGCACACTTTTTCTATTGATGCATCCGCATCGTTATTTCCAACTGCAGCTCCTCACACGTTGGAGGAGAAGGACTCTGAAAAGCCTCCTCCAGGTTACCCGGGTCTGGAGACCATGCTGCCCCTGCTGCTTACCGCCGTCAGCGAAGGCCGCCTCACCGTCGACGACATCATCAAGCGGCTTTACGAAAACCCGGCACACATTTTCTCGCTTCCTCTCCAAGAGAACACCTACGTCGAGGTCTGTTTAAGCTTTTTTGGGGTGCAAAAGTTTGTGGACACCTGATTAAATTCCTCTAGATTTTATGGAGATGTCAGATTTTATTCGGCCACAAAGTCAAGTACTGATTAAGGTGAGAAGGTCCTGGGTGATGTTTCAATTCATCCCAAAGGTGTTCAATAGGATTTGAGCTCTATAGCAGATCTTTTTTGGTTTGGGTCTGGGAGAAGATCCACATATGGCTGAAAAGTCAGGTGCCCTGACACTTTTGTCCACATAGATATTATATATATTTTCTTTCTGAATGGCGATGTGAAAGCCTCCTGAGATAAAACGAGAGTAAGGAGTGTATGTATGTGGAGGTAGGATGTAGTTTGTAAGTATTTATGACCAGATTATTCCATTCTGAAAAATCCAGGTGGATCTGGAGCAAGAGTGGATCATCCCGAAGCACATGCAGTTCACGAAGTCGAAGTGGACCCCGTTCGAGGGCATGAGGGTGAAGGGGAAAGTGATGAGGGTGGTGCTGAGAGGGGAGGTCGCCTACATAGACGGACAGGTAAGAACTTATGGTTTCATCAGACACTATTAATAGGATTTTATTTGTTTTTAAAAAAAAATAAGAATTCTTCCTTGTCACACAGGTCCTAGTGCCTCCGGGTTACGGGGAAGACGTAAAAACATGGGCGGTGCTTCCTAATCAGTCACCGGCTCCTGAAGCATCTAAGGAGATCCAAAAGGTAGCATTTAAGTTCTCCGTTGTGGAATTGCAGCATTTCAGGTTCAACACGAAAAATGCACGTGTGTGTGTTTGTGTTACACAGACTCCTGAACATCCCAGACAAGCGACTCAGAGTGAATCTTTGCGTACCCGAGCTGCGAGTCCACGCCGAGCAGCCGGAGATCGTTTCATGCTTCCGCCTCGAGTCCATCATGCGTCCGATCCGGGGCTACCGCCAGGTACGCCGTTCCGGGGCTTTTTTTGGGTTTTAATATCTTTGTATAATATATAGAAAAAATTATAATTAAATGGAAAAAATAATAATAATAATAAATTGTGTTTTTAAAAATAAAAAAATTGAAAAAAAGCGAATATGAAAAAAAAATTAGCAAAGAAAGTTTTCTTGGGTATAAGGGAAAACATTTTTTATTTTTAAATCAAATAAAATTTAATTTGTCACACTTTTTACAGTATTGTGCAAAAATGTTAAATTGTGCAAAAAAAGGAAAAGTCCAATAAGGGGTCTTTTTTGTCTTGTTTTTCTTTTCTTTGTTAGCGCTTGTAAAGCTGATTAGGATTTCCCTTTTTACCGCATTTTAGCAGACGTTCTTATACATAGCGATTATAATTCTCCAAGCAGTTGAGGGTTAAGGGCCTTGCTCAAGGGCCCAGCAGTGGCAAATTGGTGGTGGTGGGATTTGAACTTTCTGATCAGAACATCTTAACCTCACATCTCCCCCCCCTTCCCCATCCTTTCTACCTCAGTTTTTCTTCAAGGTTATAGAGATTCTTCAACCCTTATCAGAGATGACATTTTGTGTTCGTTCTCAGAATTGGCTCCTGTTCCCGAGTCGTGCTCACATCCTCCTCCGCTCGTCCGAATCCTCTCGCCTCAGAGCATCCAGACTCCGGCTGTGTCTCACCTCCAGACTTCTCCTCTGCTCCACCCCCTAGTGGCTCAACACATCCTTTCTGCACGCCAGTTTACCAAGGAGCAGGTACGTCACGTCCACTCGGGTGTAACGTCAGTAATTAATTCATTCGAGTACTAAATACTGTTTTTTTTTTTTTTCTTTTCTTTTCTTTTAGATGTCACACTTGTTCAACGTGGCTCACACACTTCGCCTGATGGTCCAGAAAGAAAGGAGTCTGGACATCTTAAAGGCAAGCTCTCGATGGAGTGCTGTAGGAATCAAGAGCGTGCGAGGAAACGTCGTACCGTCCTGAGACACGTGTGTGTGTGTGTGTGTGCGCTCCTTTTTGTTTCTGTGCAACAAATGTCCTGTGGACAGATTTTGGCTGAAACACAGGAGAGATGTTAGCAGATCTTGCCTGTTAATAGTTTGATAATTTGGGGTGGTTTTAGAGCTGGGAGGGGTGGGGGTGAAATGAACCAACATGGCAACCATCCAATACTTCACTGTTACACCGTGCAATTCCGTCTGGGATGAACCGGAAAATCTCCGACAAATGATAAATGCGAACCGTCCGAGTGTGTGTGAAGCTCGAATTCATGCCAAGGGAGGATTTTTCAATGGAATTCAAGTGGAACATCTGGACATCTTTTAGATTTGTTTGGTCAAAGGAGATCTTCATATCGTTACATGTTGCATAGAAGCAAAAGGAACCTACACGTGTCTCTGACGAGAAATGTCGCACCTAATGTGTATATATTAGTGTATATAAAAATAAAATATATATTTATATTATGGAAATAATAATATTGTAGGTTTTTTTGGGGGGGGGGTTTCTCTCCAGGGTAAGGTGATGGCCTCCATGTTCTACGAGGTGAGCACTCGGACCAGCAGCTCTTTCGCGGCAGCGATGCAGCGCCTCGGCGGATCCGTGGTGCACTTCAGCGAGTCGACGTCCTCCACACAGAAGGGCGAGTCCCTGGCCGACTCGGTGCAGACCATGAGCTGCTACGCCGACGTCATCGTCCTGCGCCATCCAGTGCCTGGAGCTGTAGAGGTAGATTTTTTTATGATTATTATTGTAACGATACACGTATTCATACCGGAAAATAGTTACAATCAGTTGAGCGCGGTGTCGTCGTTTTATTTACTTATTAGTTTATTTTTTATTATCACACTTCAAAACACAACAATGCCAGAGGTATGAAAAAGAACCCACAGTTAGCGACTCGCCCCCTACTGGAAATGACTGGAATTGTTTTTCACGTTGTGAAGCCCAATTTTGTTTATTTAATTTTATTGGGTTTTTTCTATTATTATTATTATTAATAACCCTTCATTCTTTGAGTTTGAGTTTCTCGTTCTCAACGTCGTTCTCGTCTTTCGTTGCAGAAAGCCGCCAAGCATTGTCGGAGGCCGGTAATAAACGCCGGTGACGGTGTTGGAGAGCATCCCACCCAGGCCCTGCTGGACATCTTCACCATCCGCGAGGAGCTCGGCACAGTAAACGGCATGACCGTACGTCCACCAGGGCTCCTGTTAGAGCTTCATAAATATTTCATTTCATTTTTATCTTTAGAACTAACTCCCAAAAGTATTCGGACACCCGACCAATTGAATACAGTAGCGCACCAAAAACCCTGTTCACAGAGGTGCACAAAACAAGCTCCATGAAGATCTGGATGTGTGTGGAAGATCACAGTTGTTTTTCACGAGTCCTCTGTTGTGTTTCTGCAGATCACGATGGTGGGAGATCTGAAGCACGGCAGGACGGTGCATTCTTTAGCTCGGCTTCTGACTCAGTATCGCATCACGCTGCGCTACGTTTCCCCCAGAAACCTCAGCATGCCTCATGAGATCGTCGACTTCGTGGCGTCTAAAGGAATAAAGCAGGTCCGTGTGCATTTCTGACCTTTTACTTATAATATATATAAAATGACATACTGACCTCTGTGATTTCTTTCCCCCTCACCAGGAGGAGTTCAGCAGTATTGAAGAAGCGCTGCCTGATACCGACGTCCTTTACATCACACGCATACAGAAAGAGCGTTTCGCCTCCGAAGACGAGTACAACGCGGTAAGAACCCCCCAGACCCCACCCCCGTAATTTCCTTTTCGCCGCATTTCAAAACCTATTGATTTTATTTTGTTAATTTATTTTTTAGTGCTTCGGGAAGTTTATCCTGACCCCCCACATCATGACCGGAGCCAAGAGGAAAATGGTGGTCATGCATCCACTTCCGAGGGTTAACGAAATCAGGTACGGAAGTGTATATGCGTACGGAATGCGATTTCAAAGAATTATTGGGGGGGGGGGGGGGGTGGTAGCATATGTCCCACTCGAGTAGTGAATAAATAAAATCAATCAAATATATAAATCAGTGAAAATATAAATAATAATAAATGATTGCTGAGTAAGCATTTTTGCGTATGCTTCGTGTGGAATTTATAACATGCAATTTTTTAATTTTTTTTTAAAGGGGCGTGTCATTTTAAGGCTGCAACGTCCTGTTTATTTATTGATACAAAAAAAAAATTATTTGATATAAAAATGGATATTAAACCTGCTATGAAAAACAAAAAATAGTGTGAAATATGGGAAGAATTTTATTAGAGTATTGTTGTTCTTTTTATATATATATATGGCAAAAAATATATTTTACATTATATAAAAATTTGAAAATAAAACATATTTAGCGATTGATTTTATTTACATTTTTTTTCTTTCCTTTTTTTTGTATGTAAGCAGTTAAAAAATATCATTAATCACAGTAATATCTGTATATATACATAAATTCATGAATAAATTTGATTAAATATAAAAGTACTGAATAAATTATACAGTGTCTGTAAAAAAAAAAAAAAAAGTGTGGAAACCCGAATTTTTACATTTTTTATCAATTTTTTTATCAATTTTTTTTTTTTGGCACGCTCCTTTCGTTTCTATGCAACAAACTAACGCTTAGTAAGATCTCCTTTGACTAAACAAATATATAAATGTCCTGCAAACTTGATTTCCATTGAAAACATCCTCCCTGAGCATGAAGAACATCTGGTAACATCTCTCCTGGTCTTACGACGAGTTTGTTGTATTAAAACTATATAAATCACTAAATATATAAATTAGTGACTGTAGATGCATCGATACGTTAGTTAATAAAATAAATATAATAAATTAACATCGTCTGAATTCTTTTTTTTTCCGGTCGTACAGCGTGGAGGTGGACACGGACCCTCGTGCCGCTTATTTCCGCCAGGCCGAAAACGGGATGTACATCCGGATGGCGCTTCTGGCCACCGTCCTCGGACGCTGAGACGCCGGAACTCTGCTATGAATCTCATACAGTCTCCTAGAAGAGACGTACCTTATGAAACGTCATCACCAGTCCACTATCGACTTCGGAGGGACCGTAGTACTGCTTCTTCTCGATCTTGGTGTCTTACTGTGTTAAATGTCGTGCCAACGTGGTTTACGGGGACCGTGTTGTTTATGATTAAAGGGATCATGGGAACGGCTGCTTTATATATTTTTCCTAATAAAACTCATGACTCAGCATTCCTGGGGTTTTTGTGCTTCTTTCTTTTGCAATAACAAAACTCAGGTTTCGTCTGGTTTATATGTAATACGAATCACAAGGATGGTGGACCAAAGTGAGTTAGTAAGAGGGACCGTGCAGGTAGGACATTTTGGAGACGAGGCAGGAGGAAAAGAGGAAGGACGAGGTTTATGGAGATGGTGAGGAATTTGGAAACGTTTGATAATTCACTGTGAAGACCCTTAACAGGAGCAGCTGAGAAGATGATGATGATGATGATGTGAGTATTGGATGCAGGTCTGTGTTCCGTTCTCCTGCACATCAGCTCTTTATAACAAGAGGGTTTCCAATACACACCCAGTGGGAGAACCCATATTCCACACACACTCTCAGAACCGTAGTGTTACCCCGGTGCTCTCCTCACAACTTCTCATTCAGAACACCTTCCTTTCACGTCAGAACTTCAAAGTAACAAGGAACAAAGTTTTTTCGAAACCGGGAAAAAAGGAAAAGTTTTCCTCAAAATGAAAATACTTTTATAAAGTACTGAAGAATTTATACAAACAAAAATATGATTCAGTCCCCATTTTGCTCTTCTTATAAGCTCCACTCTTCTGGGAAGATGTTCCACTAGATTGTTGAGAACAGTAGTGATCAGTGTTTGGGTTTTGGGAACAGTAGTGATCAGTGATTGGGTGTTGGGAACAGTAGTGATCAGTGATTGGGTTTTGAAAACAGTAGTGATCAGTGATTGGGTTTTGGGAACAGTAGTGATCAGTGTTTGGGTTTTGGGAACAGTAGTGATTAGTGATTTGGTTTTAGGAACAGTAGTGATTGGGTTTGGGGAACATTAGTAATCAGTGACTGGGTGTTGGGAACAGTAGTGATCAGTGATTGGGTTTTGAAAACAGTAGTGATCAGTGTTTGGGTTTTGGGAACAGTAGTGATCAGTGTTTGGGTTTTGGGAACAGTAGTGATCAGTGATTGGGTTTTGGGAACATTAGTGATCAGTGTTTGGGTTTTGGGAACAGTAGTGATCAGTGTTTGGGTTTTGGGAACAGTAGTAATTGGGTGTTGGGAACAGTAGTGATCAGTGATTGGGTGTTGGGAACAGTTGTGATCAGTGATTGGGTGTTGGGAACAGTAGTGATCAGTGATTGGGTGTTGGGAACAGTAGTTATCAGTGTTTGGGTTTTGGGAACAGTAGTAAACAGTGTTTGGGTTTTGGAAACAGTAGTGATCAGTGATTGGGTTTTAGGAACAATAGTGATCAGTGATTGGGTGTTGGGAACAGTAGTGATCAGGTATTGGGTTTTAGGAACAGTAGTGATCAGTGATTGGGTTTTGGGAACAGTAGTGATCAGGTATTGGGGTTTGGGAACAGTAGTGATCAGTGATTGTGTTTTGGAAACAGTAGTGATCAGGTATTGGGGTTTGGGAACAGTAGTGATCAGTGATTGTGTTTTGGGAACAATAGTAATTGGGTGTTGGGAACAGTAGTGATCAGTGATTGGGTGTTGGGAACAGTAGTGATCAGTGATTTGGTTTTAGGAACAATAGTGATCAGTGATTGGGTTTTGGGAACATTAGTAATCAGTGTTTGGGTTTCGGAACAGTAGTGATTAGTGATTTGGGTTTTGGGAACAGTAGTGATCAGTGATTGGGTTTTGGAAACAGTAGTGATTGGGTTTTGGAAACAGTAGTGATTGGGTTTTGGAAACAGTAGTGATCAGGTATTGGGTTTTAGGAACAGTAGTGATCAGTGATTGGGTTTTGGGAACAGGTGTGTTTAGTAATTGGGTTTTAGGAACAGTAGTGATCAGTGATTGGGTTTTGGGAACATTAGTGATCGGTGATTGGGTGTTGAGAACAGTAGTGATCAGTGATTGGGTGTTGGGAACAGTAGTGATCAGTGATTGGGTTTTGGGAACAGTAGTGATGATTGGTTGCAGCAGCTGTGATGTATTCTGGATGGAGCTCAGGAGAGACACAAGTATCTGTTTAGTGCTGTTTTATACAGAACGTGACAACTTGAATTGTGAACAACAATATATTATACATTTGTTTGATTTATTAGGAAAATTCCATATTCATAAGAAAAAGTGGGCTCAATGTAGACGAAACTTTTTCTATTTTATTAATGACTTCGAATTGTATGTGAATCTCTTGAAAGAAACAAGAGACAAAATAGCACTGAAAACATGTAATGCTCTAAAAAAAACTTTGAAATGTATGTTTTTTCATGTACAGTGTATTGTTATTTTCCTGTAAGTGTAAATTTAATGAGTATGTACTACCTCTTGTTCTTTTGTCATTAATAAAAAATAAAAATTAATTAATTAATAAATTAATAATAATAAATAAATAATAAAAAGTATCTGTTCAGAAAGTCTTAAAGGCCATTAAACAGTATCTCAATAGACCATCCATTAGGGGGCAGTAATGAGAATAACAGAGCAGCATTGTTACTTATACCGAAGAAAAACGTGGTTATTGTGGAGATTAGCTGGGAGTAAAACTCCCCGTTTGTGACTTTATGTAGATTTTTATACGCAGACGCAGTTTATACTCTGTTAAAAGGTAAACCAGTTCCTTATTTCTTTATAAATATTAAGATATACTTTGATGGATTGATACACTTACTGAGCTGGAATGATATCGACTTGCTAGTCATGCTAGCCTTAGCCGGCTAGTTAGTTTCAAATAGGGCTTTGAATATTTATTTCCAAAACATTTTTAATTTTTTTTTTTTATCTACACATATTTAATACGTTTTCGTTTCGAGTTTATTCACGTCATCACGGAAACGTGAACCTCAAGTCAACATTGCAAAAGCTAACAAACGGTTCCCGGAAGTGGTCTGGGGTTCGGTTCCGGATCCAGATCCAGATCCAGAACCGTGTGATAAATTAAATTTGGTTTCGATCAGGAATATGTGACGCGTTAAAGGGTTTCCCCCTCAGTTTCATTGATGACGTCATGGGGTTTCCTCACTGATCAGGTGCGCGTGGTCTCTTTCTTTCTTCTTCTGCAGGTTTTTTTTTTGGCAAATGAAGGAAAATAAGGAGAACACCACTCCTTCCTTTCACGTCACCACTCTGGACCACATTAAGCCATGCTGGTACTGGGACAAGAAGGACCTGGCGCACACTCCGTCCCAATCCGAGGGTCTAGACCCGGCTACGGAGGCTCGGTACCGCCGTGAGGGAGCCCGGTTCATCTTCGACGTCGGGACCAGACTCGGGCTGTATCCTTCTGTCATGTTCAAAACTCTTTTATTCTTTTTATCTTGATGTTCCTTTGGTTTCTTGAGATAATCCTTCTTTCTCAAGGTTTTCTTGAGGTTTCTTCTAAGGAGCACTGATGAAGAACCTCCATGCTTCACACCGTGGATAGTGTTCTTCAGTCTGGATGAGAAGTTGTTTTCATTGTAGATTTGGTATCTGAAGCCTTCAAGGTTTTAGGCAGCTCATGGGGTTCCTCTAGATGCTTGTGGTGTCTTCACTTGGCTCTGAAGGAGGAACCAGACTTGTATATTGCTGCTACCTTTTTTTTTTTTTTTTTTTTTTTTAAAGCTAGGCTTCTCTAATTTTCCAAAGATTATCGAGGATTTCAAAGGCGTAAAAAGTTGAATCAGAAGAACTCATATTTATGAAAATTGACTAATCAGAATTCGTATTTGAACGTGGGCCAATCAGAAGATCGTGTATCTCTGATTGCTGGCCAATCAGAAGAACTTTTGAAAATTGACCAATCAGAAGAACTCGTGTTTCTGAGATTTGGAAAATCAGAAGAACTCGTATTTAACAAATAGCAAATAAGTAAAAACTCGTATTTAAAAAAAACTGTTCAGAAGAAGAATAAAAGTGTATCTCTGATTACTGGCCAATCAGAAGATCTTATATTTTTGAAAATTTTTAAATTGGCCAATCAGAACTCGTATCTCTGACCATTGGATTTTTTTTTTGTATTATTATTTTTAAATTGTCCAGTCGGAAGAACTTGTATTTCTGAGAGTTGGAAAATCCAAAGAACTCGTAATAGCAAACTCGTAATAGCAAATAAGTAAAAACTCGTATTTAAAAAAAATTGAGCAATCAGAAGTCGTCATATTTCAGACCATTGGCCAATCAAAAGGACTTTTATTTCTGATTATTGGCCAATCAGAACTACTCTTATCTCTAACTGTCGGCTGATGAAATGTTGTTCTTCATGGTTTATAAATTGTCCTTTTTAAGGATTATTATATGAAGTATTAGATGTTTTGTGCTCCTTGACTCCCCCCCCCCCCCTTCCCCCCCCTGTATCAGACATTATGACACTTTGGCTACTGGAATCATTTATTTCCACCGTTTCTACATGTTTCACTCGTTCAAACAGTTCCCCAGATACGTAAGTCGCCGCGTTTCCTTCCGTCCGACTCTTTATTCATATTAATGATGTCAAGAACCAAAGAACCCGAATCCGTGTTGTCGGCGTTCCAGGTGACTGGAGCCTGCTGTCTGTTTTTGGCTGGAAAAGTCGAGGAGACGCCGAAGAAGTGTAAAGACATCATCAAGACGGCTCGCAGTTTGCTGAACGACGTGCAGTTCGCCCAGTTCGGAGACGATCCGAAGGTGAGAGAGAGAGAGTGAGAGAGAGAGAGAGCGAGAGATTTTTCAGCTATACATGCTTCTCTGCACACTTCCAAGAAGTATGGAGCTGCTTATGAGAGTGAATGGATGTTCATAAGGAGGAACATGGCAATTTTATATGTGATGTCCAAATACTTTTGACCTGATTTTTCTCTCTCTCTCTCTCTCTCTCTCTCTCTCTCCACAACCCAAGGAAGAAGTTATGGTCCTGGAGAGGATTTTGCTGCAGACGATCAAGTTTGATCTGCAGGTGGAGCATCCGTATCAGTTTCTTCTGCGTTATGCCAAACAGCTCAAAGGTGCGATTTCTTTTTTAACTTTTTTTTTTTAATTGTTGGGGTTTTTTTTTTTGGTTTGTTTGTGAATATTATGCACTTTTTTCACTCAGGGGACAAAAATAAAGTGCAGAAGCTGGTGCAGATGGCCTGGACCTTCGTGAACGACAGGTGAGTTCGCTTATTATGGTATTTTTATTACTACTAAAAGACAAAACATGGATCGAAGCACGTGTCCTCCTGACCTTCACGCTCATATATGGATTTTCCAAGTTCAAAATCGTATAGAAGGTCTTTGTAGCATAAAAAAAAAAAGCTGGGGAACCGAGCTGAAGACCTTGTGTGAGTGTGTTATGGTTGGAGTAAAGGAACGCTAGCGTTCTTTGACCTCCTCAAACACCATCTAGAGCTTTTGACATCAGCATCTACTCTGACTCCTGTTCTGGTAGATCATGAATGAACACTTCCTTGAACACATCTCCAAAGTGTGGAGGGAGCTTATGGTGGTCAGGGTGCACCATCTGGTCAGGATGTTTCTCAACTTTTCACAAGATGAGTCTATGGGCGTCCTGAGACAGAACTTAAGGTTGAATGGTATCTGGGTTCCTGTAGATCTTTAGATGTTATTTCCTGCTGTGTGATGATGAGGGGGGTGGGTTTACCTTTATGAGGTTTAAGGAAAAAGGGGGGGGGGGGTGTATGCTGACATAAGGTTTGTTAGATGTTCTGAAGTATTAATTGGACCCTGCACCATTTGTCTCCTCAGCCTCTGCACCATGCTGTCTCTTCAGTGGGAGCCCGAGATCATAGCTGTAGCAGTCATGTACCTGGCAGGCCGCCTGTGTAAGTTCGACATCCAGGAATGGACGTCCAAGCAGTCGTCTCGCCGATGGTGGGAGCAGTTCGTTCAGGACGTCCCCGTGGAGCTGCTGGAGGGTAGGAACACCCTAATGAGATGTTGAGGTGGTAGAAGGTTCATGATGGTGAATTAAGGTTTGATTTAATAAAGTGTAGAAAATAATTTTATTGTCTTGTCAGGTGGAAACAGTGTTTGTTCTCTGGTGAACTTAAATCAGACAGTAATAAACTCACACAGCTGTAATCCATAAATATTATATTTAGTCTGTTTCGCAGGAACGAGTGATGAGCAGGGCGTTTACTTTTGAGCAACCGTTCCATAAACATAAATGAATAACGAATGATATCACATACAGCCAAATATTTCGTTTATTTTTTTGCTCGCTCCAACGGGAGCAGTTCCCAAACGGGCCACATCTGGATAGACTGTTACGTCTTGCAACGGTTATTAAACCCTTAGTAACAGCTGGGGTGGGGGGGGGGGGGGGGGACACGCGTAGAGAGGGACGACTTCTGAACCAGAAGTCCTGGGGAACATTCTGGAAAACATTTGTCTACTGTGACTGAGTGAGGCAGCTATGTGTTAATTCGTTCGAGACGTAAACGTCTTTCGCAAATCTGGAAACTCCTGATTGAGTTCAGGAGTCACCCGCAGCAGCTCTGGAAATATTGTAACGAGTTTTTTAGCGGGAAAAAAAAGGCGGAATGAAGGAAAATCTCAATTATTACAGCGTTTGCCTCAAATTTGGTTACTGTTTTCTTAATTAGTGTGCTAAAGTGCACAGCTGTTTTCCAGATGGGAAAATCAGACTCGGTAACCAGTGTGGTTTCTCAAACCGTTCCAACAAACTTGGAGACACTCAATTGTCTTGAAATGTTTTCCTTAATTTCAACCTGGAGACCCAAAAACCCTGTTCAAAAGCCTCACACAAGGTACACAAAGCCAGCTCCATAAACATCTGCTTTTCATAAGTTGGATAGATTGGAAGATCTCCTGCTATAGAGCTTCAACCCTATTGAACACCTCCTTGGTGGCCTTCTCACCTTTTTGTTTATTTATTTTTTTCTTCTCCCCCTCCAGATATCTGCCACCAAATCCTGGATCTGTACTCTCAGGGCAAGCAGCCAATCCCACAGCAGCCCCAAATGCAGGAGAAAGACAAGCCACAGCCGCCTCCTACAGTCCTGCTCGGCCAACCAGGAGGAATCCCTGCACCGGTACCGGCATCCAAGAAGAATTCTCCTCAGGCCAGCCCTCCACGGCAACTCAAACGCCAACACGTGAGGCAACTTCAATGGTTTTTGCAGAATTCCCAGAATGGCACACAGGAGCCCACAGGGGTAGGGGAGATGTAGTCTGGTTATGCAGGAAGCACCAGAAGTGCATCGTCTGTACCAGACTGTACTGAACTTCAATATGGTGCAGATGATTCGCTTTTATTTTTTTTGCTCCAGACAGAGCAAAAATCGGGTTTTATTTATTTTTTAAATAAATCGGGTTTTATTTAAAAATTAATTAATTAATTAAATTTGTAGTTAAAAAAAAAAAAAAACTTCTTTTGAAATCATTAACGTAAAGGGAAACTTTATGCTAATTTTATTTTACGATAAATCTCTCATACTATGTGTTTTAACCGTGTGTATTTTTTTTTGTTTTGGTTTTTTTCCCCCCCTTTAGCCTTCTCCAAAAGAAGAGCTAAAAGTAGTCACAGGTAAATACAACACATAATATTGGTATATTCTATGCGGACAAGTGTGTGGACACCTGACCAGAAGATGGCTTTCTGCTTCTTACTGAACATCCCGTTCCACATTTAGTCTCCATTTACTCTTCCAATAAGATCCATGGCTCTGCGAAGACTCTGGTTCCACTAGATTTTGTGGATTCATTAAATCCACAAAAGCTCTGTGGCAGGCCACTCGAGATCTTTCACTTCAACCCAGATCTTCATGGGTTTGGGTCTCCTAGTTGGAACGAAGGGGGAAAAAAGTTATACCAGAAATTGCTGGAAAAGTCGGGTGTCCAGATACTTTTTGTCCATAGTGTGTATTTATATATGCACCTACAGATGTTTTACAAATATTTAATCTTATTTTCTTTGCTTCTGTAGAACAAGTTGGGTCTAAAATACCAAGACTTGAGAGTCCAATGCCTCCTTTACCAGTAACTCAGCCTCCTGGTGAGTGTTTTTCTGTGTACGAGTCTCGAAATCGTTTAAAATCTATTAGAATTATTGAAACTATTATTAAAACGTATCTCCCTCATCTTTAGATCGCAAGCCGCCACCCTCTGCGCCGGCGCCTCCTAGCGAAGCCGAGCCGGCGTCCTCCGGCGATCCGGATTTACCTAAGGCCCCCCCTCCACCGCACGGAGCACCGCCCCCTCTGCCCCACCGCCCACCTCCGCCCCCACCCTCCAGCTACATAATGGGCATGTCCACGACCAGCTCGTACATGTCGAGCGAGGGCTACCAGAGCCTGCAGTCCCTGATGAAAACGGACGCCCCGTCTTACCCGCACATGCCGCCGTCTTACCCGATGCCTTACCACCCGCACGCTTACCCCCCGCCCAGCGCGCCCCCTCCGGGCCCGCCTCCGCCACCCCCTGCGTCTTACCCGCCTCCTAATCTGCCTCCGCCTACACCTGCGTACCCGCCGCCGGGCTACAATCATAACTACCCGCCACCCCCACCCCCGCGCATGCCACCTCCAGGGATGCCCTTACCGGCCGGGTATCCGCCTCCACCTCCGGGACCCCCAGGGCAGCCGCAAGTGCCCATGCCGCCGGTCATGCCTGTTGCGAATTTGAACCGTGGAGCCTGGATGAGGTGAAACCAAGTTGGACAAGTCCTCAAAAAACTCAAAATAGCTTTTCTCATAGCATTCTGTATATAAATAAAAATCACATCCCATAATAGTCCATAAATCCGGCGTTTCCTTCACGCCGGTCGTCTCCTTAGCCCCGCCCACAAATTCTGATAATTTCTTTGTTTAAAAAAATGATCCAGATCTTTGTTTAGAATACGTCCGTTTCCTACGGAAATAATTTTCATGCGTGTTTCACGATAGCATCGACGCTAAACATTACCCCAGTCGTCACGTGCAGGAGCGACGACGCCCCTCGCGAGTCGGATTCCGAACGTGAATTTCCTTTCGTGCGCGTGTGTATAGAGCAGGATTTATTTTCATGTTTGGTGTAATAAAAATCTTCCCCTCCCCCATCCACCTGGTTTTCTTTCATGTGTGGGGCGACGCCTACAAACCTTCAGATAATGTAAAAAAAAAAAAAAAAAAAAAAAGCCCTCAGAGCAGAAAGTGCGAAACGACAACTGAACAGAGGAGGATGAGGAGGAAATAGAAGGCGAGAGAGATCTTCATCTTCAGCAATATACGGATAACTCTGTTTATAGAAACTCATATGAAGGTTAAACTCCAATTCCATTCTATCTAGTCATGAGCACCACACATCTGGAAGAGATGTTCCAGCGATTTTGTAGGAGATTGTTCAATCGTGATTTTGCACACACATCCAACCTATGGATTCGGGTCTGATTGTTGAAACTTCTTCCATGCTTTCGCATCCAGAGACTAAACAATTGTGTGGCTTTGACTTGTGGTAACAGTTTGTCCAAGAAGCAAAAGTTGTGGAAAATACACCATGGTGAGATTTCCACATAAAGTTTCTCTTCCTGTTTCTCCTCCTCCTCATGGTGGTGATGTGACTGACTGACTGACTGACTGCGGTTATTGCTAAAGTTTGGAAGAGAATATTTTAATGACTTCAAATGTGCTTTCTGAAATAACGAAAAAGGTCCTAGTTAACACCCCCCACATTTCAAACACATTTTTTGTGTAATGTGACAGGAAATTGTATAAGTTTTTAATAAATGCAGAAACAGCAAAATGCAAATATTCATGAGGATTTTTTTCGGTTTCACTTTTTTTTTTTTTTTTTTCTAAACCTGATAAACAAAAAACAGCAGCGTCAAGATTTTCAACATCTCAGTTCAGTTTTATTTGTACGCCACATCGTCTGGAAGATTTTTTTTCTTTTTTTTTTAAGCTTTTAGGGAAACAAATTTTTTTGATGGAGAATCTCGATTGTGAATTTGTTGAAGTAAATATCACGTAGGAGTATAAAATAAATATGCAGGCGCTTGAAGAAAACCGCCAGGTGCTCGTTTCCATTCGTGTAAAAACAAACAAAACGAATAATAATGTAAACCACAATCATAACAATAAACAACAATCTGAACCAAAATAGAAAATAAACGTGTAAACTACAATCCTAATAAACAACAATGCAAACCACAGTAACAGTAAACAACAATCTAAACCACAATTTAAAAAAAAATGATCTAAGGCACAATAAAAAACGATGCAAACTGTTAAAAATAAACACCACAAACCACAATAATAACGATAAACAACAATCTAAACTTATAATAATATAAATAATAAAAATAAACAATCTTAACCACAATAACAAACAATTGTGTAAATCGCAATAGTAACAACAAAAAAGCAACAATTTAAACCACAATAACAATAAACAACAATTTAAACCGATAAAATAATTTGAACAACAATCTAAACCGCAATAATAAAAATCGACAACTATGTAAATCAAAATAACAACAATAAACAACAATCTAAACCACAATAACAACAATAAACATCAATGTAAAGAATAATAATAATAATAAAAGTCTAAACCACAATAATAATAATGTAAACCATAAAAAAAAATCTGAACCACAATATTAACGATGAACAACAATCTAAACCACAATAATAAAAATAAACAACAATCTGAACCAAAATAACAATAAACCTCAACAATGTAAACTTCAATCACGATCAACAAAAACAATCGAAACCACAAAAATAACAATAAACAACAACAATCTAAACCATAATAATAATAATAATAATAAACATTGGCTGGGAATAATGCGGTCACATTATCGGTGATTCCAGATTCCAGGTTCGGATCTGATCGGAGCGATGAAACGTTCCCGCTCTCTTTCACTCGACTCTCTGGAAAAAAAGTCCACAGAAGGATTTCGTGTCCTGGTCAGTGTGCAGTGTTCCATAAACACCACTGATTTATAAGGAAACCCACCTCAGGAATGTGCATGTGGGGACTCCGGGGTGTGTGTGTGTGTGTGTGTGTGTGTGTGTGTCGTAAACACAAGGGCCTCCAATCTGCTGAGGCTGCTTTAACAGTGTGTGTGTGTGTGTGTGTGTGTGTCTGTGTGTGTGTGTGTGTGTGTGTGTGTGTTTTAAACAATGCAAATCTGATTGTTTTAGCTGCAGGACGGCTCCTGAACAGGATATACATATGTGTGTGTGTGTGTGTGTGTGTTTGTGTGTGTTTGTGTGTGTGTAAAGCAAGAGCTCTGCAACATTTCCCCTTCATGATCTTTGACCCTGAGTCAATTGTCTTTGTGTGTGTGTGTGTGTGTGTTAGTGTGTGTGTGTGTGTGTGTGTGTCAGTGTTTTCTACATCTCTATTGATTATTTGTCTGAAGCATTAATTTCATTCCTGTTTTTTTTTGCAGCAGAAATCTGAGCAATAAATCAGATTTATTCAATGAGCATTAAAGAGGACGTCAGCTTTAATGAAAGTCCAACTCGAGTGTATAAATACATACATAGATAGAAATACACACACACACACACACACACACACACACACACACACACACACACACACACACATGTATACACATCTATATTTATCTCTCTCTCTATACGTATGTATATATTCTGTAGAATGAAAATTTTTCCTTCACTTGAACTACGAGACCCAACCCTGTTCCAGCATGACACAAAATACACCTTCATGAAGATCTGGAAGTGTGTGGAAGATCTCGAGTGGCCTGCTATAGAGCTCAAACCATGTTGAACACCTTTGGGCTAAATTAAAACATACCCCCCACCCCCACCCCACCCCAAGTCCACATCACCCAACATCTGTACCTGATTTCAATCTTCAGAAATCTCCCCAGGATCTTGTGGAACATCTTATCAGAAGGATGGAGCTTATTATAAAGGTAAATGATGTCCAGGTTGATGTATCTGGTATATTAAAAAGCCGAGCGCTCGTCGCATCATCACGTCACAGAGGAATAATCGTTTCCTTTATTACAATAAATACAAATAAAATCGTCTGCGATTTCGTGGCTTCGTGTCTTCGGAGTAACAGTTTCTTTTATTTCTTCAGTTCGGATATGTTTCTGGTGACAGTTCATGGTTTTAATTGTAATGAAGGTTCGCCACCGAGGTCTTTTTGACGTACGTCTCGGCGGCTGCTTGCTCCAAAGCGTGCGCGTCTTTAGCCATGCTGATTTTCCCGCATCGCTTCCTGTTGTGATGGATCACGCAGACCATCAGTAGAACCAGAAACACGGTGCACACGATGATCCCGAGAAGAGCTCCGGCCGAGAAGGACAAGGTCGTCTCAAACGGAGGAGCCCCACTCGTGGACGGGACGGTCGTCCCGAGCGGGTCGATAGGGACGCAGTTCGTTTTCCCGACGAGCCGGAATCCGCGCCTGCAGGAACAGATGTAACCTCCGGGGATGTTGCCGCAATCGTGGTCGCACAGAGACGCCATGCATTCGTCGATATCGGTGCAAAAGTTGCCGTCCGGACGTTCTTCCAGGATGAAGCCGTCAGGACAGTCGCATTGGTCCGGTTTGTTGAGGTCGCAGGCTACAGCCGGACAATCATAGTCTGGACAGAAGAGTAAACACTGGTGTGTGTTGTCAGGGGACACTATATATCCATCAGAGCATTCACAGTGATAACTCCCTATGGTGTTGTTACACGTGTGTTCGCAAGGTCCAGAGAAACATTCGTCGTCGTCCTCACACACGTCCTTTTCCTTCCTGAAACCCTCCTTGCACAGGCACTCGAAGCCCCTGGGACTGTTCAGGCAGTACGAGTTTTTATCCGGACACGCTCTTGTACAGTGGTCGATTTCCGTGCACCTTTTCCCGTCCTGTTCCAGACGGAACCCTTCACGGCACTGACAAATGTATTTCTCCCCGCTCATGACGCATTCGTGCGAACAGTCCGCTTTCTGACACGGGTCGACCTCGCCAAGCGCCCTGCTGCAGCCCACCGCGTTGCTCTTGAGCCTGTATCCTGGAAAACAAGTGCAAACGTAGGTGTCGTCCACCCTGGTGCAGTTGTGTTCACATCCCCCTTTATAGACCTCGCAACTCCAAGGTGCCGTGATCCAGGCACCGGAGTAACAAATGTGTTTGGATCCCGACAACTTCTGGGTCGCGTTGCTGGAATTCGGGACCTCCTGGAGCTTTTCACTGGCGAACCCGAAAGGTGTCTCGTACAAAACCGGGGACTCGACGGCGAGCGGTTTGCACTTTTCCTCCCTGATGTCGTGTCCGCACAAATACCCAGCGATCCGATCGTCGCAGTGTCGCCCGGTCCATTTCGGATCGGCACCGGAGAGCGCCACGCATCTCTGCGAACAAACCCGTGGCTCGTCCTTCCAGTTCGTGAAGTCGGTCAGGTTGTCTCCGGTGATCCAGGAGTACCCTTTCAGACCCACGTCCGATCCCGAGCAGGATTCAGAGTCGTCCCGTAATCCGATCCAGAAGTCTCCAGAGTGTCCAGAAATCAGATCTGAGATGGCAGTGTTTACCAGCATGGATCGGACCGTGATCAGATGGCCTCCTTGCTCCTTACAGGATGTCCGAGCTGAGTTAAAATCCGACACGTCGGCGTGCACGGTCACGCACAAATCAGCCACGCAGTTGCCGTTATGCGGTTTTCTTCCCTCCACCGGGAGAAGCGCGAGCGCCATGACCACTCCTAGAAAAACCTTCATCCCGATAACTTCTGTTTTATTTTCGGAAAACTTTTCTCTTTCCTTCCCGAAGCCGTGTGTGTCCTCACTCACTTCTTACTCATGTCGCGATGTCTCTCGCGCTAACTTTATTCCAGATGTGGAGGTCGGGGGAGGAACCTTTGCGGTTTTTTTTTTTTTTTTATTATTATTTTTTTTTTCCTTCCAGCAGCTGGATCTGCTCCCGGTGCGTCGCGCGCTTCTTTTCTTTCTTTCTTTCTTTCTTTCTTTCTTTCTTTCTTTCTTTCTTTCTTTCTTTCTTTCTTTCTTTCACCGAGACTTATTTACTTTATCACGCTGTACCAATATAATAATAATAATAATAATAATAATAATAATAATAATAATAATAATTAGAATAATAATTATAATTAGAATAATAATTATAATATTAATATAATAGTAATAATAATTACTAATAATAAATGTTCCCGGTCTGATCCCACAAATAGGTCCAACGTGAACGTTAAGAATTTTGTAACAGAGACCCCCAAAGACACCCCGCCCCATGACATTCTTTTAAAAGGAACCAGTCAGGGAATATTAAAAAAAATCGATTTCAAATGTTTTATTATGTTAAAAATAAATATAAAATTAAATAAATGGGAAGAAAAAAATATATATAAACACTTCTAATACAAAATACAGACCTCAGATCGACCCTTATATATGGAATCCATAGACAAAAGTTTTTGGACCCCCGACCATAAAATTTCTCTGTGCTTTTTTTTTGAATTTTTTTTTTTTATTTGTTTATTTCTAGAGCACTTTTCATAATCCACATTGTCTCAAAGCAGCTTTACAGAATCTAATAACAAAAAATTGAATCGAAGTGAATGATGTGTTTTAATCCCCCTAATATTCAAACCTGTAGCAAGAAAAAAACTCGTTTAGATGATATGAGAAACCTTGAGATGAACCAGACTCATCTGGGTGACACCAAGAGTGTGATGACCAGAGAGCGAGAGATATCATGAGCATGGGAGTGTGTGATTATGACTTAACGCCTTTCTACAGTCAGCTGGAGCTCCTGAGCAACTCATAAATCAGCTCAACATCTGAGATCTTTTGTAGATCCAACACCAAAACGCCATCTGATCCAAACCCGAAGCCTTTAAATGCTCAACGGTGGAGACACAGCATATGTAGAATTAAATCTTTTTAATAATTGATTAAAAGGTTCCATGTCTGAAATCTTCACGAGGTGGGATCTGACCTGGAGATGGCGGAGATGTCCAGGGATCAATGCAGGGTGCTTCTACCTTCTCAGTGCTGGAGAATTTTATTATAATTTTTTTTTTTTGGAACGTCCCATTCCACATTTACTGCTTATTCGGTCTTATAATGAGCTCCATTTTTTTGAGAAGATGTTCCACTACATTGGTGGAGGTTTGTGAGATTTGATTCATCCACAAGGGTGTTAGGAAGGTCAGGGGGTTTGGGAATGGTGTTCCAAATTCATTGGTGGGTTCAATAGCAGGACACTGAAGATCTTCACGAAGCTGGATTCGTGAAGGGAGAAATTCATGCTCCATTCAAAGACATGCGATTAAAAAGTTGTCCGTTTGGGGGAGAAGCACATTTGTCTGGAAAAGTTGAATGGTAATTGTAATCTTGGTTACGTTCACAATTTTGTCATAAAATGTCAAACGTTCACGACTTCCGCCAAAAGCATTACGTAAACATTTTGCAATAAAGCCCAGATTTCTACACTTTGCATTGTTGAACTAAAATAGAGAAATAAAGAAAGAAAAACACTCCTTAGTAACGCCAGTTCCGTGTTTGGGTTGGGCCAGATATCATCATGAATCAGGACCAGGCTACAGCGTGAAAGGAAATGGGTGGGATACCCAGTGTAAGGTGTTCTTGTTGTGAACTTTGTATTCATAATATTGTGTTTGCCTGAGACCCTATTGTCCGGACAACCGGACCCCAACAGACCCCAAGAAGAAAAACTTCCCTTTGCATTGCTGTCTACACAGTGAATTATTTCATTGTCTATGTTAATAATTCTGGAGTTTTCTGGAAAGATCTGATGACCCAGGAACAGTGAAGGCTTTTCTATGGAACTCTCGAATGCCAATAGACTTCTTTTATTCAATTATTGAATATATTCTGCTGATCAGCACCAATAACCGGATCAGAACTCGGAAGAGATTTCTAGTGAAAAGATGAAGACACATACCACAGTCAATAGAGTCCAAGCTAAGACCAAGACCAGAGCTAATCGGGTTTGAAGACCAAGACCAGAGCAGTGGAGTCTGAGATGGGAAACGTATCAGAACCTTACAGCTGTGACCCCTGAAAAAAGCTAATTACATATACGGCATTTTCAGAAGTTCTTCTCCAGGTTTAAGAGACTGGCACTGATTTGAACTCTGGGATTTGAACTTACAACCTATCAATAAATCCAACACCTTAACCACTTGCTAATTCCGCTTCTGCTAGGAAGTACGCTGGTTTAACTTAATTGTTAATTGCAGATAAATATGCAAATATATGCACAGCGTGTAAAAACTCCAATTTTTTTTTTAAGGCAGATTAAAAACGTATCTTTTTAGCAAATCCTACACATAACACACATCTCATATCACAACCTTGTGCTCCAGAACATCTGATCACATGCACATTATCAACTTGTGCTGTTAATATCATGAACAGCAGCTACGCTCATTCCTCTCCACTGCTTCTCTTTCTCTCCCCATCCCGAGACACCCTGAGGTTTGGCCAGCTCCAGTCACCTCCCACCTCGTGAAGATTATGGACCTTTGAAGAAGTAGATGCCGAACTCGCAAACATCCTGAACTATCTAGAGACGTACCAGTGCCATTTGGATCCCGCTACATGTGTGGAGTTTTGACATTGGACCTCCGGGAGTGTTTAAAGACTCTGGCATGGAGAAGCTGATGCTGGATCTGTGATGATCTCAAATGTTGAGCTCAGTAGCTCCTACTTTTATAACCATAAAGACTGTAGAAAGAACATTTACTTATAATCTTATACTCCAGCACTCATGTTAGTTTTAACTCTCCAGTGTTCTGTATTGTTGAAAGATTTATGATCAAACTCTTGATGTCACCAATAAGGATGAGGTTCTGCTTTTAAGTCTGGTTCCTCTCGAAGTTTCTTCCTCATAACATCTAAGAGAGTTTTTCCTTCGTCACAGTCTCCATGGTGCTCATCAGGGATAAACACACACCGTTCACCTTCACTGTTACATTCTGTAAAGAAATAAACTTGACTTGACTTGACTTTATTCACAGTCGGAGAAGCAAATCTTTCCTGAAATCAGCACTTTTTTTAAGTATTGCACAATTGAAACTTAAATTATTTATCGATGCAAAAAAACAAACTCTTATTTTCTTGGCAGCAGCACAGAGATTCCATCATCTCACACTCTCACTTTATTATGCTTAACGCCACCATACTGAGTCAGACTCCAGACTTCAAGTCTTTCCTTCCTTATCACAACAGGTTTTAATCAGCGGAACATTAAAATCAGCAACACTGAAATAATACTTCCTCCTCTCAATCGCCCATTTGCAGAAGGGACAATGGCGTCTTGAGTTTATCTCCACACACTCACACACACATAAAACGTTCCACCGGTTGGGTGGAAATACTTCATTTTAATAAATCATTTCAATAAGGTGACTCATTCCTTAAATTGATCTCAAATCCAACTATTCCGACACAATTCTTGGGTCTTTCATCATCGAAAGCATATTTTCTCTGGTTCTTCAAACTCGGTGAGATCTAGAAATAGATAACACCGAGCAAATAGTTCACAATAGACTGAGCGAGATCGAGTCCTTATAAACCGCAATACGAACAAAGGTGTTAAAAAGACTTGAAAATCATACTTGAGTAAAAGTTATCGATCTCCTACTACAAAACCATTACAAGTTCTGATAGAAACTTTCTTTCGGCCATTAGGGGGCGCCACGGCGGACTATCCGCATGATTGATTTGGCACCTTTTTACGCTGGATGCATTTCCTGACGCAACCATCCCCAATTTATCCGGGCTTGGGACCGGCATTGAAAGTGGCTGGGGTTGGTTCCCTGACCGGGGATCAAACCCGCGCCGCAGCGGTGAGAGCGCCGCATCCTAACCACTAGACCACCAGGGAACCCATTACAAGTTCTGATAGAACTCGAGTAAAAGTCTTCGAGTGTCTGATTTGAACAGCGTTTGAGTATTTGACTCATTGAGAAAATAGCGCGCTAGTCCTCAACTCTAAGACGTGTTTTAGTCCAAAACAGTCAATTCGGGAGGTTTGATTTCCTAAAATACAAACTGTACACCTCGTTAACGCCGCATTAGAACAAGATCAACACAACATCAGCATCGTCTTCGACGTGCCAGAACCAACCAATCAAGTCGAAGTAGTAAAGCGATCTTTCGAAAAGGGATCTTCAATTGTGAACAAATCAAATCGTCACGAAGTAGAAAAAAAAATCATATAATGGACGAATGAAAGTAAATCATTTAAGACGAAAGGAAAAACCGAGTAAATGTAAATCGGTAAGTGAAATTGTGACCTGCTCATCTCTTGGTGTATGGAGCAATTCCTCCCAAAAAATTCCATTGATTAGATGTTATATTTCAATACATTATGCTGTCCGAGAAGATACATAGATACCATAGATCTCAGGTTGGATTCCATACACGCCATCAGAAAAGACTTGACTTGTCTCTCAGAACAGCTGCTGCTTATCTAAACAAATCGTGTGTCGTGAATGGTTTCTGAGGAACCTACCAAGATCATTGATTTTTGTTTACTCCCTTATTTTTACACACATCTTCTTTAGATCTTTCCTGATCTTTCCAGTCTTATGTGCTTCTTCCCCACAAAATGTTGTGCTTTGGATGTTGGAGCTCGAAATTTTTCCTCTGCTTGAACTAGGAAACCCAATCCTGGTCCATGAAGATCTGGTTTCCATGGGTTGGATATGGTGGAAGATCTTGAGGAGCCTGCTAAAGAGCTCAAATTCTGCTGAATCTCCACACAATCTAGAGGAACATCTTTCTGAAAGAGTGGAGAGCAAACGGGAACCGAATACGGAATTTATGAACCCTCCAGCGCTAAAATTGATAACGATGCTGGTGACGTTCTTTTAAATCACCAGCATCGTTATCAATTTTAGCGCAGGAGGGTTTGAAAAAAATCCGACAACCAAGAAAACGAACATCATCATTTCCCCCTGAATGTGTTACGCTCTTTATTTTGGCAAGTTTAAAGGTAGGCAAAATATTTTGAAACAAAAAACGATAACTTTACTCGACGTTTTTATTATCATTAGCGCCATAAAAGGAGCCGGTTTTTAGGGAAGGGTCATTAACAAAACATACCAGACCCTGAAGTTTAGATATGTGGCTTGTGGGAATAGTGTGGGCATTGCACAGGAAACCTGGAAAAAAACCACCCTGCACATCCTGATATCCTACTCCGGAGTCATTTTCTTGCTTGTGCTGGTTGACTGAAACTTTTCAAAATGACCCTTTCGTATTTTATTTCTCAGTAACTAACGCAAAAGAAACAAAAAAATTGCGGATAAAATAAAAAATGTGACAATTTCGTACACGGGATTGATCATTTATTATCAATATCCGGTGTCTAGACGAGGTTCCTCACAGGGTTTCGTTCCTTATTTCAGGGTTTTAATCGATCTTAAAAAGTCTCAATCCAAATTCTAGGTCTTAAACTTGGTGCACAATGACGTCAAGGTATTTTTTATTACCCATTTGTGCTATTTTTTCTAAACAAATTTTCCCTTCACTTGATATACAAGACTCCAGGCAGCTCCATAAAGATCTGCTTTTTATAGGTTGGATGTGTGTGGAAGATTCATTCATTTTCATTTCATTTTCTCCCGCTTATCCGTAATTCGGGTCGCGGGGGCAGCAGTCTAAGCAGGCCCCCACCTTCGACTGCTGCCCAATCCTCACAGCACCGTCCCTTACAGTCCCTCCTGCAGGTGGTGAGCCCACGGGAAGGCGGCCCCACGTCACTCAGACGTCACGGACCTTGATGTTACCCTCGTAAGGGACCCCCGGAGCATAGAGGGTTAAGGGCCTTGCTCAAGGGCCCAAGAGGGGCAGCTTGGCGATACCGGGGCTTGAACCCCAGACCATCTGATCGGCAACCCAGCGCCCTAACCGCTGGAGCCACCACTCCCTCTGGGAAGAATCTAAACACCAACCAAGTCCTCCTACATCAGTACCTGACGTTACCAACACCCTTGTGGCTGAATGGAATCTCACAAATTTTCATGAAATCTGGTGAAACATCTTCCCAGAAGAGTTGAGCTTATCATAAGGGCAAAATGTGGACTAGATGTAGAATTCGATGTTCAGAAAGAAGCACATAGCAACCTTATAGTCAGGTGTCCAAAAAACCTTTTTCCATATTGTGCACCATTTTTTAGGTTTCTGGTTTAGTGTACTGTCCTGTGTTTGTTTCCATTGTATTATTAGGGGGCCAAGCACCAAAAAGATTTTTAACATGTCTGTGATACCACCTAGAACCAGAGGGTGAACTTTGGCACATTCATTTTAAATGTTCTAAAGAACATTCTGACCAAATTTGGGCCAAGTGCTACCAAAGCTTTAGCACCAGCATCATATCAAATTTGGGCCTAACATGTAGGCATGTTTTTGATCATATCTATAGCGCCAAATTCAAAATCCACCATTTTTCTGAGGACACAATGAGGCCAATTTCCATCTAAATCGATTTTGCTGTAAGATCTTACTGGAATTTGTGCTCAATTCCTTTTTCCTATAATTTCCTGGAGTCTGCTTACATTGGCCTCATACCAAAATCAAGCTGAAATGTACTTCCTTTCGAACTTCTACAAATGATCGTATTCCAATCGGCACCAAATCTGGCACGTCATCTTCAACGTGACTTTAAAGCCTCCAAACAGGAAGTGAGGCTGGATCTAAGAAACGAATGTGAGCACTGATACAAAATACGGCCAGCATCTTCAGGACCATGACTTGAAGCTGAAGAAAACATGAAAGTGCCACCTACTGGTCAGAAGTTACAATAGCATGCTGAATATGTTTTCAGGCATCTCGTTGGCATTATTGCTACTCCTCAAATTTGTCGTATCTGCACCTCGTTTTGGTTGACATCAGATTCTTGACATTTGGATGCACATTTATTCGTTTAGAACAGAGAACTTCATGAAAGTCAGTGATTAAAAACGTGTACGAGTGACCCTTTAAAATCACATTTATGCATTTTATTATTCAACATGGCAACCTATAGAATACTTCCTACTTCCATTTTGGAGGGATGTCCAGTTCCTGGTGATATCGTTGTGGTGGTGCCGGATGTTCTCCGCTTGTTGATGGTCTGATGTTGATGGTACATGTAATGTTTTATAATATTCTTCAGAAATCTTGAAAATTCTTTTCTACCATTTACATTTATGGCTTTTGACAACTGACATTGATCTCATTCATAAAACTGAGCAGCTATGTGCTTAAGGGCCTTCCTTAAGGGCCCAGCTTGGTGCAAATGGGATTTGAACTCACAACCTTCAAATTAAAAGTCCAATGCTTTGAACCCCTATCACTTGTTGATTGATCCCCTTTGACAGTATATACATTGGAAGCTCTTTGTAAACCAGGGCATGAACCCCACCATGATGTCCTACAGAAACATCTAATCTACATTGGTGGTTAATGAAAGGTGTTATCTTCCTTTCTGCCTCCAGACAGGAAATGGAACGACTCATGATGATACACCCTTCCCTTAATGATTCACATGAGTCAAGAGGAGATGATGAATCTTTTTTTTATTAACACAATGATTCATTAATAAAACAGACATTTAATGGTGAACGGAAGGAAAAGTTTCTCTACAATGAACATTCCTTATGTGGGCAAAAGTTTGTGGACCCTCGGTCAATAAAATTGTTATGCGCTTCCTTTTGTAAGCTCTACTCTTCTGGGAAGATGTTCTACTGGATTTTGTGGACATTTCATTGCTGTTCGAATTCATTCCCAAAGGTTTTTAATGGGTTTTGAGCTCTATAGCAGACCAACTCAAGATATTCCACACACATCCAACCCATGGAAAGCAGATCTTGGAGATCTTGGAGCTGGCTTTGTGCACTTTGTGTCCTCCTGGAACATTTTTTATTTAGGTTTCAAATAAAGGGAAATTTTGTTATCAATAAAACATCTTATACATTTGGGGAAAAAAAAAAAAAAAAAAAAAAAAGTCAGGTGTCCAAAAACTTTAGTCCAGATAAAGTATAATTTTTATTTATGGACTGTAAACAGGAAAAACAGTATAATGTCCAATTATTAATGAACCTAAACGTATGCTCTTATAGTACTTGGTTTATAAGTATAAAATTATTTTCGGTAAAAAAATATTTACGCATATTTATACACGTCCCAGCAAAAGCAGATTGCATGACTGATTAGATCTTTGTTTTTGTTTTTTTAAATCTCCGTTATGTATTTGGCATTCTGTAGGAGTTGTATAATAAGCGTCAAGCTTATAGACATTTCAACTCCGGTTAGTAACGTTATTATGACTTCTGAAAATATAAACACAGATCAGGCATAACATTATGACCACCTGCCCAATATTGTGTTGGTCCCCCTTTGGCTGCCAAACGAGTCCTGACCCGTCGAGCATCAACATCATTAACTACTTCAGCAATTCTGGTTCTAACACAACTTTGAGGACAAAATGTCCACTTGCTGTAATCAGTGTTATTCACTTCACCGCTCAATGTTATAATGTTATGCCTGATTGTTGTAATATCAGGTGCGTTTGGAGAAAATCTCCGGCAAATGTTAATAGCAACGAATCGACGAGAACCATCTCGAACGTCAAGATTCTAGAATACAAATTCGTTCCGAACACAGAATTAATTCCAGAGGAACACCGTTTTTCCGTCGGTTCTACATCAGCATAAACTTTCCGACAAAGCCGCCGAGTTAACGGGACCGACTTGACCATTTGATTCCTTGTGGTTCACTTTTATACTCCCGTTTACGTAACGGTCTCTTTTGGGCGAGAATTCGCTGGCGGTTATTCGAAACTGGACGCTTCTTTCGAAAGTAGCAGAGTCTGTCCTTTGTTGATTGTTGTGATCTTGCACTAAAACGGAGGCGCTCGAAACCTTAAAGGACGTTTCTTCTGATTTATCGTCGGTCACGCAGTCTTTAGGAGTCCGAGGTAACGTAGAGCAATGAGCTGAGGAACGGTGAGTGCGATTTCGAGTGGTTATGGTGTCAGGTGAAGGTTTACACGGACTGTTTAAGTGAGATCCGTTTCCGCCCGCGTCACGGGACGATTGATCTTGTGACTGATGGTGCAAGGTGTTACACCCTCTACGATAGCAGGGGTGCTTTTTTAGAGTTTTTGAGTTAGATCTTGCGGTCGGGGGATGGGGACACTTGTGGAACTGGGTGGGGACGCAGTGGACGTCGTGATTGGTGGTTGTGTGATTTGCATTGTTTAGTTTGGAGAAGATGGCCCGGTCTTTTATGGCACGACTGCATGTCGCCGCCGGGCACGGACACTCTTTATCCTGCATACAGGTATGGTGGTTGGTCCACTGGGGCAAATAATGGCCACAGGGACACCCAGAGTTATAAGAGTAATTATGCAGGTAAACGGGGTCCGTATTCGGCATGGTATTAGTATCATTAATTTCCGATTTCTTGATTTTTTGACAACAAGATGCGTGTTGAGGAGCACCTTCATCGCTTAGCTGAGTGTGCTCTTTTTGGACCTCATCTTTTTCCGTATTTTGAGTTGCCAAAGGCTCAAGTTCATACTCCACCACTTGTCCCCTGGTATCTGACTGGTACTTGTTTGTCTGGCAGGTTTTCCCTCCTTCGCAGTACGTGGATGACGAGTCTGAAGTCCCCGCTTTAAAAGCACGACACTTCGCAAACAATTTAGGCATCGGGATCTGTCCGCAGCTGCCCTGAGGACCGACACAGCGACACATGCACTGGAAGAAGAACGTCGAAAATGCCCAACTGATACACATGATCAGCATGAGAAACGTGCCGAGCTGGGTGTATGCCAAGACTGTGGACGGCATCATCATCGCTCCTGCAACAAACGTCGTGAGAGCTGCCATGGCAATCGCTGAACCCATTCTGCTCAAGGAAAAAATCACCTTGCCTTCCCGATCGGGTTCTGGAGCGAGGCGGTAAGCAACGCCGTAATGAACGGCAAAGTCCACAGAAAGCCCTACGGCCACTGAAATGGTAACAGACTCTAGTATATTTAGTTCCCAGCCCAAAAGCACTAACGATCCTACAGTTACAAAAATGGTTCCAGCGATTGAGATAATGGCGTACAGGCTGATAATGATGTTCCACGTAGTTAGGAGCATAACGCTAAATGCAACCGCCACTGACAGTGCCATGGCTATAAGCGTTCCATCAGACAGACTATCCTGGAGGTCGTAGAATTCCAAGTTGCTGACAAACCAGCCATAACTTAACCCATCCGGAGCATTTTTTAACTCTTCCTGGATCCAGGAATCCACCTCTTGGTAGAACAGATGCATTTTTTCGTATGCTAACGTGAAGTGGTATGTGCTGTGAAACTCGAGGACAATGGCACGAATCGTATCGTTAATGTCGAATCTCGGTCCCGGTGTCTTGCTGTCCAGGTGGTAAACGGTGCTCCGATCCAGCTCCATAATAGCTCGCTTGATGCACAACTCGAAAACGTCTTGTTTGTAAGGAAATGTAGACTGGCTGCAACACGGGTAGACCCTTGCTTCATCGCAGTCTTGGTTCTCCATCCACTGCTTAAATGTCTCGATGAAGCAACTGGTAAAATCTTGCTCGTTAGACTGGAAGACGAAGCTCTGGTTCCTGAGCTTCTGACAGAAGTTGAGAATCCAAACTTGGCTAGCCGGGCTGGCGATGTTAAAACTGGTGTCGAGCGTCAGCTTGCCTTTATTTTTAGGGTTCATGGGATCACCAGTGTCTATTGGAATAACACCCCATATTATTGTGATGGGCATGTGGAGATCTTCTCCATGGTGGACACGTTCAAACATGAAGAGCTTTTTGTACTCTGCATCGTAGCGCTCGAATGGATGCGTGGACCGGAAGACTTGGAATTCTGACAGCTCCAAGGAGGGCAGTTTGATTTTAGGGCTGACGCAGACGATGTATGCACCGACACCAGTGATGACCAGGAACCAAAAGAGCCACAGGTAGCGCAGCTTGATCACAATGCATGGTAAAACCTTTTCGAAGAACACGCGGGACCACTCAGAGAGCGCAAACAGGCACTTGTTGGTATTCCGGTAGACGCTCTTTAAAAAGCTTGTGGTGTGAGGTGGTGACCTGAAGCATATGAAGATATTAAGAAGGTATCGCTCATGAAGGACCACAACGGCGGGCAACCAGGTTACCATCAGAACGTAATTGACCAGTATGGCAGTCCCAGCATAAACCCCAAAGCAGCGGATGGCCGTGATGTTGCTGACGTAATTGGCGTAGAATGCAGCAGCTGTCGTGAAGCTGGTGACAAACATGGAAAGAGCCGCGTGCTGAAGCGTGACGTTTACTGTTTCAGCGAGCTGCGAGTTTGGCTTGTCGATTTTGGTGTAGTTCCAGACGTCGCACAAGACGAACGCGTCGTCGGCGCCGATCCCAACAAGAATGATCAACGCCGTGAGATTCATAAAAGGAAAGAATTCGAAGTTGAAGACCACCCGATACAGGACGTAGGAGATGATTAAGGAGCTCATGATGGCGAACATGGTCATGATGGTGATAAATACGGACTTGGTGTATACGCACATAACTACTAGGACGATCACGATGGCTATCGCAGGATACATAGTATCTGTAAGAAGGTAGTCCTGGAACAAGTTGTGTTTGATCCCAAACTCGATGCCGGTCACGGTGGTGATGCCGTCTGTGGAGTTCCAGTTCTCAAAGTTGTCCAAGTAAATGTCCATCATGCTTTCACCTTTCTCCGTAGGAGAAAACAACATGCTGTATTTGAGATCGGGTGGATGCAATTCCAGGCTCTTCGGGTGAAGGAAATCTTTGTCCACTAAGAAATGGAGAATGTGATATACCGCGTTGTATTTGGTGCACTTTCTGGGAACGCCGCCGCACTTGAACTGGTCTTTCCTGCGCGTACTGACATCCCAACACTCGGGACCCAACGTGCCATTGTAATAAAACTTGGCACAGGAACGCAAGACCTTCAGGGTGAGAGATACATCCCGTTCTGTTATCTTTTGGCAGGACGACTTGTTGGTGAGCACAGCTATGTAGTTCCCAAGGGTCCAGCTTGGACAACAGGACGCAGATGTGGCACGCTGACACAAGCTCCAGTACTGTGGATGGGAACGAACCTGAGAAGACATCAAAATCTATTAGCAAGGAAAAATAAAGAAAACCAAAACCGCAAAAATTCAAGAATACCACGTACCCTCGTATTGTCGAAATTGCACATGGATTTTATAGCGTGGAGATTCCATAAGTTCTTCCCGTCGGCTGAGGTGAACACAATTCTTGAGTAGCTGTCACCTGAAAAGATCGGGTTGGACAAGAATCACGAAAGCAGAAATGCAAGTTGCGTAAATATGCGTAGCTTTCGAGATCAGCCAGGAGCCCCTCAGAAACGGTGCTGTGGTGCACTAAATTTTTGCCTGCATTTGTCTTTCATGTCAACTTGCGACTGTCAATCAATTTATGAAGAAAAGCCAAGATCATGAGAAGCAGCTCCTGAAAAAGGAGGTCAGTCTTGTCAAGTGTGCTCTGAGAGTCCCTCTGCCAAAATTGTGGTGCCAATCAAGGTGTCCATTACGAAGGTATCACTTTCTGCAGATTCAGGGGACTGCTTTAGTGCTAGCAACCAAACAAGTTTTGTAATAGTATAGAAAGAAGTACAACACCACGAAAACGAACAAACAAAAACATTCTAAAGTGAACATTTCGATGAGCGTTAGCGGTAGTGTTACATGGACGTCAGGAAATTAAGACCTGTTCAAAAGGACTTTTTAAGGCCTACATTTTTTACATTTTTAGACTTTTTTAAAACCCCAAGGACACCCTGGAGAGTGTGTCATAAATTTTTGGCTGTACTTAGAGTTCCTGTCTTTACCTAGTATTTGGAATTGGTGTTAGAATATTGAACCTGATGAAGCTTTTGGAAGATACGGGAGGGAATTATAACAGCTTTGGAGGACAGATCAGTCACTTAATCCTGTCATATATACATTAGTGATTGTAAATTTCTCGGTTCTCGAGCACGTTCTCTCAGCACCACTGCTGCTCACATAGAATACGGATTAACATGGCAGAGGTAGAGCTGCATCTTCCTGCAGACACGACGGGAAAAGAACGTCTGGTTTTGTTTGATCTTTTTTTGCACTACAGAGGCATGTTTGTGAAAGAGGTCGTGCGATAGAAGTCGTCAAAAGGCACCTAAGCAAACTGATGATTCGCTGTCTGTCTGGAGCAAAGAAATCAAAGCAAACTATCAATACCATATTGAATCGCAGTGCATCGTATTCTTTCGGCCTCAGTTATGGAGATGCACATCCCTAAAACATTAGTTATTATGGCAATTGTGTCTAATTAGATAGATTTTAAAATCTTTACCTGGAACATCACAGAAGAAGCTGTCTTTACTGAAGTCCCATTCGGCTTGTCTTTTATCTCTTCCCAAGTGATCCTCTAAATACCTCTCTTCTTGGTGACTGGAACCGAGAATGCAAAGCCAGAAAACATAAAAGGGAAGAAAATCACCAATGCTTATGCTTTAATAGAAAGAAAGATACAAATATGTATCAATAACCTTATATTTTGTGTAATCGTATAACAGGAAATACATTCTATATTCTATCTACATGTCCATCATCATCTTTCAGCTGCTCCCATTAAGGGTCTCCACAGCATATGGTCTGTCTCCATATCATTTTGTCCTTCATCTGTCTCTTTTAATCCAACCACCTGCATGTCTTCCCTCAGCACATCCATAAACCTCCTCCATGGCCTTCCTTTTTTCTTCCATCCTGAGCATTCTTCTACCACTTCATATACCTCAGAGCTCGGTCCCTCTAATAAACACGTTTCTAATTCTGTCCTCAATGTTATATTCAGGTCTACATAGAAGGTAAACCGGTCATTCTTTGGTGATTTTTGATAATAGCTCCTGACTGACCAATTGGCTGATGTTTGAGTTGGATCAATGCCTTAATTTGATAACCGGATACAAATCAAAGCAGACCACAAATCGTTTACCGAAAACCAAATGAGTTTCTAGTCCTCATCAGACTATATGACTAAAAACATTGTCCTTTGGACAACGACTACATCAGACCTCAAAGGCTCATGATGTTTCTGAATGGAGCCATCTAGATATTCCTTGCTTCACCAAGAGCATGGTAAGTAATCTTCCTTTCACACTGGTGCCTATTAAGACCGCTCCACATGAATGCTGGTCTGAAATGAGTGTAATTGAAGACAGGCTTTCTGCTGGCAATCCCCTCAGCGAAAAGGGTGGAGTAACTACATACTTTGGCAGTTACTACCTCTGCTTGCCCCTATGAGCTGGTGGCCAAGTAGTTCCAGAGTGAGCCAAGTGCTCTATCCAAGCAGGGAATAAACCAAAGTATCACTAAGTACTTCAGAAAGTAAACAGTGGTCTAAAGTAGGTTTAGCTGGAGCAAGCTATGAGAATGTACAGGCTCCTAGCTAGCTAGCAAGCAATAATTTAGCATAATGGAGTAGAATATGGAGTTCTGCCGTTTCTAATAGGCACAGGACAAAAAATGATCTGACTCATTGCAGAGTGTCACGGAAATGATGCGCAAAACCACAAGACTTGGAACTTGAACCTGGAAAAGATTCTTTTATGTCCCAAAATATGGTACATTGTGTACATATCCACGTTTGTAATGTTACGACTACGAACTTAACAGGAAATCGTTTGCATTATGTCATTACACAAAATCGCCCAAGCTCCAGCACAAATTTAAAACATGTGATTTACTTTATACCCAAAAAGAAACAGAATCAGGAAGAGAAAGAAGTAAAATCCCAAACTTAAAAATTAAGGTAAATTTCTGGTGCACCATTAAACGAATGATTTAAAAATGTACAGAATATGGCGCAGCATCAAATTTGCCTTCAGAAGGTTATATACGGAAATTCACATGATCAAGTCTGGACACTGCGAAAAAACTGGGCCTTGTGGTAGAAGAAACCATTATTGAGAAAAGGCTGGCAGTGGATGAATCATGTAGTATGGATGTTTTTCAGCAGGAACTCGGAAACTTGACAGAGATGAGGCCAGGATGGGTAAAGCCAAACGTTGTGCAATGCTGGAAGAAAATATGTTCCAGTCTGCAAGGCGTTTGGGACAGAGATTTACGTTCCAACAGGACGAAGGTGCCAAATTTGCGGTCACATCTACCATGGATTTGTTAGATATTTGTTAGAAGCCAAAACTCAGTTCAATCTGACAGACCTTGAGAACTTTTATTCAATAAATGGATTCAAGATTCAAGGGTTAGGTTTGAGGTTAGGTTGACCCAGATGTGCAAAGCTTACAGAGGATGGTTTTATCAAGTGGGAAAGTTCGTGAGGTCAAATCCCAGCACCACAAATCTGCCCTTCCTGGGGCCCTGAACAAGGCTGGATAAGGATTTCCACCAAATGCCATCAATGTAGGTCTACCCAGTGCTTCGTGAGGTAGGTGAATCCTTGTGCAGCCAAAATACAGGTAGTTACGACGGAGATGTGTTACAAAGACCCCATCGAAACTTGAAAATATTGTTGGGACATGGCCCAGCCCACTCATGAGTATGGGCTAGTATACTGTATAAACGCGCCGGTTTACGAGTGGAGGGCGGAGCCGAACGCGCTCCAATTCAGTAACACTACAAACTTTACATTTTTTTTTTATAAATAATAATTATATACAATTATATTTAAATTCAATTATATATAAAGGACATGTGTTACCTTTTGGCCTGTTCATCTGCATATTTAAAGGGGTAGTTCGCCAAGGTGGCTTTGTATCCTGTGTTCTTCACCATGTTGTTCCATGTGACAAGCCTCTGACCGATCGTGGTGCCTCTCGGTTCGAAGCCCTACGGAAAACGAACATAAGATTGCATAGAGATGAGTGTTTAGTACACCTTTGCTAGGACACTTGATCATCAACATGAACTTCTTCAGCAATTTGAGCTACACGAGCTCGTCTCCCAGCCTTCACTCTCCTCTTGCATCAATGAGACTCGGCCGTCGCCGGTTTACCACTGTTCCTTCCTTTGAGCACTTTTAAAAGATACTGAAGACTGCAGACTGGGAACATCTCACAAGGGCTGCAGTTTAGGAGATGCTCTGACTCAGTCGTCTAGACGTCACGAATTGGCCCTCAAATCCTTACACCCATTTTTACTGCTTCTGCCCAATATTCCACCCACTAACAGGTGCCATGATGAAAAGTTGATCAGTGTTATTCACTTTACCGCTCATAATGTTATAATGTCTTATGCCTGATCAAGGTGTAAATAACTGAAGTATTTGACAGGTTTGGGTTTCTACAGTGGGCACTTTGTACTATTTGGAAAAGGTGTTTTATATATAGAAAGTCTAACCAATGGAAATACAAACCAGAGCGAAAACCAACAGTCCAAATACAACCCTAGAGGTGAATGAAAGCTTCTGTAATGACCTTACTTAAGAAGAAAAAACAGAAATGCAGAAGTCTTACCAGTAAAGGATCGGAGAAGTCGGGCAAGTCCGGCACGAGAACGCCTACTAAAGTGCACACCACGATGAGTATAGTGCACACGCCGAGGACCACCACAGGCCAGTCAGCAATGAGCTCTGAGTAACTGTAGGCAAAAGAGAGTTTCCGCTTGCTTTATATCAGACATAGGGCATTTTCAAGCTAGATCAGATGAGTCTTGAATTTATTCTCAATTGCTAAAGTAAGCACTAGCTTTGACTGTGGTGGAGACGCTTTATGGATAAAAGTTTGTGGAGACCTGACTACGAGGTGGTATCAAAAACGTTTCAAGACTTAATGGTGCTATTCTGAGTTAGAACGTGAAAGTTCTAGAACCGCCATTCTTTTGGGAAGACGTTACAGTAGATTTTGGAGTGTTACATTTATAGCATTTCTCAGACGCGCTCATCCAAAGCGACATACATTTCTGTCATTCGTACAATGGAGCAGCTATTGGGTTAATGACTTTGCTCGGGGGCACAGGAGTGGCAGCTTGGTGGGGCTGGGATTTGAACTCATGACCTTTTGGACCAAAATCTAATGTTACGCCATAAATCTCTCCAGATTCTCCACAGATTCTATAGTATTAATAACTCATTTGGTCAAATGTAATTGCAGAAGTCTAGAATCAACTGTGGTATGGACATTGAAAAGATCTTTACCTTCATCTAAGATAAATGAGACTCATAACCAGAAACAGAACATATAAAAGGAGATAACAAAAATGAAGATCTTACCTTTTGGGGAAGCGAAAAGGTCTTGCAGGGCTACAGGACAAGAAAGATAATCAATTTACAGTATATGTTACAGGAACAACAAGAGACAAGCAAACTCCTATTGGTTGTGGTTTAAATGAAAGCTCCACCCACATGGAGGTGATCTCAATCTGGGTAGCAGGAAAAACCACAGGAATTTTACATCCCTTATCCAGGAGAACATTTATACATCTAAGCAGATGGGGGGTTAAGGACATTGGTCAGGGGCCAATAAATGACAACAGCCATATTGTCATCCAGGGTTCTCTCATTTTATTTGCTACTATCTCAGACATGATATCCTTAAACACTGCCCCTAGTGGTAACAAACTCAAACACAATTAGCATTCCAAGAACACACCAAATCCTTTACTTTCTGAGGAGGTTTCCCAGCTGGTTCTGGTCTTTGGATGCTGTAGCGTAAAATTTTCCCTTTACATCAACTACGAGACCAAAATCTGTAACTCCAGATTTACAGTGCTCCAGGTCCATAAAGATCTGCTTTCCATGCGTTGGATGTGTGTGGAAGGTTTCGAGTGGTATAGAACTTAAACCCTATTGAACACCTCTGGGATGAACACTGTTTGTGATTTTCAACATCCTAGTTCCACATTTGGTCTCAATTTGCTCTTATAATTAGCTCCACTCTCCTGGGTGAGATGTTCCTCTAGATTGGTGTGGAGATTCGTGCAGATTTCGTTTAGCCACAGCGGTGTTAGGAAAGTCAGGTAGGTGTGGAAATGAGGAGGCGGTGGAATTCGTTCTAAGAGGGTGTGAGCTCTGTAGCAGGCCATTTAAGATCTTCCACACACTTTTACCCGATGGAAAGCAGATCTTCATAGAGCTGAAGTAATTGTCCTGCTGGAACATACAACTGCGTGCCTCCAACTTTGGGGGTAGAACCACATGTGGCTGGAAATGTCATGTGTTCCAATACTTTTGCATAAACTTAGTATTGGAAATTGGAATCCGAAATTTTATCTGGTACAAATAAAAGCAAAAACAAAAAGCAAACACGGAGTCCACGTTACTGGACGGCAAGTGCTCATCTTCATGAAGAAACTCAGTGAAAGCAGAACTCCGTTACCTAAACGTGTTCATGTTGGGTTGGTTCTGGAAGCGTTCCTGCCATTGGTGATGCATGCGGAAAATAGGAGTCCCCTGAACGCAGCAGGGGCCGATGTGAAGGGCCCTTCCTGAGGGCACCCCCCCCTGGAAAATGGTGTCCTGCTGGTTCCTGTTACAGCACTCAGGCTCCTGAAAAGAGCAGCATGCAGAAGAGTGATGCGGAAGAGACGAGGTCAAGAGCTTCGGAGACTCGGGCCGTGAGGAAAACGCTGAGGAGCGAGACGGCGTTTGGACGGAGAGGTTCTGCGTGACGTCGCTTCGGCACGACCGTTCCGCCCGGGGCGACGTTCTTGCATTTTTCTCCGGTGTGGAGGCGGGAACGGAGCTGCTGGGATCGGACGGTGTGGAGGAGATTTGAGGAACTTCACCATTGTTGGAGGACAGAAGGTTCATGGAAGCCTCGGTCAGAGCCATGATGGCTTCTAAAATTCACCTGAAAGAAACAAATTGCAAAGAAATTAGTCCTGAGAAAATATAAAAATAAATAAAATATATAAATAAAAATAAATAAATAAAAAACCATTTATAATCATTCGTCACTATTTATTATATTGTTAATTATACCGTAAAATAAAAGTAAAGAAATACAATTCTATATAATGCAATTCAATACATTTATTATTTAAATAAATCATTTTATAATTTTTTTTAATAATAATTAATAATTATAATAATTATACTTGCTTTATTTATATTTTTCATTATTTGTAATTTTGCGATATTTATTTATTTATTAATGATATATTTATTATTTGTATTTTTTATATACTTTTTTTGGAATAATTACAAATTAAAAACCTCGCAAATCTCCACAAAATCTAGCGGAACACCTTCTCAGAAGACTTGAGGCTTCTATAAGAGCAAATAGAGAACTAAATTTGGAATGGGATGTTTCAAAATGAGGCACATGGCAACCTTATGGTCAGGTGTCCACAAACTTTTTGAGGTGTAAATCCCAAGTTCTTTTGTCTTGAAGGAACCGGTATAAGTTTGAGAAGGAACCTCCTTCAGGATCCATCGTGGAATCACCGCTTGGCTTCGTGACAGTTTCGGGTTCCTTTGATGATGTGAGGAACCGGTCTTTGGTGTGTAATTGGGACTCGTGACACCTACAGACATCAAATACAAGAAGAAACTTCTTGCTGATGTGGTCAGGCTTCAGGCCAGACGTCTCGGCTTGTTTCTCTTTGCTTTAATTACAGAGGTGATGATGATGATAATAACTGTTATTAGCATGAAAAGCATTTCTACAGGACGGGTTTGAGAACTCCGAGACGTTTGAGCTGAGCAGCAGGGAGGGGGGGCTGCTTCTCGTCCCCCTCAGGTTGGGGGAAATATTTTAGACTTCCACTGTGAAGAGTCAACATTCAGCAATATTGAACCCAGACTGCTTGCTGGGAGATGTTCCACTTTTTAATAAGAATTTCAGACTCACACACACACACACACACACACACACACACACACACACACACACACACACACACACACACACACACACAGTTTCTCTTTTAGTCTTCCTGTCTCACTCTCTCTCTAAATACCTTTCTCTCTCTCACTCTGTCTCTTACCGTCTTCTTCTGTCCCACTCTTATCGCCTTTCTGTCTCACCCTCTCTCACGGTCTTCCTCTGTCTCTGTCTCTCTCTCTCTCTCTCGCTCTATTACCGTTCTGTCTCAATCTCTTTCTCTCATTACCCTTCTGTCTCACTCTCTTCCTTCCTCTCTTTCTCTCTCTCTCTCACTTTAACTTTCTGTCTCACTCTTTTCCGCTCTCTCTCTTTAACTTTCTGTCTCACTCTCTCCCTTATCGTCTTCTTGTCTCACCCTCTCTCATGGTCTTCCTCTGTCTCTCTCTCATTAACTTTCTGTCTCACTGCCTTTCTCAGTCTCATTTTCTCTCTCTCTCTCTCTCTCTCTCTCTCTCTCTCTCTCTCTCTCTACCTTTCTCTCTTTCATAATCTTTATCAGCTGCTGCATTTTCTCCCCCGGACGACGTTTCCGTTTCCATTCACATCGGATCTGCCAGTAATCCTGAACAGGAAGTAGTAATATCTCCGCTATTCCCTCATGGCCAACTTTGACCTTCTGTTCTGTGCACAGTGTTCATCCTGCCTTTTTCTGGCTTTACACACAGTTTTACTGAGGGAGAAAACTCGAACCTCCCTGAAATCCAGAGACAGAACCAGCAGCAGGTTTCAATTATCGATTAAACTTGATGAACTTCGACTCTAGCTACTGCAATAAAAAACAATCCAGAAATGAGAAGGTTCCTCCAACATGATGTTGAGAAACGACACTTGAATACGTAATCATGTGAGCAGAAATATCTACAATCTTTAGCGGTGTTCCAACTGAATCAATCCACCACTTAATCCCATCATTATGTCACCACATCTGTAGAAACCTTCAGTATTCTAGAGGAATCCAGTAGAACAGAGTGCTGCATCACACAGGATCTCATACGAGCAGAATGAACGGCATAAAGCAAGAAAACAAATGAACACAATTCAGCAATTCCGACTAGTGATGCGAAAACGCCGATGTTATCGGGCGCCTGCTAGATGACCCCAGTGTGAGGAACTGGAAATCTGATTGGTCGAAGCAGCAGTTCTGATGTACTGATCGTCTGATGACTCTGAAGACCTCAAGGTGGACTTATTCGACACGGAAATACGGGATGGTTGAAATCCGCTAAGCGATATCCATCATGGAACGTCCTGCTCTGGGATGAACATGAACATCTCCAACTAGCGACGTAATTAGGGACTGTAAGAGATTCTAAAGTTGTTATTTATGCTATTTATGTTATTTCTATTTTTAATACCTGGAGAAACCTCCATGTTTGACTGAAGGGGGTTGAGGGAGTCCGTCAACATCGTCTCTCCTGTTCTCCGTGTTACAGAAGTTCTTCTTTTTGGAGCTAAATATGTCACATTTGGGCTCCACAGAACTTTCTTCCAGTCATGTACCATCCAATTCTTGTTTTTATCAAATTATTATAATATATATATAATATAATACAGTGTATATATATATATATATATATATATAGCTCTCTCTCTCTCCTTTCTTTTCTCTCTCATGTCTCTAAAAATTCTCTCCCTCTCCTTCTCTCTCTTCCTCATTTCTCTCTCTCTCTCTCTCTCTCTCTCTCTCTCTATCAAATTTCTCTGTTCTCTTTCTCTCTTTACACTCTCCCCCCTTTTCTCTCTACTTTTTTCTCTCCCTTCATCCCTTCATCCCTCCTCTCTCTCTCTCTCTCTCTCTCTCTCTCTCATTATTTACCTACTGAGAGTGGACAAACTTTCAGCACAAACATCCTCGCAGAGAATCCTCTTCATCTCTCTCTCTCTCTCTCTCTCTCTCTCTCTCTCTCTCTCTCTCTCTCTCTCTTTCTTTTCTTCTCGGGTTAAAATGTAGCCCTGAGCTTCAACTATCTTTAGAATGGAAACATTCTGTCCGAACAATAAACGAGTAGAAAAGTGAGATAGAGATGAGAAAAGAATGAGACAATCATGAGATATAAATGGGGGAATTCTGTACCTGGATGTTTGTAGACAGAAATTTTGGTGGTGGTGGTCTTGGTGGTGGTCCTGTGATCCTGCTCGGTAAGGTCCCCAAGCAGAAGAAACCGGTTACAATGAATTTCCTCTGGTTGCATAAATATTTATAAATAACTATAAATAAATCAAATCATCTTGATTGGAGTCGCAGTGTTAAACGGCACGGTGTTGTGGAGGAGCTCGGACTCGGAACACGTAGGCCCAACCACATTCCCGACAACATTCCCCACTGCAACGTGATTGGCTGAAACGCGGCAGCTGTGCGCTCACGCTGCTCCTCTGAGAACTTCCCATTCCCAACCTCTGGAGAGTGAGACAGAAACCCCGGCCTGACTGCCAAACTCCTCACCCAGACCTCCTGACATCACAGTCTTCATCTCCGATACCTCCACCTCCACCTCCACCTCCACCTCCACCTCCACCGCCTTCTCCTTCTCCATCTCCATCATCTACTCCATCTCCAGCAACTCCACCACCTTCTCGTCCTGCTAGAAGAAGAGGAGTAAATGCTTCATCCCCAATCCCAATCCCAATCCCACCCACAACCACGGCTCTGATTGGATGCACCTATTTCTGCTTCTCCACCATGGGACGGTTTCGGTTCGTCAGCCCGCCCCATGCAACACTCCCATTGGTTCCAGGAGGACAATGACGTCAGGACATCTGTAGAATTAGGAAGTGAGCTGCGATTGATGTTAGAGATCTGAGCATTTTCAGAAAGAAAGTATATATATATATGTGTGTGTGTGTGTGTGTGTGTGTGTGTGTGTGTGTGTGTGTGTGTGTGGGACGTCTTTGGATGCTTTATGAAAAAATGTAGCTTTTTGATCTCTTTCTTACACACACACACACACACACACACACACACACACATTTAATAATAATAATAATAATTATATATATATATATATATATATATATATATATATATATATATATATATATATATATATATATATATAATACACTGTATTGCCAAAAGTATTGGGACACTTGATCATACATACAATACGTGATCTTTGAGCATTGCATTTAACATTAAGTCCCAATGTGCTCTTACATTTCCCTCCACTCTTCTGGGAAGATGTTTCACTAGATTCTGGAGTGTGTTTATGGATATTTGTGTTCATCAGCCACAAAACTGTTATGAAAGGCAGGTACTGGTGTAGGTGAGGAGACCTGAGGTGCAGTCAGCGTTCACATTCATCCCAAAGGTGTTCAGTAGGGATGAGATCAGAGCTCTATAAAAGCAAGGTCTTCCTCTCCAAAGCATGCAAACCAGATCTTCATGTGCTCACTGGGGAATCACCATGCTTGAACAGGTTTGGGTTTCTAAAGTTTAAGTGAACGCAATATTTTATTATAGAGCATCTAAAGACGTCTTGTGCAATTGAGTGCCTTCAGATTTGTGGTAACAGTTTGGAAAAGAAACACATATTGCAGGAAAGGTCAGGTGTCCCAATACTTTTGGCAATGTTATATATATATATATTGTAATATAATTTGTACTGGAAATCACTTATTAATGGTTTGTAATGGGATTTACAATAAAAACCACACAGTTCTGTTTTGGTAATGGATTTTATTCTGGAATTTATCATGGAAACCACTCAATAATAATTGGATTTTTAATGGAAACCATTAGAATTTCTGTGTAAATGGTGTAGGAAGTCCCATTAAAGCTGTGAAGTGGCAGCGAACCCATTGTGAACCTGGAGAAAACTTGAGTGTGAATCCAGACTGATCATGGGTGAACCTGGTGTGAATCCGGAGCAAACGCAGTGTGAACCTGAAGTAAACCCGGTGTAAACCAGGAGTGAACCTGGTGTGAATCCTGTGTGATTATGGTGAGAATCCAGAGTAAACCCAGAATGAACTCTTTGTAAACACAGAGCAAAATCCGGAGTGAAGACTAAGTAAACCCGTAGCAAATCCGGTGTAAACACTGTGTGAATCTAAGGTGAAATCAGAGTCCAGGGTGAACCTGGTGTAAATTCGTATTAAACCTGAAATTAATCCAGGACGAACCCAGAGTGAATCTGGAGCAAACCCAGAATAAACCAGGAGTGAACACGATGAGAACCTGATAAAGCTGGTGTGAACTTGGAGTGGAAGTGGGAGCGAACCCAAAGTGAACCTGGTGTAGATTAGAGTGTGAACCCAGACTGAACATGAACCAGGAGTGAACCTGGTGTGAATCCGGACTGAACCTGAAGTGCATCCTGTGTGATTATGGTGAGAATACAGAGTGAACCCTGTGTAAACATGGAGCAAAATCCGGAGTAAAGACTAAGTAAACCCGTAGCAAATCCAGTGTAAGCACTGTGTGAATCTGGAGTGAAATTGGAGTGAATCCAGAGTGAACCTGGAATGAATCTAGTAAGAACCCAGAGTGAATCTGGAGCAACCTCAGTGTAAACCATAAATGAACATGATGTGAACCTGATGCGAATCTGGAGCAAGCCCAGTGTGAATCTGGAGTAAAACCGTTGTGAACTTGGTGTGAATCCGGACCAAACCTGGAGTGATTCCGGAGTGAACCCGGACCATAATCCAGAGTGAAGACTAAGTAAATCTGGAGCAAACCCAGTGTAAACCACGAGTGAACATGATGCAAATCTGAAGTGAATCGGGTGTGAACTTGGTGTGAAACTGATGTGAATCCAGAGCAAAACTGGAGTGAATTCGGTGTGAACCAAGTGTGAATCCAGAGTGAAGACAAAGTAAACCTGGAGCAAACCCAGTGTAAACCCCCAGTGAATTCGGAGTAAACCCGGAGTGAACCCGGCCCCTTTAACACGTCCCTCTGACGATGTAACATGACTCTTCTGGATCTCCTTCTCTGAGCTCCAGCCTTAGCAGGATGTGCTGACGTGTCCGGCTTGCTTGTGTTTCTTTGCGTGTCTATACGAGTGTGTGTGTGTGTGTGTGTTTGTGTTTGCTGACACTGGCAGACAGAAATGACGGCAATGTATTATATTTTAAGCGTTTTTATTCTATTTATCTCCACACGTGAATCAGAAGCAACAGTAGACCGGCGGTTCTCGGACCTAAAGCGATGCGCCGATGAGGAATGTAGCAGTAAGTGCAGCAGATCGCTTTAAAACCAGGCCTAGAAGTTTGTTTTTGTGATTATTAAACATTTGAAAAGATTTGAGTTGAACTCGAAAAGCTTGGTTTCCATTGAGTAGTATCTTCTTGAGATACAGATACAGAACTGGACGCTGTAGGGCGCCGTGTTTACATGGTAGCTAGCAAGCTAGCAAGCAACAACAAGCTCCCTCAGCCTCCGGTCTACCATGGGTCCACCACGAAAGCTGGATTTTATGAAATATTTCAGCACGTTTTGCTAAATTTCTGATCTATAAATGATTATTCGTGGTCTTGCTGCTGTAACCATAGTCAAATTCCTTGTCAAAACACTTACATTAGGTCTTTCCAGGATCTTCTCTAGAGTTCTTCATCATTCAGGTGCTCCGATCTGCTCTGAGAAGAAAAATACACCTCAGAACGAAAGCGAAAGAGGGCTTTCGCTTTCAGTTTAGATTGTAAAATTCCAAACTAAGTACCATGCAGAAGTGTGTGTTCATCTCATCATCCTCATCGTGAACATCATGATGGACGTTGTTCTTTTTCTTCTTCCCTTCTTTCAGTGCTCCTTTGCCGAGGAAAAGCCTCGCAGGATTTCGCCGGTCCGGACTGTCGATTCCTGTCGTTTAAAGCAGGAGAGACGATCTACGTGTACTATAAACTCTCAGGGCAGAGGTCAGACGTCTGGGCTGGAAGTGTGAGTATGACGGGGTTAATCATTCATCGTTGATGGAAAGCGTGATGTTTTTGATCCTCAGGTCAAATCGCTGATTCGAGACGCTCGGGTTTGAGAGCATATAGATGAACGTGTTCCTCTAAGGACCTGAAAGATCACGACTTAGGCGAGCAAAAAGTGTACCGGTGTATCAATGACATCAATTTGTTTCTCCTTTTAGTCTCATCTCCTGGGTTAAGGTCAGCTCTCCTGATCGACTCGCTCAATCCAAAACCTTCCACCTCGACCTTCTTCATGAAGTCCTCGGTTGTCTTGCTGAATGATAAAGTTCCTCCTGATTAGATTCAATTAAAATTATTATTTATTTATTTATTTTATTCGTTTTTTTGCCACCATCATGAGCTCCATCTTCAATAAAGCTTAATGACTCTGTTCCACAGCCCCCTCAGCTTGTATGTTGTGGATCATGAGCGGATCCTTTTCTTCTTCGAGCTTTTGCAAACGTTTTTATTTTATTCTTTCGAATGAACTAAAACCTCCATTTATATATTTACAAATTTTTTGTTGTTGTTGTTTTTTTGTAGGTTGGTAACAGCTTCGGGTATTTCCCCAAGGACTTTTTGAACATCAATCACATTTATACAGAAAAGGAAATCGAAGTACCTACTGAGGTGGGTGAACGTTTTTACCGAACACCATTTAAACATTTTACACACCTCGAACGATTTTGAATAAATGAATAAATATTTAGGAAAATTAAAGACATAAAAAAGTAGCATCCAAAATTAATAAAAAAAAACCCCACTTCAAATAAACAGCATGTGCCATCAGTGATTCGCCTCTAGAGGCCGCTCTTGTACCGTATAACGCAAACCCGGAAAAACTATAGGTATGGATTTTTGCCTATAGCCGAGCTGTCAACTGTCGAACTAATTGGCGCTGATTAATCGGCAAAACCAATGAATTCGTCGAACACTTTCTACACGTGTACTAAAGCTGGGTTCACACGTACACGCTCAAATACACGTAGACTGTATAAAAATTGTAAATAAGTGATAATCCAGGGGTGTGTGTGAAGTGGTACAGGATGTTTGTTTACATTCAATTGAGCACAAAATACCTGAAATTCCAGCCAATCAGAATCCAGTATTCAGACCGACCATAGTTTAATAATAACAATGAGTTACATTTGTGTTCTTTATCAGTTTCTTACTTTTATTTTTTTATAATTTGTTTATATTTGTATAATTTTTTTATTAAACTATTTACTAGACTATAAATTCTGTGTTTTTCAGGAAACCGATTTCGTCTGCTTTGACACAGGAGTCGATAAATTCGCAAGCTATGACGTCGACGCTCTGTTACAAAACTCATTTATTGATCAGATCAATGAGCCCAGTGACAAACCGGAAGAATCGGATGCTTCCGATGAGGACGGCGAGACGGAGGAACCCAGCAGGGACGTTGCCTCAAATCCCGACTCGTCACGTACAGGTGGTCAAGATGACGATCCCGAAACGTCTCGAGCGGCGATGGAAATGACGGCTTCCAGCGAAAAAGATCAAGATCAAGACATTGTCAGTGAGTCTGATCCGGATCGATATGTAGACCAAGATGAACCTTCAGCTTCACCTTCCGTGAATGATGAGGCTTCTGAAGAAAGCAACCGAACCACCCAGGTCGAAAATGTTTCCGAATTAAAAACGACTCTAGGCACGACTTTCGATGCCGTCGCCACGGACGACGAAAGCACGCGCAAAGTCACCCCCTACGACGACGACGACGAAGATCTGAGAGAAGGTTTGGTTCCGCACGTAGTAGAGGAACATGTAAAAGAACCTTCACTGCTCACTTTCGAACAGAAAGAGCGTGATGTTCCTGAAGAAACCAAAGATGAGCACGTCCATAAAGAAGAACCGTCTCCTGAAAACGGAGAGACGGATGAAACCGGCAGGGACGTCTTCGTAAATTCCGATTCGTCTCCTACGGAAGGTGAAGCCGAACACGGAAACGAACGTGAAGGTCGTCCACGTGATCCTGAACTCGCTCCAGTGCCGAAGGAAACGACAACTTCAGACGAAAAGGATGAACATCGTGCTGAAACAATCGCTGATCCCGAGCAACCTGTAGACCGAGACGTTCCCGATGAAGCTTCATCTTCACCTTCCAAGGATGATAAAGGTTTAGAGGATGGCGTTCGCACCACTGAGGTAGAAACCGGCGTTTCGGAAGCGCGAACGACTTTCGGGACGACTTTCGAAGCCGTTACAACGGACGACGAGAACACGCTCAAGGTCACCCCTGAGGACGACGAAGCTTGGGAAGACGATTTAGTTCAGCAGGTAGTTGAGGAGGAACCTGTAAAAGAACCTTCGCTGCTCACTTTTGAAGAGCAACCTCAAGATGTTACGGATGAGAGCGTTTGGTCGACTTTAGGGGACAGGGTGTTTAAAATCGTGAGCGGAGGTGAGAGGGTGGACGAAACCAAAGATGATGATGATGATGATGATGATGATGATGATGAGGAGGACGAGGTTGAGGAGGTGGAGGTGGAGGAGAAGATGGAGGAGAAGATGGATGCTGAAACAAAGCCTAAGGCAGAGCCCGAGTTTCGGAACATTTCAATTTCTGACATAAAAACCAGTGAAGAAGCAGAGGAACAAAACGTCAACGTATCAAATAATAACGAATCGGAAGAGATCAAGGGCGTGGCTTCAGACCTGGATGAGAACCTTGTTAGTTCTGAGTCTGAAGCTGAACCCCAGCATGTTCCTCAATCATCACTGTTAGAAAAACCCCCAAACCCCAGCGAAACCAAGTTCCACAAACCCGAAACTTTTATTGAGGAAGACTCTCCAAAGGGTCCCGAGCTTGAAGAACACACCGAAGAACAAATCCAGCGAGTCAAACACACAATTATCGATTTGTTTGAGGATACGTTGAAATCTGAAAATCTGACAAGTGAACCACAAATCGATGAGGACGAAGACCAAGATCCTGAGGAGCTTCTACAGGACGAAAACGCCGTATTAGCGACTAGATCCGACACTGCTCAGGTCTCTGAGGAAACCGTGCTGGAAAACCCCAAGCTGGAACCTGTGGAGGAAGAAAAAAACGAGTTGGTGACTCTGAAAGAGGACGAGTTAGAAGACGATGAGAAGATGGAGCAGGATGAGGAACCCGAAGCCGTAGAGGAAACCAGGACGGGTCCCTTGGTGGAAGAAGAACCCGAGTACAGCGAGAGTGTTCAGAGACTGACGCTCCTGAGAGACCGATTTAACGACGACGAGATCGGACGCATGTTGCGCCACCTCAGCATCAAAGACCTTTACAAAGTCGAAGCCATGTTCACCGACCTGGATCATCGGCTGAACGCGGCCAAGCAGGCTCACCCGAACAGCTCCGAAGATCTAGAACGTGCTCTGGAGAGCATCCTGGAGGTTTCTGAAAACGCCATCCTGGACGAGATCGATGGAATGCTGGACGCTCGGGAGAAGAAGGCACTGCAGCTCGGCCAGCAGATGGATCAAAGCATGCTGGACGAGGAATCCGCCGTTCTGGATGACTTTCAGGAGTTTGCTTTTTATCTTCATCAAAAGTACAGCAGCAGTGTTCCTCTGGTGAAGGAGGAGAACCTGTCTCACGTAGACACGGGTAAGTCTTATCCCTGGAGGACCAAAACATAGCAGCACCTCACCCATGACCTTATCATTAGATCTTCATTTTTGAGTTTCCATTCGCTCTTATAATATGTAAGATTTAACCTTCTGAGAAGATGTTCTGGATGTTCCACTGCATTTTGTGGAGATTTGGGTGAGATCTTCTTCAGCCATTAGGACTTTACTAAAGTCAGGTACTGATCCAAGTATTGGAACCACCCATGTGTGGTTCTTGCACATACTTTGAGGTACTACGAGACCCAAACCTGTTCCACAAAATGCACCATTTCAGCTTCATGAAGATCTGCATTCCATGGGTTGGATAAGGTGGAAGATCTTGAGTGACTTCCTATAGCGCTTAAATCCTATTGAACACCTCAAAAAATCGAGTGGAACATCTTCCCAGAAGAATGGAGGATATTATAAGAGCAAAAGTGTGGAGTAAATGGAGGAATTAGACCTTCCTGTAGACCTTTGGTATCTCTTAGAACAGAAGAACATTTGATCTTCGAGTTTGTTTACATGCTTTGTGAGCTCATGGTGAAAAATAATCCTGTTCTCCTGCCGCTTGTCGTGTAGCGGAGAAAGTTTCCGACGTTTCCGAAGCATATGAAGAGGTGGAAAGTCCAACAGAAAGCCTCGCTCTGACCGACGCGACCGAATCGCCCGAGCTCCATCAAGAAACCGGCGACTTGTTCACCGTGATCCCTCAGGACGATGAGCCCCAGAGCCAGGACGCGACCCCTCCTGAGGAAGACGCCGGGCGCTTCAATGGAAACCATCAAGACGTCCAAGCGAGCTTTCAAGAGGCCACGGAGATTCCAAAAGGACCTCAGGCTATTTTGGAGACACCGTTAGATGTTTTAGGATTCGAAATCGATCCATCTTCAGGTTGGTGCTTTCTTTTTATTTATTTATATTTATTTTCTTACTTTTTAATTAGAATTGATTTATTGACACTGTTTTAATGATCAGATCCGCAGGACTCTTCGAAGACGTCCGAATTCGCCGACAACAACGAGCAAGCGAGCGCCTCGGATCACGTTCGAGACTCCCATCTTCTCGCTTTGGACGTTTTTGGGGTGTACGTGGAAATTGTGAGTTGTTTTTTTTTTGTTTGTTTGTTTCTACGATGCTCTGTTTGCTTTCGAGTACTTCGCTTGAAATGATAAAATAGTAAAACGACAAATACAGTGTCGCATCGTGGCGATCCTGCCGTAATTAAATCTTACGTGTGAAGCTTCCTCTGATTTTCATGTTCATTTGTATCATTTGTAGTTTAAAGATATTGAAATGCATCGTTTAAAAATGATGGAAAATGCAAACAATCGTGCACACTTAACCAGCCAATCAGGAGCCTTCTGCAGGTCACATGACCGATAACTCCCGCGCTGGTTCGTGCCTTTAAGGCGCGCGTTTGTTCGAGTTCGTGCTTTTCCGGCGAGCCGCTCGTTCCGTTTGTGCTTTTCCGGCGCGCATTCGTTTAGGTTTCGTGCTTTTCCGGCGCGCCTTCGTTTGGGATTCGTGCTTTTCCGACGCGCCTTCGTTCGGCGTTCGTGCTTTTCCGGAGCGCGGTGACGCCACGGGGTCACGAAGCGGTGACGTGTGTACCGAGTGCAGTTCGAAGTGCAGGCTGGAGAAGGTAGTAGTAGTAGTTGTTGTGGTGGTGGTGGAGGTTCTGGTGGTGGTGGACATCAGTAATGAGAAACGCGCTGCATGATCTTCTGTTCTTCACGCGTGTGAGAAAGTGAAGTTCGGTTTCGGTTTGATTTCTACAGGTTACAGCGCAATGACGTTAGCATATTAGCATATTAGCGTGTCTGAAAGATTGATAGATTAATAGATAGATACCTCTGAAACGGTAATGGAGTCGGATATAAGCCACATGTCTGCCCTGTCTGGAGTCCTGGAGCTGTGGACCACCGTGTCAGTCGTGTTCGTGTCCGGATTTCAGGAAGTACGTGTGTCACATCTGTCCAGGGGTTTATTGATCTCATGTTTGGATTGTTTGTCTTCTAAGAGATGATGAAAACCCAGAGTGTCCATAAGATTAGTATAATGTGCTGCATTAGGGTTGAAAGTCCACTCAAACTGCTCTCTGTCTCTGTGTGTGTGTGTGTGTGTGTGTGGATTATTTTCTGATTTAATTGGATCATACGCCTGACAAAATTGGGATTTAGTACATACACACAATTTTCCATGTTCATGCCTTTAAACACTCCAGGGTGCGCTTACTTTCACACAGAGGCTTTCCAGGGTTCCTCCAGTCATCACAGAGAAATGAATATTTTATTGTTCGTGACGGGTATTGAAATATTAACCTGGTTCTGAGGTATCGTAAAGAAGTTATGATGAGACTGATTTTGTGTGTGTGTGTGTAAGCGAAATTTCTCAAGATCAAAGTTTGTGGACACCCAAGAATACAAAAATCCAATTCCACATTGAGCTCCTATTTTCCCTCATAGTAATTTCCACTGTTCTGGGAAGATGTTCCACTCGTTTTTGTGGAAATTTGTGAGATTTCAATCATCCACAGTGGTGAGGTGAGAAGCTCTGGGGTGCAGTCAGTGTGAAAAATTCAGTAGGGTTCGAGCTCTATAGCAGGCCACTCAAGATCTTCCACACACATCCAACCCATGGAGAGCAGATCTTCATGGAGCTGGACTTTTGTGAAACAGGTTTGGGTCTCCTAGTTCAGGTGAAGGGAACATTTCTGAGACATCGTATACAAACTTGGGGAAGATCCACATACGGGTGGGAAAAAGTATATACTTTTTGCATATAAGGTGATTGTGTGTGTGTGTGTGTGTGTTTTCTAGTTAATCGCTGCCATGCCCGAGGACTGGCGTCCGGGTCCGACGTTTCACGGCCTTCCCTGGAAGCCTATAGTTGTTACAGCTTTGGTGGGAGTTCTCACCGTGCTGGTGTTCCTGTGGAGGACCATTCTTGCTGTAAGATTTCCTTTTGATCACTAATAATTATAACAAAGTCTGTAGTCATATCGATATTTAGAGGTTGACCGATTTTAAAAAAACAACAAAAAAAAGACACTTCAAATAAACAGCTTGTTGTGATTCAGTGATTCGCCTCTAGAGGCCGCTTTTGTACTGTATAACGCAACCCGGATTTTGCTAATAGATGATAGTTCCAGAAATCACCTGATGAATCGGTCGACCTCTTCCGGTATTGTCCAGATCTGAAAACCATGAATCTGACTTCTGCTTTGTCTCCTCAGGTCAAGAGCAGGAGGTATCTCCGTAAGTACACTTTGTTCTCTTGTTTATAGCAGCAAACATTTTTTTTTTGTTGGTTTTATCACAATAAAACGCATCGTATTGTATTTATTGATATATGGTTAATCAGTGACTGAGAAACAGCTCGGCGAGAAGATCCAGCAGCTCATCAGCGAAAAGTCGGAAGTGCTTCAAAAAGTCAGCGAACTCAACAAAACGGTGACGTCTTTTTTATTTTTATATTTTTTTATCTTTTGACATTTTTTTTATTTAATTAAAATAAAATACATATAAGTTTTCTTTAGCACTAATCGATCGCTTTCTTTGTCCTAATGGATCCAGATCAAACAACACGAGGAAAAGCTGAGCAATTCTGAAGAATCCCGAAGTTCTCAGCAGGAGGAGTTTCTCAAACTCAAGGCAAGTTTTTAAAAAAAAAAAAAATCCTGACGAGAATCACGATTGCTGTAAAACAAAACGGTATCGTTCTACGTTCTACTTCTTAGTTTGTCTATGGCCAGAGATCCATCTGGGATAAAACTAAGGAATATTCCGACCAAATTTTAGCTTTGACGCTCTAGCGCCACCTTTAGGCTCAATTCGGAAAGATGGCCTATGAAGGCATCTCTGGGATTTTTATCTGAAGAGTTTTATTCATTGCTCCTCCTACAAATTTTATTTAACTATCATCAAATTTGGCAGTAAACATGACAAAAAAAAAAAATCAGTTCATCAAACTCATCTCAACAACCCGTTGATATTAAATGATGCCTTTTTCTCCTGTATAGATTTAAAGCTACATTTTTCGCTTTGTGTCTTTCAGAACAATTACCGAGATCTGAACGAGCAGAAGGAGGAGCTGAGCTCGAATTTTGCTCGTCTGTACGAGAAAATCGCAAACGCTGAGAAAGAGAACAAAACTTTGAACGAGAAGGTGAACTTTCTGCCCTGCAACTCTTTTAGATTTATTTATTTATATTTATATTACTGGTGTAACGGTACACAAAATTCACGGCTCGTTACGTACCTCGGTTTTTTTTAAGTCACGGTTCTGTACAACTTCGGTAAAGTTCGGGGGAAGAAATGCAATTCTATATACACAAAAGTATGTGGACACCCAAGATTCCTATGTTCTTCTTTTTAAATACCCCATTCCACATGTGCTCTTCCAATGAGCTCCACTCTTCTGGAAAGATGTTCCTCTAGATTTTGTGGAGATGTGAGATTTCATTCCCACAATGATATTCTCACAATGTTTAGCAGGCCACTCAAGATCTTCCACCTACATCCAGTCAATGCATCTTCATGGAGCCGGCTTTGTGCACAGGAGTATCGGAACACGACTTTGTCTCAGGAAGAAGCACATGAGTCGGGTGTCCCAATATTTTTGGCAGTATAGCGTGTATACGATTGCGCTTTGCTGAAGTTCTTCTGTTCCTCAGATATCTACGATGCACGAGGGAGTTCAGAAGTATCAGGAGACCCTCAAAAAGTATGATGAAGATCGCTCAAAGGTGAACAGTATTTATTTATATATTAAAATAAAATAAAAAACGTGTATTTTTGTAAGTACAAATTTCAAACACTGCATAATCCGTGTAGGTCCAGGTGCTCGTGGACGAAGCGAAGCTCCGAGAAGATGCCCTCAAAGCCCAGGTGCTCTCATTCGAAAAGGACAATTGCGCCCTGAAGGAGCAGAAGAAATCCGTAAGTTCTACGTGACATCGAAGCGATTTATTCGCACGTGTCTCTCGTTAATCGCGCCTTTTGTTTTCTCGCCGTTTCCCCTGAAGCTCTTGCAAGACGCCAAAGACTGGCAGGAGAAGCACGTGAGACTGAGCGAGAAGATCAAGGTTTACCACAAAACTCAGACGGAGCTGGAGAACGCGCTCGTGCACAAAGAAAACGAAATCGAAGTGAGTGAAACGTGTCGAATCGTGTCGAATTCCAGCTCGTCGTCTTCCGTTCTAGATCACCCTCTGTTTTCCCTCTGCTCCAGGTTCTGTCCGGATGCATCGCCGAGCTCAAGAGCCTGGAGGCGTGTAACAACGAGGAGATCGGAAACGGTGAGATGTTCAGAAAGTGTTCTGGATTTTCCGGAAATGGAATTTTTCCTGGAAATCGAAATTCATACTTGTTTTTTTTTTTTAGACAAAAATGAAGATCCGCTGAAGCTGCACCTCAAACAGATGATGGATGTCTCGAGGGTAAGTACGGAGAGAAATGAGAAATGCTCTAGAATGGGTTTGATACCTAATTGAGGAGAAACATGCTGAGGAACATTCTGATATGTGCATATGCAATATGCTTGCTGCCACTTTCAGGTAGTCAATTGTTTGACATCACGATTAAGGAAAGAGCATTCTAAGGAACATACTGAGGAACATTCTAATCAAAGATAATTTTGAACTTGTTTTATGGTCCGTTTGTCCAAAATGTAAAAGCCACCACAGGATGGAAATTCTGGACACCTGGGGTTCAGAGCAGTTCATCTCGTTTCTGTCCACTTCCCTATAAAACTCGCTGCTGCTGCTTCTCCAAATTTTATTTAATTGGCACCAAAAACTTTCATCACAATTTTACTATGAATCCAGCAAACAGGAAGCCTTCTGCTCCGATACAAGACTAGGTAGGCATCTTCAGAACCAGGACATGAGGCCATGTGACTGGTCACAATCATCTTGACACCATGTTGTTTGTCAGATCTTTTCTTTCTACAGTCCAGTTCTGTCCATCATCAAAGCATCTGTGGATGTTGAGACTTGGTGCTTGGGCCCCTTAACAATTTGTTTATTCTGTAGATCAAAGCTACTCTTTCGGTCATCGAGGACGAGCGGAATCGCTGGTTTGAAAACTTCATGGCTGAACAGAAAGTGAGACAAGAACTCGAAGGTATTTATAAGCAACTAATATTTATATATAATATTCATTGCTATTGAAATCAAAGCATTTACTTGTGCATGTCGAGGTCGAGCGAAGCGATAGTGGATTTTATGGATCGCGATAGCTGGGTTGGACCGTAATTGCAGATAATTATGGATAAAAAAAACAAACACTAGATGAAAAATAGTACTGAATCTAAAAAATAGTACTGACTCAATTATGAAAATGTGTTAAATGAAATATGAATATATTCATTTAAAAAATATCATTCAATAATTTATCAATTTTAAATATAGTGCTCTCTGTGCAGTGTCCAAGATTCACCTCTAGAGGCTGCTCTTGTACTGTATAACGCAACCCGGAAAAACTATCAGTATGGATTTTTGACCATTTTTTACTTTAATCCAAGCAAACAACTATTGGTGCCTCGACCTCTGCTAATAACGAAGGGAAATTTTAGTTTGAAGACCAAAAAAAAAGCTACATTTTTATCAAATATAATATGATTAAACCATATATTTAAAATAAATATTTTCAAATATGTCTTTGGTATTGTTCAGAGGTCCGTTACAAATGTACATTTTTTCCCCCTCCAGAGAAATATCAGAAGGTCATGCATGACCAAACGAACATGAAAAACGAGAAGACCCACCTGGAGAACCAGTTCAAGAACCTCCAACAGAGACTGGAAATCACAACAGAGTTGTACCACCAGAAAGAAAACATCTTACACCAGTAAGTATCGTGTATCAGTATTGGGGAAATCCCATGAGGAATTCCCCCGCATTAGAGATCATCTCGCTTAAACCAAGCGTGATGCGTGTGATCCCGTCACAGGAAGCTGACTCAGGAGGAGCTGGAGCGCCACGAAAAGGAGAGCAAGCTGTCCGAGGTGGACGGCCGAGCCTTGCAAGCCGAAGAGGAGCTAAACCTCCTGAGGCAGAAGGTGAAGGACATGCAGGAGGAGATGCAGCAGAACGAGAGATCTCTGAAAGCAGAGGTGAATCGGCTTCGTTACGAATCTCACGTCTTTGATTTTCTGGTCATTTTATCTCATCTGTTTTTTTTCTTTTTCTTTTCTTTTTTTAGATTGCTGTGCAGGAAAAGAAAGCCCACGAGAACTGGGTAAGAACTGGGTAAGAGTTGGAGATGTTTGACTCGAGATCCTGAATATTGAAAATACTGATTTGTATTTTTTTTTTTTTTGCGTTTCAGTTAAAAGCCCGGGCTTCAGAACGAACTTTGATTGAGGAGAAGAGGGAATGTGCAAACCTGCGTCAGAAGTGAGTTTGGATTCGCTAATCTGAAACGCACTCTTCAGACAAAAGTTTTGGGACACCTGACTGTTCCAGCCGTATGTGCTGCTTCTCCACAAACTCTAGTGGAACATCATCTCAGAAGAGTAGAGATTAATAGATCATGTGTAATCAGATGGTCAGGTGTCCACATACTTCTGCTCCTACAGTGTTCCACGGTCACGTGACGGTCTTTTTGATCTCATGAGCTTCCTATTTATTTATTTATTTATTTATTTTTCTTCTTCTTCTGCCAATTCAGGATTGTGGAGTTTAGCGACAAAATGTCTGATCTGGAGCGCTCGCTGTGCAGGTCCGGTCCTCCAGAGCGCCACATGCCTCCGTTACAGAGAGGTAAGCCGTTTTTTTTTTTTTTTTTTTTTTTTTTCTCCCTGGAAAATTCCAGACATTTTCCAGACTGGACACTTTCCACAGAAATAAATGATTGCATGAATATTTTTTCTTTAAACAGGGGATTCGTACGGACCTTCTCCGGTGAGCGGTGGTGCTCCTTCTCCCCCTTTAATGATAGAAGGTCCTGGACGTCCTCCGTCTGGACGAAGGAGCGAGACGTTTGGTGAGTTCAACAGTATTTGGACATTCTTCTTGTGATGAACCACAAAACTTTGTGACGTTTTAAGATGTGGTGGTATGAAGTCTTTCCTTCGTATGAACCAGGAGACCAAAGCGAAGGTTGGAGTGGTTCTTAAGAAATTAAATGGTCTTCTTGAAAACCTTTGGGATTAATTGGAACACACCCCTGGCCATTTAATCTCCAGTGTCGCTTTTCAGCCCCACCTGGTTCTCCGGAACCGTGTAACCATAGCGATAGTGGTTTATGGTTTGGGTGTTGGGTTCACCTCCCTGCCTGCAGACATGTTTATTTTAAATGCTGGCTCAGGTTCCAGGTCCTACAGATGCCCCGCTGAGGCTCTTGAAACCATGTTTGTAGGATTCTAGAAAGCTTGTTAGACACAGAGATGTAACAAAATATACTTTCTTGTGTCCAGGACCACGCCTGCTCCTGGATGGACATGGACGTTCCTCTGACCTCGGACATCCACTGCCGTTTCGACCAGGTTGCGTTCATACATAAGTGTGTGTGTGTGTGTTTAATGTGCATATTCTGTGTATTATTATTATATAAATGTATGTTCTGTTTCTTCCTCTTTCAGACATGTCCGGTCCTCGCACCTCATCTCCTCACACACAGGACGGCTCTGTAAGTATCTACACGTCTCAGATTTGAAAACCTGCTTTGAAGAAACTGTAGTCTCTCCATAGTCACTGTGTGTGTGTGTGTGTGTGTGTGTCTCTTCCTGATTAAAAAACAAAATAAAGCAAGTAGATTCTAAGGCTGAGGTCCCAATGCAGGCCTCCGCTGATCCTACAGAGGCAGTGAGTACTTCATATCTCCGAGTGCTGGGATAATAAACACCAAATGACGATTTAAAAGCATTTTGGCCAAACACGTTTGTGGAAAACTAACAAGGTTTTTTTTCCCTCTCTCGCGGTGAATTCAGATCATTTAGGACAGATTAATCTATCTATCATCCATCTATCCATCTATCTATCTATCTATCTCATGGTGTGAAGGGAAATCATTACAGGAATCTGATTCGTCCAATATGAGCTGAATTCCCCCAGTGTCTGTGCTCCTCTTTGCTCAATTACATGAAAAGACATTGGTTTGTTACCCAACAATGCATCAGTCGGGACGAATCGATCCAACGGCCCTGCGCAAGATTTGATTAACGAGGCTTGTGGGGTGTCTCTTAACACATCGCTTACGGGTGATAATCTGCCAAACAGGTGTTTAAGTGCACGGCTGATGTTTATAACCAGGGGTGCAAAATTCCAGGAATTTCCAAGATCTTTCCACGGGAATCAACAGAATCTCATGTTCGACGATTTCAGGGAACTAAAATGTAGTTAAAAAAAAACGCATGCCACCTTATGATCAAACCAAAAGTTTGTATACACTTTTTATATATATATATAAAAATTCCTGTAAACAACTTGGAATATTTGCAAAATTCCCCCAGATAATGTTTCCATGGAAAGTTTCGGGAAATTTACCGCACATTTTCCGCCCCTTTGCAACCTCGTAGTTATAACACGCTTCGTTCGGTTTACAGTCGTCTGCCAATTCGATTATAACCAGAGAAATCTTTCTTTTCCAGGTAAACAAGTCCCAGCGACAGGGGTCGTTCCTCCCGTCTCCAATCAGAGATTCTCCCGGCCCGGGTTCGAATGCTCTTCCGAAGGCATACGGACCTCCGCCGATGGGTGGACCACTTCCTCCGCCGATGGGCGGACCACTTCCCCCGCCGATGCCGCCTCCGAACGGCCATTACCAACCCATGATTCCTCCCGGGCCGCCTTTCGGACCCGACCCTCGTTTCAGGCCACCGCACATGGACTCCTACAGACCTCCTTTTCCTCTGCGCCCATATGGACCCGTCCCTCCTCGACCTTTCGGTAAAGTGTTCTGATTTGCATCACGGTTCAGGATAAACGAGTTTATTGATCTGAATGTTTGTTAGCAAGCTGCTAAGATGCTTCTACACACAACGGTTTTAAATCGAATGGTGCGGAAAACAAAAAACATCATGTGGGCAGCTTCTATACTCATGTATGAGACTGGTGTGAGCTTCCAGGAACCCAAATATTTACTCTTTACAACCGCGGAAAAGCATCTCAAAACACGTTGAGAACATTATGGTGGATGAGCCGTCATCAGGTTCCCCTTATGGTCCATCAAGATCCAAAAACATGGAGATATGCATTGAGTTCCTGGAAGCTCCAAACTGTCTGGTCCCTCACTCAATGGTTTTTAGTGTAAACTATAGTTAAACTTGACGATTCTCAAGAGCGATTATTTGGTCAGATTTTCATTGGATAACCAGGAGATGAACTGATTAGATTATTGAGTTGAATAATTATTGAATTTAAACAGTTCACAAGTTCTTCTGCTCCAACCTTAACGCCAATGCACCAGGTTTTCAGGGAGCTCGTGTGGAAACAGTCTGGTGAAGAATGGAGAGGGGTGCAAATACTTTTGGTCATAGCGTATTTCCTGTGAAACAGGAACTTGGACACCACCAAGTTCTTGAAGATAAGGAAGATGTTCTCTCAAGGTTTTCATTTAAAGTCAAAGTGTCTAACTTTTTTTTTTTTTTTTTTTCTCTAGTGCATGGACCACCTCTGAGAGACTTCCCATCCATGGGTCCAGCACCTCACGCCATACACGAGTTCTCACCCAACTTTCCCAGACCTCAAGACTCTCCATTTCCGCCCCGGCCCTTCCCCCCCGGGACTTTACCACCCCCTGGCACCATGGTTCCACCTGCACATGGACCGGCTCCTCCTACACCACCGCAACCCAGGGGTGGCCAAGACACGCCTCACGCTCCTTCTGAGCAGCAGAGGGCTCCACATGATGCTCCTCCACCTTCAGGAACACAATCCTGAACCCACAAAGCCCTGGGTGCACAGGAGTAGACTTTTTATTATGGACGCTGCTGAAGGAAACGAGAGTATAGAAGTTTTGTTTCGGATTGATTGGGTCACATGACTTGTTTATTTTTAGTCAAAAGACGTATTTTACTGTATCGCTATAATCAGTAACGTCCGTAAAAAATGTTTTTAAACGCTCCTATAGAAATAGAGACGTTTCGGAGGAGTTTTTTTTTTTTCCTGTAGGTCAGATTTATTCCGAACCACTAATTTCTTTCGCTTCGGCTGCTAAAAAAACTGCGATTTAGATGAATATTTTTAGAAACGATCTCCCAGGTGGTTGTAATGTGAAGGAAACAAAACGCACTTCGTGTACGTTTCCTCCTTTGTGCGTAACGAAACGTCTCAATTTCCATAGAAGCGTCTCTACAAACGTTGCTGAATGAAACCAGATGCTGTAAAATACGTTTTTTTCCCCCCGAATTAAACAATTGTACAATTCGAACGCTTTCGTTCGCTTCAGCAGTTAAAAAATTGAATTGCTTGAAATCGATATTTCGGTGTGAACGGAGACGAGGATGGAGAACGTTGCTGTTGTTTGTTTTTTTTTCTTGTTTTTTTTTCCAGATTTATCCGGATCGACGTGAACGCAGCCCCTAATCACGTAAAAAAATATAAATATATAAATGCAAATTGCTTCGCTGATTTCTTTCGCTTCGTCTCCTGAGATTTGCATGATTCCCTTCGGAAACTGCGATCGGAACAAACTGTGTTTTTACCGCCGGCTGCGACACGACGCTTCCCTGCTTCATCTCGGGTGTTTTTAATGGATTTCTTTTCCTCGGGAAAAGAACGATTTGCTGTCATATTGACAAGGTCCCTGTGCATTTCCCTTCATCTGTGTACAATAAAATGATGTATAAAACGAAAGCGATCGCTCTGGGTGTCCGTTTCATATCCGCAAATGTTGTCCACATGTCCTGTTAGAAGAACCTCCACTCTTCTGGGAAGATGTTCCACTAGATTCCGGAGGTTATAAAACGGTTATGTTCAGCCACAAGGGGGCGTTACTACAGCCGTGTGGTTTCAAAACTTTTCGAATTTTGAAGATCCGCTTTAAGTCTCCATTCGCTCTTATACGTAAGATTCAAACTTCTGAGATGTTCTGGATGTTCCACTGCATTTTGTGGAGATTTGGATGAGATCTCCTTCAGCCATTAGGACTTTACTAAAGTCAGGTAAAGTCAGTCTTGCACATACTTGGAGGTACTACGAGACCCGAACCTATTCAACAAAGTGCATCAATTCAGCTTCATGAAGATCTGTGTTCCATAAGTTGGATAAGGTGGAAGATCTTGAGTGACTTCCTATAGTGCTTAAATCCTATTGAACACCTCAAAAAAATCGAGTGGAACATCTTCCCAGAAGAATGGAGGATATTATAAGAGCAAAAGTGTGGAGTAAATGGAGGAATTAGACCTTCCTGTAGACCTTTGGTATCTCTTAGAACAGAAGAACATTTGATCTTCGAGTTTGTTTACATGCTTTGTGAGCTCATGGCGTAAAACTAAATTCTTTTTTTTTTTTTTTTCTTACTTTTTAATTAGAATTGATTTATTGACACTGTTTTAATGATCAGATCCGCAGGACTCTTCGAAGACGTCCGATTTCGTCGACAACAACGAGCAAGCGAGCGCCTCGGATCACGTTTGAGACTCCCATCTTCTCGCTTTGGACGTTTTTTTGGTGTGTACGTGGAAATGTATTTATTTTTTTTTACTTTTTTTTTTTATGGTATGATGGTTTCTAAGACGTCGCTTGAAATCGGAATACGGAAGTCCAGAAAGACGAGGAGTTGATCCTGTTTTTGGGACACTGTCGCTCCATGGCGATCCTGCCTAATTAAAGCCGTACGAGCCAATCAGGAGCTTTCTCCAGGTCACATGACAGATAACGCCCCAATTGATGATTTGAACTTCTAGGGAAGCTGAAGCTCAGTGTTTAAGGCATTAGTGATGGAAAAATCGGATCATTTTAGTGACTCGGTTTTTTTTATCTCATTCATCAAAATAAACTTTTTTTTTTTTTTTTTGTAAATTTGTTTCACAGATGTTTCACAGCTTCATCATGCAGATCTTCAGAAACTCTCCCTCAGTAAATAACCGGCTGATGTTCCTCTAAATTTCTCCTCTGCTTTCACACCAGCTTCACTTTGTGATTTTGCTGTGGTGAAAAACGTCTGCTAAAATGTCAGATTCTTCTTTAACTCTTCTACTTTCTGTATCTTCTGCTCTGCATTCAGGTTCTTCAGCTTCTCCTGATGTTTTGTCTCGTAGTTCCGTCTCAGATTCAATTCCTTAATTACAGTCACATTCACTCCACTAATAACACACACGTGTTGACCGCCAGTGTCAGTAAACATCAGAATCAACTTTTCTCTTCACCACTGTGAGGCGCTGTTTCACAATAACTGTACAATAGAGTTAAATACATCAACAGAAGCTCGACTTGATTGACGTTGGAATTCTCTCAGGTAGTCTAGTGTTCGGTAAGGCAGCTGAAGCGCTGCATTATGGGATCTGTAGTTTGTGTTTATCAGCGCTTCATATCGCCGGGACATTAATAACAAAAATAATATATTTATATAAAATCATCTCGCGGGTCAGATATAATTGTACGTCGGGCGGATGTGACACTGAGTTTCACACCTCTGATCTATGTGAAGACACTGATCATGTTAATGATTTCTCACAATAATTATCAACAATTATTTAACAAGGTAGGAAACAGCTATTTTTAGAAAAGGCTCGCGGGAGACTCATGTGGTCCACCACGTTGGTGACTCAACTTCGAAGTTGAGGAGTCGAGAGATAAACCACTCGATACTTTTCCGGAGATTTTGCGATGTTTTTTTTCCGTCGAGGTTACTATAGCAACGACCCAAGCAGAAAATGTTTAAGATCGCGTGTGACTCTCTACACCCTTAAACACGTTGCAAGATGCAGATACACCACGTTTATTTCTACCGCTGCAGAAGGAATTGATGTGTATTTACTCTCCTGGTCTCTCAAACAGATCATAATTACTCACCTGGATACAGTATTTCAGGTGAACTACTAATGTTCTGACTAAAATGTCTGATTTCAGTATATAAAAAAACACATTTAATTAATAGTGTTTAATTTAGAGCGTCGGCGCACGTTCGGCGCTCGTGTTTTTCCGGCGCGCCTTCGTTCGGCGCTCGTGTTTTTCCGGCGCGCCTTCGTTCGGCGCTCGTGTTTTTCCGGCGCGCCTTCGTTCGGCGTTCGTGTTTTTCCGGCGCGCCTTTGTTCGGCGTTCGTGTTTTTCCGGCGCGCCTTCGTCCGGCGTTCGTGTTTTTCCGGAGCTGGACGTCAGTAATAAACAACCCATAATAAGAAACATGCCACATGAAGCGTTCGAAGACCCTTCAGATTTAGAACCAGGCGCGTGAGAGATGGAAGCTTTTCAGCTATTTTTTGTACTTCAAGTCTAAGGAGGGGGGCATGTACACTAAACAGCCAAAAGTTTGTGGACACCCAAGAATAAAAAAAATCCTATTCCACACTGAGCTCCAATTTTCCCTCATAGTCACTGTTCTGGGAAGATGTTCCACTTGTTTTTGTGGAAATTTGTGAGATTTCGGTCATCCACAGTGGTGAGGTGAGAAGTTTTGGGGTGCAGTCAGTGTGAAAGATTCAGTAGGGTTCGAGCTCTATAGCAGGCCACTTAAGATCTTCCACACACATCCAACCCATGGAGAGCAGATCTTCATGGAGCTGGACTTTTGTGGAACAGGTTTGGGTCTCCTAGTTCAGGTGAAGGGAACATTTCTGAGACATCGTATACAAACTTGGGGAAGATCCACATATGGGTGGGAAAAAGTATATACTTTTGCATATTCAGTACTCAATGTATTAAAGGTGATTGTGTGTGTGTGTGTGTGTGTGTGTGTGTGTGTGTGTTTTCTAGGTACTAGCTGCCATGCCCGAGGACTGGCGTCCGGGTCTGACGTTTCACGTCCTTCCCTGGAATCCTGTAGTTGTTGCAGCTGTGGTGGGAGTTCTCACCGTGCTGGTGTTCCTGTGGAGGACCATTCTTGCTGTAAGATTTCCTTTCCATCGCTAATAATTATAACAAAGTCTGCAGTCATATCGGTATTTAGAGGTTGACCGATACTGTATAACCAGTTTGGACATTCCAAAAAAACAACAAAAAAAACCCACTCCAAATAAACAAATAAGCATGTTACGATTCCGTGATTCGCCTCTAGAGGCCGCTTTCGTACTGTATAACGCAACCCGGAAAAACTGCATGGATTTTGCTAATAGATGATAGTTCCATAAATCACCTGATAAATCGGTCGATCTCTTCCAGTATTGCCCAGATCTGTTCGAAAAACCATGAATCTGACCTCTGCTTTGTCTCCTCAGGTCAAGAGAAGGCGGTCTCTCAGTAAGTACACTTCGTTCTCTTGTTTATAGCAGCGATCTTTTCTTTTGTTGGTTTTATCACAATAAAACGCAATGTATTGTATTTATTTATATATGGTTTATCAGTGACAGAGAAACAGCTTTGCGAGAAGATCCAGCAGCTCATCAGCGAGAAGTCGGAAGTGCTTCAAAAAGTCAGCGAACTCAACAAAACGGTGACGTCTTTTTTTTTTTTTTTTTTTTTTCGAAATAAAATACATACGTTTTCTTTAGCACTAATCGATCGCTTCCTTTGTCCTAATGGATCCAGATCAAACAACACGAGGAAAAGCTCAGCAATTCTGAAGAATCCCGAAGTTCTCAGCAGGAGGAGTTTCTCAAACTCATGGCAAGTGTCAGAAAAAACTAGATTCCCGACGAGAAACACGATTGCTGTAAAACAAAACGTTATCGTTCTACGTTCTACTTCTTAGTTTGTCTATGCCCAGAGATCCATCTGGAACAAAACTTATTGAGAAGGATTTAAGGAACATTCCGACCAAATTTTAGCTTTGACGCTCTAGCGCCACCTTTAGGCTCAATTTGGAAAGACGGCCTATGAAGGCATCTCTGGGATTTTTATCCGAAGAGTTTTATTCAATGCTCCTCCTACAAATTGTATTTAACTATCATTAAATTTGGCAGTAAACATGACAAAAAAACATCAAACTGCAATCTTAAAGTGAAACCACAGAACAGGAAGTGAGATTTTATCTGTTTTGATCTGCATCTTCAGGAGGCTTTGCTACTGATCTTTTGACCCAAAGACCTACTGAACACACTCATCTCAACAACCTGTTGATATTAAATGATGCCTTTTTCTCCTGTAAAGATTTAAAGCTACTTTTCTCACATTGTGTCTTTCAGAACAATTACCGAGATCTGAACGAGCAGAAGGAGAAACTGAGCTCGAATTTTGCTCGTCTGTACGAGAAAATCGCAAACGCTGAGAAAGAGAACAAAACTTTGATCGAGAAGGTGAACTTTCTGCCCTGCAACTCTTTTAGATTTATTTATTTATATTTATATTAGTGGTGTAACGGTACACAAAATTCACGGTTAACTTTTCGTTCAATTTCGGTAAATTTTGGGTGAAGAAAAGCAAAACCTATAATTGCTTATGTTTTTTTTTAATAACAGTTTCTTAAAAAAGTATTTTTTGTTGTCTTTTGTTCTTCAGATATCTATAATGCATGAGGGAGTTCAGAAGTATCAGGAGACCCTCAGAAAGTATGATGAAGATCGCTCAAAGGTGAACAGTATTTATTTATATATTAAAATAAAATAAAAAACGTGTATTTTTGTAAGTACAAATTTCAAACACTGCATAATCCGTGTAGGTCCAGGTGCTCATGGACGAAGCGAAGCTCCGAGAAGATGCCCTCAAAGCCCAGGTGCTCTCATTCGAAAAGGACAATTGCGCCCTGAAGGAGCAGAAGAAATCCGTAAGTTCTACGTGACATCGAAGCGATTTATTCGCACGTGTGTCTCTCGTTAATCGCGCCTTTTGTTTTCTCGCCGTTTCCCCTGAAGCTCTTGCAAGACACCAAAGACTGGCAGGAGAAGCACGTGAGACTGAGCGAGGAGATCACGGTTTACCACAAAACCCAGACGGAGCTGGAGAACGCGCTCGTGCACAAAGAAAACGAAATCGAAGTGAGTGAAACCTGTCGAATTCCAGCTCGTCGTCTTCCGTTCTAGATCACCCTCTGTTTTTTCTCTGCTCCAGGTTCTGTCCGGATGCATCGCCGAGCTCAAGAGCCTGGAGGCGTGTAACAACGAGGAGATTGGGAACGGTGAGATGTTCAGAAAGCGTTCTGGATTTTCTGGAAATTGATTTTTTTTTTCCCGGAAATGGAGATTCATATTTGTTTTTTCTTTTTTTTCTAGACAAAAATGGAGATCAGCTAAAGCTGCACCTCAAACAGATGATGGATGTCTCGAGGGTAATGCTCTAGAATGGGTTTGGTACTCTGTGATTTTTTAGGGGCCAAGTACTAAAAGTGCTGACATACTCAATTGTTTAAAAACCTCAATTGTCTGGTCAAATATGGCTGCTGCCAATGCTCTAGTGCCACCACCAGGTTCAATAGTGTAAAACCTCACTTGAGAAGGAACATTCTGAGGAATATTCTGATCAAATATGGGTGTTGCTGATGCTCCAGTGCCACCTACAGGTGTGTAGTTGTTTGACATTGCAATTGAGGAAGAACATGCTGAGGAACATTCTGATCAAATATAATTTTGAACTAGGTTCATGGTCAGTGTGTCCAAAATGTAGAAGCCAATTCGTTTTAAGAACTTTCTGCTCTGATACAAGACTTGGTAGGCATCTTCAGGACCTGAGGCCATGTGACTGGTCACAATCATCTTGACATCCTGCTGTTTGTCAGATCTTTCTCCCTACAGTCCAGGACTGTCCATGATCAAAGCATCTGTGGAGACTGTTTGCTTGGGCCCCCTAAACATGCTTTTTGCAGCTTAAATTTTTGTTTAATTTGTATATTCTGTAGATCAAAGCTACTCTTTCGGTCATCGATAACGAGCGGAATGGCTGGTTTAGGAACTTCATGGCGGAACAGAAAGTGAGACAACAACTTGAAGGTATTTGTAAGCAACTAATATTTATATACAGTGGGTACAGAAAGTATTTAGACCCCTTTAAATTTTCACTCTGTTATATTGCAGCCATTTGCTAAAATCATTTAAGTTCATTTTTCTTCATTTTTCTTCATTTTTGCAAATTTATTTAAAAAAGAATATATTTATTAATAAATATATAATTCATACATTTTAAATAATAATATAGCGCTCTCCATGCAGTGTGCTAGATTCACCTCTAGAGGCCGCGCTTGCATTCTATAACGCAACCCGGAAAAACTATCTGTATGGATTTTTGACAATCGTTCCAGCAGTCAACTATCGGTGCCTCGACCTCTGTTAATAACTAACAGAAATTTTAGTTAGAAAGCCACATTTTATTATCAAAAATATATATAATATGAGTAAACTATATATTTAAAATTACAATTTTAAAATATGTCTCTAGTATTGTTCAAAAGGTCGTTCCAAATGTGGGGGCAGGTTTGTGGAACCCTGGTGTAATGTAATATATTAAATTTTTTCCCCCTCCAGAGAAATATCAGAAGGTCATGCATGACCAAACAAACATGAAAAACGACAAGACCCACCTGAAGAACCAGTACAAGGACCTCCAACAGAGACTGGAAATCACAACTGAGTTCTACCACCAGAAAGAAAACATCTTATACCAGTAAGTATCGTGTATCAGTATTGGGGAAATCATGTGAGGAATTCCCCCGCATTAGAGATCATCTCGCTTAAACCAAGTGTGATGCGTGTGATCCCGTCACAGGAAGCTGACTCAGAAGGAGCTGGAGCACCACGAAAAAGAGAGCAAGCTGTCCGAGGTGGAAGGCCAAGCCTTGCAAGCCGAAGAGGAGCTGAACCTCCTGAGGCAGAAGGTGAAGGACATGCAGGAGGAGATGCAGCAGAACGAGAGATCTCTGAAAGCAGAGGTGAATCGGCTTCGTTACGAATCTCACGTCTTTGATTTCCTGGTCATTTTATCTCATCTGGTGTTTTTCTTTTTCTTTTCTTTTGTTAGATTGCTGTGCAGGAAAAGAAAGCCCACGTGAACTGGGTAAGAACTGGGTAAGAGTTGGAGATGTTTGACTCGAGATCCTGAATATTGAAAATACCGAATTGTATTTTTATTTTGCGTTTCAGTTAAAAGCACGGGCTTCAGAACGAACTTTGATTGAGGAGAAGAGGGAATGTGCAAACCTGCGTCAGAAGTGAGTTTGGATTCGCTAATCTGAAACGCATTCTACAGACAAAAGTTTTGGGACACCTGACTGTTCCAGCCGTATGTGCTGCTTCTCCACAAACTCTAGTGGAACATCATCTCAGAAGAGTAGAGATTAATAGATCATGTGTAATCATATGGTCAGGTGTCCACATACTTTTGCCCCTAAAGTGTTTCAAGGTCACGTGACGTTCTTTTTTATCTCATGAGCTCCTTATTATTTTTTTTCTTTTTTCTTTTCCTTCTTCTGCCGATTCAGGATTGTGAAGTGGAGCGACAAAATGTCTGATCTGAAGCGCTCGCTGTGCAGGTCCGGTCCTCCAGAGCGCCACATGCCTCCTTTACAGAGAGGTAAGCTGTTTTTTGGTTTTTTTTTTTAACCACTCACTTTTATTTAGGGTCGGAAAATTCCAGGAATTTTCCAGACTGGAAACTTTCCACAGTGAATGCAATTGACAAAAACCAGATTTTATTAACAGTATCAGATACACACGATGTGGCCAGACTTGTGTTCTTCTTCATCCACCCCATTTATATTGAGCATATTCTGAATATAATTATTATTATTATTATATAAATGTATGTTTTGTTTCTTCCTCTTTCAGACATGTCCGGTCCTCGCACCTCATCTCCTCACACACAGGACGGCTCTGTAAGTGTCTACATGTGTGTAGACACGGACCGTAAAAAGTCAATGTTCTGTTTAAAACAAACAGGTTGAACGCAGTTGAATTTCTACCTGCACGTTCATCAATTTAAATATGCATAAGTCTGCATGCATGCAGTTTTTATTTTATTTTATAAATTCCTGTAAATTCCCTTGTAAGTTTCCCGGGTTCAAATGCTCTTCCGAAGGCATACGGACCTCCGCTGATGGGCGGACCGCTTCCTCTGCCGATCGGCCGACCACTTCCCCCACCGATGCCCCCTCCGAACGGCCATTACCAACCCATAATTCCTCCCGGGCCGCCTTTCGGACCCGACCCTCGTTTCAGGCCATCACGGTTCAGGATAAACGAGTTTATTGATCTGAATGTTTGTTAGCAAGCTGCTATCGGGCTTTTACACACAACGGCTTTAACCCGAATGGTGCGGAAAACAAAAAACATCATTTGGGCAGCTTCTATACCAGACATGGGCAAACTATGGCCCGCGGGCCACACACAGCCCGTTGGGTTTATTAATCCGGCCCGCTGAATGTGACTAAATGCTATTAAAATAAGTACGGGTAAACATTGTTCAATTTACCTTTCCCCTGTAATGCCCACGTTTCCCCTAAAGATGTCGCACTTCAGCTCCATTAACTTTGTTTGCGTGCAATACTCTCTTCTTCTCTTAAGTGAGCTTAATCTGATACTCTTTAAAAACTGCGACAGTTTCTGGCAAACACCTCGGATCTATCCTAAGAATTGCCACAACAAAACTTACTCCAGACTTTGATGAAGTGGCAAAATAAGGAGTTCAACAACACTGTTCCTACTGAAACTGAACTTGAGTTTTTCTGCTGTGCTTTTTGATGCACTAACAAATTGTTGATCTTTTGGCACTTGATAAAACTGAATTTGCCAAATCTCTAATGTAATATATATATATATATATGTGTATGTATGTGTATGTGTATGTATGTGTATGTGTATGTATATGTATATGTATGACCCGGCCCCTCTGTCAAATTTAAGAGCCCAGTCAAAAAGTTTGCCCATCCCTGTTCTATACCCATGTATGAGACTGGTGTGAGCTTCCAAGAACCCAAATATTTACTCTGTCTAACTGTTTTATTTTTTCTTCTTCAGTGCATGGGCCACACCTGAGAGACTTTCCATCCATGGGTCCAGCACCTCACGCCATACACGAGTTCCCACCCAACTTTCCCAGGCCTCAGGACTCTCCTTACCCACCCCGGCCCTTCCCTCCCAGGACTTTACCACCCCCTGGCACTGTGCTTCCACTTGCACATGGACCCTACAGACCGGCTCCTCCTACACCACTGCAACCCAGGGGTGGCCAAGACACGCCTCACGCTCCTCCTGAGCAGCAGAGGGCTCCACATGATGCTCCTCCTACACCACTGCAACCCAGGGTGGCTAAGACACGCCTCACGCTCCTCCTGAGCAGCAGAGGGCTCCACATGATGCTCCTCCTACACCACTGCAATTTTATACCTAAATAATTGTGCATTTAGAAACAGTTGAGTTCCCCCTCCCCTTCCTCACAGTGGTTTGACCCACTGCCTGCATTCCCAGTTCATCTCACCTACACACACGAGTCAGGTGTGTGTCTGCGGCTCAATTAATGTTCAACTCCATCAACTAGGGGCTTTTATTCACTTTAAATAAAGCGATTTTCTTTAATGTAGTTACTTATTCATAAATTGTGCACTGCAGCTAACAGGCCAAAGCCGTTTCCCATGCAGTGTTTTATTTGGGACGACTTGGTATAATGTTAATTTAACATTAACACACAATTAGCATATTGTTTATCTGTGCATTTACTAAATGAGCACTGTGCTACATCCAAACTGACCCCACTGTATTTATTTGTATAATAAATTTCTATTCTGTTCTTAAGTGTTTAAATTAATTTTAAATAAAATTTTAACTTTTTTTTAATCCCTTGTTTTGCTTTGTCATTGAACCTGAGAAAAACTTTGAAATGACGCAGTCTCCATGCTACAATAATAATGATAAAAGCAGAGTGTTTCACTGTGAGGACACTGTGTCTTTATAAGTACAATTTGACTGTATTATTTGTGTCCCCTTCAAAAATTGCTCATGAGAAATTTTATATTTATTTTATAATTTTATTATTATCAGCACTTATCAAAATGTTTTAAATTTATACTTTTTACTGTATTATTGTCAGAAATCCACCTTCCAAGACCCCTTCGGCGGCTGTCAAAACCTCCGCTTTCCCTAAAGCCCCTGGCTTCAATATTGCACACCTGGGGCTCATTGTTCACTCATCCCCAGCTCCTATATAAACCCCTCATTCATCCACACTCCTTGCTGGTTATTGTTGGTATGTGAAGGTGTTTGGTGCATGTTTGTCTGTGTTTTCCCTGTCACACGTATTTCTATGCGTTTTTTCCTTTCCGGACTCCACGCGCTCTCCACGGCTGCGCTTTCTTTCCAAAGCGCACCCCGTATTACCTTTTTCCTCCCGTGCGTTTGCCCGTGGACCTTCCCCTCCAGGGCGTACCACGGATATCTCTCTCTCGTTTGTCGGGATTCTATGGACTCCCATGTGTGTGTGTGTTTTTGTGTTAAACTCTCTGTGTTTTCGTTAAACCAAAGCAAACTGTGCTCCGGCTTTGCCTCCGCTCATTACACTGCATATTTATATACAGTATTATTTATGTACCTGTATTATTTAGTATTAACGCTGCTAAAAACAGGGCAAAAAATGTTAATAAATGGTTATCGGTGGAGGTCGGGAACGGATTAATTGGTTTTCCATTATTTCCTATGGGATAATTACATTCGCTGAATTTGACAAAGATTTATATTTTTAACATAAATAAGCCGCACCTGTCTATAAGCCGCACCTTCCTACACTGAAATTAATGAACTTTACACAGGCTTTAACGAAAGACAGTGTCTGTTACATGGTGTAACGGGAGAAATATGTTGTGGCTCCTTGCAGAGCGGCATTTTGGGAATAGCCTGCCACCTCATTATTCCGGTATTACTGCATGTCTGCAAGACCGAGGAATATGTCCTTATTATTTTCTGATGCTCATTTCTAAGTTTCTTTGAGTAACCTGTAACGCTGTTGCCAAGAAAAAAAAAAAAGCACGAGTTTTGGAAACCTGTCTGTGCTTATATGATTTCTGTTGCAACTGGAGTTAGCGAGCTCTCCCTTCACCCAGACTCAACGCGTTACAACGGCTTGTATCTAAACAGTAGCCGACCAAGAAAGTCATTGTTTACTGTCTTCCTCCTTCCTTTCACAACTATTTCTCTCGAGAGTTTATCTTTTGGCATCGTCGTGCGTTTAAAAATCACCCCCGATGGAAGTTTTTTCTCCCGATGCAGCTCAGAACACAGGTGAAGTGCGTTTTTCCGTTTCCGTTCGGAAATTTCATTGGTCTAATATTATGCCGCTCAGTTTTTTGGCTTGAAGTTTGTGAAACCGGAAAAAACCCTGGAAAAATTATTAATTAGCCGCTTCGTTGCCGCGGGGTTCAAAACGTGGGAAAAAAGTAGCGGCTTATAGTCCGAAAAATACGGTATATAAATGTAAGGCAGTGATTCTGAGAGTTTATGGAACAGGATGATGGTGACGTGCACTTTGCCAGAAAACAAGGAAAAGATCTAACAAATGAAATTTTAAATCACATTCTGAATGAAGTTTCACATACAAAAAAAGTTGCTTCTTTTAATTGAAACTCAGTGTACAAATGTTTCACATAATCTTACAGTTGTTCCATAATAAGGCAGTTTGAATCCAGCATATAGAGGCTGAGTGAATGTGGTTTGGACTTTGTGGAGGAGCGTCCTCGTGTCAGAGACGCTGTAGAAGGACAGAGTTCCTGCACTGTGATCCACATACACACCTATTCTGGAGGGTAATGGAACTCTGAGATAAGTCATAATGTTGTTGTGACAGAAAAAAACAGAAGAAGAACACAGCAGACTCCAGGACTGATTGTTGCATCCAAACCAGCACTCATTACTCTGTCCTTTCCTCCTGATATCTTTATATGAGACTGATATGTACAAATTCGTCTCACCGCTCCACTCCACCTCCCAGTAACAGCGTCCACACACACTCTCTTTACTCAACACCTGACTGCAGGTGTCAAATCTCTCTGGATGATCAGAGTACTGCTGCTTTGTCTTACTGTGTGTCACCACTTTGTTGTTCTCAGACAGAATGAGGTCATAATTTACTGTGTTGGGATCCAGAGTCAGATGACAGAAATCTAAACACATAAACAATGGAAATGTGTCAGATATTAAAAAAGAAAAAACTATTTCAAATGAGACGTGTGTGTGTGTGTGTGTGTGTGTGTGTGTGTGTGTGTGTGTGTGTGTGTGTGTGTGTGGGGGGGGGGGGTCCTCCATGTGTGTGTGTGTGGGTGTGTGTCCTCCATGTGTGTGTGTGTGTGTGTGTGTCCTCCATGTGTGTGTGTGTGTGTGTGTGTGTGTGTGTGTGTGTGTGTGTGTGTGTGTGTGTGTGTGTCCTCCATGCTTTATTAATGGTAAAGTAACTGAAAACGAATCAGAAGCTTTTACACGATTAAGACGTGAATAAAAAAGTGTAACTGTAATAAAAATAACAGTAATAACAGGAAGTTCATGTAGTCATATGAAATGTCTCTTGTCACCATGCTGCAGAGAAAGTAAAGATTTCCCAGCAGGACAATTTCTCTCACCATGTTCATGAATTATGATAAAATCCTCCTGGCAGAGTTCCTCAAATCTCTTTTTCAGATCACAGACTGAAAACATCATTCTTTCAAATGGGAGATGTTGATTGACAGTGATGTTGGGTGAGTCCTCACATCCAGAAGATACACTGAGAGGCTGGAAACTCTACAGAGAGAAAGAAAAACATCATGGAGAAGGAGAAAGGTGGAGAAATACATGTGACTATATAGACTATACACACTTTGTGTTACCTGGAGGGACTGGATGTGATCGTGAGTGTGTGAAAGCTGCTCCAGCTCAGTGAATCTCGTCTGAAGATCAGTAATCTCCTGCTCCTGTTGCTCCAGGAATCGTTCAGCTCGACTCAGTTCAGCCTCCTTCTGATCTCTGATCAGCTCATTCACCTCCGAGCGCTTTTTCTCCATGGAGCTGATCATCTCAGTAAAGATATTCTCACTGAAAACTACTGCTCTCTGTGCACTGTGCTGTTAGGACACACACCCAGACACACACACACACACACACACACACACACACACACACACACACTCTTACTGGGACTCAAAATGACTCGATGTTCATGTTTTGTGTGTTTCTAGGAGCAGCTCCGTCTCTGCTCACTGCTCACCTTTATATTGTTCACAGTCTGTTTCAGCTCCTGCACCTTCTTCTGCTTCTCCTGGAGTCTCTGCTGGAATTTCATCTGCTCCTTCAGCTGAATCTGTAAACAGTTATAGTTGTTTAGATATTATTATTCTCCTGCATCTCCCCCTGTTTTATACATGAGCTCTCACACACACGGCTAATGTTGTTCTAGCGGTCATAGGAGAAATCAAGTCGTTATACTGATACACACGACCTAGTGGCCTTCAAACATGGCTGTCCTGAACATCAAACTCAAGCACATTCCAATGCTCATTTTAATACTGAGACTCAGGACTGAAACACACACACACACACACACACACACACACACACCTGTTTTTCACACACCTGTTTTTTTTCTGCTGCAGCTACGACAACGTCATGTCCTCTGTGTTCATTCATCGCACACAAGTAACAGATTAAGCTTTGGTCGGTACGACAGTAGATCTTCAAAACATCATGGTGTTTAGAGCAGACCTTCTCTTGGAGATATTCAGAGACCTCGACCAACTTGTGCTTCTTCAGATGAGTTTCACAAAAGGAGGTCAGACACATCAGACACGACTTTACGGCTTTGCGTTTTCTTCCGTCGCATAAATCACATTCCACGTGTTCAGCTTGGGCTTCTGAGTTCTTCAGTTTCTCCATCACTTCTTCCAGCATGTTGTTTCTTTGTAGAACAGGCCTTGGACTGAAACGATGTCTGCACAGAGGACAGCTGTAGACACGCTTCCAATCTTCCTGATCCCAGGAGCCATTAATACACACCTTACAGAAACTGTGACCACACGGGGTAGCCACTGGATCCTTCAGAAGATCCAGACACACTGGACATGTGAACTGATCTACTGAAAGCTGAACTACTGAAATGCTGGATTCAGCCATTTTCTTGCTCTGAAATTCGCTTTCACTAAAATCTCCTTACTGGATCTGTGTGTGTGTGTGTGTGTGTGTGTGTGTGTGTGTGTGTGTGTGTGTGTGTGTGTGTGTGTGTGTGTGTGTGTGTGTGTGTGTGTGTAAAAACAGTAGAAAGGCAGCGAGGTTCTAAATAAAGTGACTTATAATCCACTAAGTGTGAAATCCTGCTCTCGGTGACTGTTAATCAGGTGATTAATGTAAATGAGCCCCAGTGTGGATGATGTTAATCTTGTGTGTGACGAGTTTGGAGTCAAACGCTGTTTAAATACCCTCTTCTGTTTGGGTCGTTGCCATGGTAACCGAGGAGCTTCTTCGTGCACGTGCGTGGCGGGCTAAGTCTGTAGTATGTTTATGCTAATAATAAATCACATTGCCACCTGAATTCTATAAACTGTAGTAAAATGGTTATAAATAATGTACAACTTTAAATAAGATCTGGAGAAAATGCCGCATCTCACGAGCTCCTCGTCCGCGGTCCATTCAGCCGCTTTTTTATTTTATTTTTTGTGATTGCGCGTCTAATCTTGTTCTTACGGTATGGGTGCTTAAGATGAGCGAATCCGGAATCATCCAGGTAAAATAACCCGATTCTTTATATGACTCGGGATTCATGAATCATTCTCTTCATTTACTCGGATCACTTAAATCTTTAGTTATTTTGCTACCACATATAAATAAAAATTGTAAATTACACCATTAATTGTTCTGATTAGTTGTTAGCAAGAAACTGTAGCAACAAGTAGCTGAATGAGTTGTTCAGGAAACTTCCTTTATGTTCAGAAACACAAGAAACTCAAAATGGCGGGTCCTATGCGAGTCCTCGCTGATCCACCTGAACCGTGGGATTCAGCGGATCTGTCGGACTCGTAGCGCGGAGCGAAACAGCAGAATCCGAGAGATTTGTGAATGAGATTAATGAGTCCACGGATGAATTGTGAGAGCATTCGGTGAGTGCCCTCTAGTGGAATTTCCTGGCAAAAGCAGGAAGAATCCCTACTGATTGAAGTGACTCAGGGACTCGTGAGAGTCGGATCCGTTCACGGAGTGACTCAGAATGATTCAGATTCGGATTTCTCATCTCTAGTGCTTCCTCACATGTGGCTAAGCTTTAGCAAGGATTGTGGGAAAAACAACATGGGAGAAAATGGTGACATCTGGTGGACAAAAGTCATTCCTGCCACATCCTTACAATAAATGACAATAACAATAAAAATGAGATATAATCAAATATGTATAATTATATGAGAATAAATATACAGAGATGAAAACTAAATAAAATAATAAAATAATAATAATCAGATCATTCTCTACATATATATTTTGTATCAGTGTGCATATTGTTCACGCAGTTCACTGACTGTAGGGGTTTGGCTGACGGATCATTTTGGGTCTGATCTAATTTCTGTGTTTATGTGTATTATAAAATAAGGTTAGTTTTACTGGAATTTTAGTTTCTTTTCTTTCAGGACCTTTTTGTTTATTATTTTGGCCTCGTCCTACCCTGAAGTCACGCCTTTCTACAGTTGTGTGTGTGTATATACTGTATATATGAATATATACAAATTTTATTATAAAAGGTATCAATCCCTTGAATCCTGAGCTAATTACTCTGTGTGGCCTAACCCTAGACTGAGTCGTAACAAATGTGATATATTTAAAACAAAAGAATTAAAAGCTATAAGCATAACGGAAAAATCTTCTGTATTTTTCTGAATGTGTTCTAGGCTCAAATAATCACAAAATTCATCACTAAACATGTCAATTGTCTTAACTGGAGGAGTGAAAGAGCATTGTACTGCTTGCACTACAATTTAATTGTGATCTCTGATCTGAGGTACTTTTAAATAACCAGAAAATTTCTGTTTCTTTATTTAAAAGTTCTCCCTAAATTTGCATTGCATGCGTTCTGATGGAAGGAAAATGCTGTAATGGATCGATTCTCCTGCCCAAAGAGGAAATAAAAATTAATAAAACGTGGTCTGCTGAGAACTTTGTGGTTCTCCAAAGGACATCATCAAAGTATAAAACTTAGATTCCAAGCGCAATATTTACATGTACTAAAGCAGGATCGTGACCATTGTAGAGCAGAACCAAAAAGACCAACCCAGTTTTGTAGCTGAATCAGTGATGTCTGTGCTGTGTCAGTGCTTCTTTTAATTGAAACTCAGTGTACAGATGTTTCACATAATCTCACAGTTGTTCCATAATAAGGCAGTATGAATCCAGCATATAGAGGCTGAGTGAATGTGGTTTGGACTTTGTGGAGGAGCGTCCTCATTTTAGAGACGCTGTAGAAGGACAGAAGGCGTCGCTCCATTCCTTTTCTCCGTGGTGGGCAGTGCTCCGTTCCCGACCTCCGCTGAGGGTGTTGTTCTGTTCCAGGTCTCCAGTGTGGGCGGCGCTCGGTTCCAGCTCTCCACAAGGGATGTCGCTCCGCCTCGGGTCCTTCCCGGCTTTCCCCGGTTCCGCGCGATTCTAACCGGGTCCCCTTCGATTCTGGACGGATGGCAAGGCCTTCCGTGGGTTAAGGGCATCAGGTGCCGTCCCTTATTTTTTATTTAATTTTTTTGTAAATCTGTTCCTTTTCAAGATTTGAGACGAAAAAACAAAAACTCTGATTTATTGCATTGTGTAGCGTCTATGGGAGTCACGTGACAAAAGACCGAATGGTTCGGAGTTGTGGAGTCAAAAGATAAACGACTCGATTCATTTCCAGAGCCCCTCCTTGAACTGCCACCTTAACGTGGTGGAGGGGTTTGAGTACCCGAATGACCCTAGGAGCTATGTTGTCCGGGGCTATATGCCCCTGGTAGGGTCTCCCAAGGCAAACAGGTCCTAGGGTTCAAAAACCCTTATAAGAAAAAACAGACCAAGGACCGTGACAACGCCGGTGCTGAGAGGATCGGGCAGCAGTCGAAGACAACCCGATCCCTGGACACAGAAGCTAGCTCTAGGGACGTGGAATGTCACCTCACTGGCGGGAAAGGAGCTTGTGCGTGAGGTTGAGAGGTTCCGACTAGAGATAGTCGGGATCACCTCTACACACGGCTTGGGCTCTGGAACCACACTCCTTGAGAGAGGATGGACTCTTCACCACTCTGGAGTAGGCCATGGTGAAAGGCGGCGGGCTGGTGTGGGTTTGCTTATAGCCCCCCAGCTCAGCCGCCATGTGTTGGAGTTTACCCCGATGAATGAGAGGGTCGTTTTTCTGCGGCTACGGGTCGGGGATAGGTCTCTCACTGACGTGTGTGCCTACGGGCCAAACGGCAGTGTAGAGTACCCGGCCTTCTTGGGGTCTCTGGGAGGGGTGCTGGACAGTGCTCTGACTGGGGACTCCGTCGTTCTACTGGGAGACTTCAATGCCCACGTGGGCAGCGACAGTGACACCTGGAGGGGCGTGATTGGGAGGAACGGCCCCCCTGATCTGAACCCGAGCGGTGTTCAGTTATTGGACTTCTGTGCTAGTTACAGTTTGTCCATAACGAACACCATGTTCAAGCATAAGGGTGTCCATCAGTGCACGTGGCACCAGGACACCCTAGGCCGTAGGTCGATGATCGACTTTGTGGTCGTTTCATCTAACCTGCGGCCATATGTCTTGGACACTCGGGTAAAGAGATGGGCGGAGCTGTCAACTGATCACCACCTGGTGGTGAGTTGGATCCGATGGCGGGGGAGGAAGCTGGACAGACTCGGCAGACCCAAGCGTACTGTGAGGGTCTGCTGGAAATGTTTGGCCGAGTCTCCTGTCAGAGAGATCTTCAACTCCCACCTCCGGCGGAGCTATGACCGGATCCCGAGGGAGGCCGGAGATATTGAGTCCAAGTGGACCATGTTCTCCACCTCCATTGTCGAAGCGGCCGCTCGGAGCTGTGGCCATAAAGTCTCCGGTGCCTGTCGAGGCGGCAATCCCCGAACACGGTGGTGGATCCCGGAAGTAAGGGATGCCGTCAATCCTATCGGGTCCTATCGGGCCTGGTTGGCTTGTGGGACTCCTGAGGCAGCTGACGGGTACCGGCAGGCCAAGCGAACTGCAGCCCGGGTGGTTGTGGAGGCAAAAACTCGGGCCTGGGAGGAGTTCGGTGAGGCCATGGAGAAGGACTATCGGCTGGCCTCGAAGAGATTCTGGCAAACCGTCCGGCGCCTCAGGAGAGGGACGCAGTGCCCTACCAATGCCGTTTACAGTGGAGGTGGGGAGCTGTTGACCTCAACTGGGGATGTTGTTGGACGATGGAAGGAATACTTTGAGGATCTCCCCAATCCCGTCGTCACGTCTTCCATTGAGGAAGCAGAGGCTGAGGGCTCAGAGGTGGACTCGTCCATCACCCAAGCTGAAGTCACCGAGGTAGTAAAGAAACTTCTCGGTGGCAAGGCACCGGGGGTGGATGAGATCCGCCCTGAGTACCTCAAGTCTCTGGATGTTGTGGGGCTGTCTTGGCTGACACGCCTCTGCAGCATCGCGTGGCGGTCGGGGACAGTGCCTCTGGAATGGCAGACCGGGGTGGTGGTCCCTCTTTTTAAGAAGGGGGACCGGAGGGTGTGTTCCAACTATAGGGGGGTCACACTTCTCAGCCTACCTGGGAAAGTCTATGCCAGGGTACTGGAGAGGAGAATACAGGCGATAGTAGAACCTCGGATTCAGGAGGAACAGTGTGGTTTTCGTCCAGGCCGTGGAACACTGGACCAGCTCTATACCCTCTACAGGGTTAGGGTTAGGGAGGGTTCATGGGAGTTTGCCCAACCAGTCCACATATGTTTTGTGGATTTGGAAAAGGCATTCGACTGTGTCCCTCGTGGCGGCCTGTGGAGGGTGCTCCGGGAGTATGGGGTCCGGGGCCCTTTACTAAGTGCTGTCCAGTCCCTGTACGACCGAAGCAGGAGCTTGGTTCGCATTGCCGGCAGTAAGTCAGACTTGTTCCCGGTGCATGTTGAACTCCGGCAGGGCTGCCCTTTGTCACCGGTTCTGTTCATAATTTTTATGGACAGAATTTCTAGGCGCAGCCAGGGGCCGGAGGGTGTCCGGTTTGGTGACAACACGATTTCGTCTCTGCTCTTTGCAGATTATGTTGTCGTGTTGGCTTCATCGGACCAGGACCTTCAGCACGCACTGGGGCGGTTTGCAGTCGAGTGTGAAGCGGCTGGGATGAGAATCAGCACCTCCAAATCCGAGGCCATGATCCTCAGTCGGAAAAGGGTGGCTTGCCCACTTCAGGTTGGTGGAGAGTTCCTGCCGCAAGTGGAGGAGTTTAAGTATCTTGGGGTTTTGTTCACGAGTGAGGGAAGGGTGGAACGGGAGATTGACAGATCGGTGCAGCTTCTGCAGTAATGCGGTCGATGTACCGGTCTGTCGTGGTGAAAAAAGAGCTGAGCCGACTATAAAAGAGAGAATATGTCTCCCGGCTGGTCTGGGAACGCCTCGGTGTCCCTCCGGAAGAGCTGGAAGAAGTGTCTAGGGAGAGGGAAGTCTGGGCATCTCTGCTTAGACTGCTGCCCCCGCGACCCGGCCTCGGATAAGCGGGAGAAGATGATGATGATGACATTTTGCCATGCTTTTTCGCCCCCCGCGGCCGAGCTTACTATAGCAACGACCCAAACAGAAGACGTTTTAGATCCCATTTGAAGCTCTACACCCTTAAACACGTTGTAAGACATTTTCTTTTTTTTTTTTTTTTTTTTTATGAATTCCTGTAAATTCCCTGGTAACTTATTTGCAAAAATATTTGCAAAATTTTCCCGGATGAAGTTTTCACAGAAAGTTTCCGGAAATTTACAGCACATTTTCCACCCCTTTGCAACCCCGTAGTTATAACACGCTTCGTTCGGTTTACAGTCGTCTGTCGATTCGATTATAACCGGAGCAATCTTTCTTTTCCAGGTAAACAAGTCCCAGCGACAGGGGTCGTTCCTCCCGTCTCCGATCAGAGATTCTCCCGTCCCAGGTTCAAATACTCTTCCGAAGGCATACGGACCTCCACCGATGGGCGGACCACTTCCCCCACCGATGCTGCCTCCGAACGGCCAATACCAACCCATGATTCCTCCCGGGCCGCCTTTCGGACCCGACCCTCGTTTCAGGCCACCACACATGGACTCCTACAGACCTCCTTTTCCTCTGCGCCCATATGGACCCGTCCCTCCTTGACCTTTCGGTAAAGTGTTCTGATTTGCATCACGGTTCAGGATAAATGAGTTTATTGATCTCAATGTTTGTTAGCAAGCTGCTATCGGGCTTTTACACACAACGACTTTAAACCGAATGGTGCGGAAAACAAATTGTTGATCTTTTGGCACTTGATGAAACTGAATTTGCCAAATCTCTAATGTTTTTATATATATATATATATATATATATATATATATATATATATATATATATATATATATATATATATATATATATATTGTAAAGTCTGCATCACGTCCCATTCACAAAACCAGGCAAGCGCTCCGAACACGACAACCAGGGGGGTGCTGGATGGACAGCGCCATATTAGCACCCGTGTTGTGGAAAGCTGCAGAGCACATGGCAGCGGGGCGGAGTGGCATAGGGAGGCACGGCTGGAAGCTCATGATGAGAACGCTTAACCGAAGGAAATGGGATCTAAAACGAAGGAGGGATTTAAAAGGATCCACTAAGGAGCACACAGGGGGAATGGTCGGCTTCCAATTAACCAAAGATTTATCTCCCTTTTTCTTAACAGGAAGCAGCAACAGCGGCGAGAGCAGCTCGAGTTACCGCTGCGAATACGCCGATTCTCTTCCAACAACTGTATAAAGACCTCTATGTGCCGAGGACACCGAGCACCCACTCGCACAGACAGTTTGGGTCTCAGCTTTCCTCAGACGGGCCGGGGCCGCGAACAACACCCATTTGGAGCGGTGCTACATCGGAAGCTCCAGCGGGCGCGGCGTTAAGGACTAATTCGCAGTCCTATACAAAATTTCACTTCTTTCTCTGGTGTGTGTGTGTGTGTTCGTCCCGGCACGCGAGCGAGGCTATATATATATATATATATATATATATATATATATATATATATATATATATATATATATATATATATATATATATATATATATATATATGTGTGTATGTATGTATGTGTGTATGTACAGTTATGTTCAAAATAATAGCAGTACAATGTGACAAACCAGATTAATCCAGGTTTTTAGTATATTTTTATTTGCTACATGACAAACAAGTTACCAGTACGTGCAGTAGATTCTCAGAAAACAAACAAGACCCATCATTTATGATATGCACGCTCGTAAGGCTGTGCAATTGGGCAATTAGTTGAAAGGGGTGTGTTCAAAAAAATAGCAGTGTATGCCGTTGACTGTACAAACTCAAAACTATTTTGTACAAACATTTTTATTTCTAGGATTTAGCAATCCTGTGAATCACTAAACTAATATTTAGTTGTATGACCACAGTTTTTTAAAACTGCTTCACATCTGTGAGTCAACCAACTTGTGGCACCTCTCAGCTGTTATTCCACTCCATGATTCTTTAACAACATTCCACAATTCATTTACATTTCTTGGTTTTGCTTCAGAAACAGCATTTTTGATATCACCCCACAAGTTCTCGATTGGATTAAGGTCCGAGGATTGGGCTGGCCACTCCATAACATTAATTTTGTTGGTTTGGAACCAAGAGTTTTGCTCGTTTACTAGTGTGTTTGGGGTCATTGTCTTGTTGAAACAACCATTTCAAGGGCATGTCCTCTTCAGCATAGGGCAACATGACCTCTTCAAGTATTTTGACATATGCAAACTGATCCATGATCCCTGGTATGCGATAAATAGGCCCAACACCATAGTAGGAGAAACATGCCCATATCATGATGCTTGCACCACCATGCTTCACTGTCTTCACTGTGTAGTGTGGCTTGAATTCAGAGTTTGGGGGTCGTCTCACAAACTGTCTGTGGCCCTTGGACCCAAAAAGAAAAATTTTACTCTCATCAGTCCACAAAATGTTCCTCCATTTCTCTTTAGGCCAGTTGATGTGTTCTTTGGCAAATTGTAACCTCTTCTGCACATGCCTTTTTTTTTAACAGAGGGACTTTGCGGGGGATTCTTGAAAATAGATTAGCTTTACACAGACGTCTTCTAACTGTCACAGTACTTACAGGTAACTCCAGACTGTCTTTGATCATCCTGGAGCTGATCATTGGCTGAGCCTTTGCCATTCTGGTGATTCTTCGATCCATTTTTATGGTTGTCCTCCGTTTTCTTCCACGTCGCTCTGGTTTTGCTCTCCATTTTAAGGCATTGGAGATCATTTCAGCTGAACAGCCTATAATTTTTTGCACCTCTTTATAGGTTTTCCCCTCTCCAATCAACTTTTTAATCAAAGTACGCTGTTCTTCTGAACAATGTCTTGAGCGACCCATTTTCCTCAGGCTTTCAAATGCCTGTTAGTGCTGGCTTCATCCTTAAATAGGGGCCACCTGATTCACACCTGTTTTTTCACAAAATTGATAACCTCAGTGATTGAATGCCACACTGCTATTTTTTTTAACACACCCCTTTCAACTAATTGCCCAATTGCACAGCCTTACGAGCGTGCATATCATGAATGATGGGTCTTGTTTGTTTTCTGAGAATCTACTGCACCTACTGGTAACTTGTTTGTGACGTAGCAATAAAAAATATACTAAAAACCTGGATTAATCTGGTTAGTCACATTGTACTGCTATTATTTTGAACATAACTGTATATGTATATATATGTATGACCCGGCCCCTCTCAAATTTTAGAACCCATTGTGGCCCGTGAGGCAAAAAGTTTGCCCACCCCTGTTCTACACCCTTAAACACGTTTCAAGACGCATTTTGACGACTTTTTATTTCTACCGCTGCAGAAGCATTTGTAAGCATCCAGACTACGACGTGTATTTACCGCTTTTCTCTCAAACAGATCGTAACTACACACCTGGATACGGTCTTTCAGGTAAACTTCTAATGTTCTGAGTAACATGTCTGATTTGAGTTCTGTGCTAATTCCACATTATTATTCTTTTTTTTTTAGCTTTTATAAATATCTTGAACTCTTCTTTCAGTATAACGGAACCCGTTTGTTATTGTTGACTTTCTTGAAATGGTCTATAAAAGAGGTGTATTTTTGCAGCAGTGGCTTCATAATTCATCCTTCATTCATTCATCTTCTCCCGCTTATCCGTAATTCGGGTCGCGGGGGCAGCAGTCTAAGCAGATTCCCCAGACACTTCTCCGTGTCCAGGGATCAGGCTGTCAAGGCCCCCGCCTTCGACTGCTGCCCAATCCTCTCAGCACCGGTCCCTTACGGTCCCTCCTGCAGGTGGTGAGCCCACGGGAAGCTTCATAATGATGGTATTAATAATTGGATTGATTCAGGTAGGAATTATAACTAATTATATTTATAAAATACACACATACATTTAAATAATAGTGTTTAATTTAGCGCCCGTTTGGCGTTCGAGTTTTTCCGGAGCATTTTGAAGCGCAAAATGTGACAACGAAGACCCCGTACTGTTGCCCACCTTAAAACTTGTTTGTAGAAAGAATGGGACAAAATTACACCTGAAACACTTCATCACTTGGTGTCTTCAGTCCCTAAACGTCTTTTAAGTGTTGTGAAAAGGAATGGCAACATTACAAAGTGGTCAATTCTTTACTGTCCCAACTGAATGTGTTGCAGGTCTGAATGAAAGAAAAGGATGTATATGTACAAATGACATGAAGTTCACCAAACAAAACATGAAATATTGTCTGCAATGAAATACAAGTCAAAGTAAATTTAGAAATTACTACTTCCTTTTTTTATTTGCGTTTTCCATACTGTCCCAACTTCTTCTGATTTGGGGTTGTATTTTATTGAGCAGATTTTCATAATTTAATACTGGTTTTCCATTCAGTGTTTTTAATCCAGTATTTATTTTAAAAACTAGCGGTTGATTAATCGGTTATTAGCAAATACGATCCAACCCAGCTATCGCTATCCAGAAAATCCACTATCGCTTCACTCGACCTCTAGTTTTTAACGTAGCAATTATTTCTTTTAATTCAACCACATGCACAAGTAAATGTTTTAATTTCAATAGCAATAAATTTATATATAAATATTAGTTGCTTATAAATACTTTCAAGTTCTCGTCTCACTTTCTGTTCAGCCATGAAGTTTCTAACTCTCCTTGATGAAGATTCTGCTCGTCCTTGATGACTGAAAGATTTTCCTCGATCTACAGAATAAAAAATTAAACGAAAATTGGTCCTCTACAATTGAGGTTTTACACTATTGAACCTGGTGGTGGCACTAGAGCATTGGCAGTACCCATATTTGACCAGAATGTTCCTCAGAATGTTCCTCAGCACAATGCTTCTCAATTGAGATTTTAAACAATTGAGTACCTAAGCACTTTTGGTACTTGGCCCCTACAATTGAGTACCAAACCCATTCTAGAGCATTACCCTCGAGACATCCATCCACAGGAACACCAGCACGGTGAGAACTCCCACCAAAGCTGTAACAACTACAGGATTCCAGGGAAGGCCGTGAAACGTCAGACCCGGACGCCAGTCCTCGGGCGTGGCAGCGATTAACTAGAAAACACACACACACACACACACACACACACACACACACACACACCTTATATGCAAAAAGTATATACTTTTTCCCACCCGTATGTGGATCTTCCCCAAGTTTGTATACGATGTCTCAGAAATGTTCCCTTCACCTGAACTAGGAGACCCAAACCTGTTCCACAAAAGTCCAGCTCCATGAAGATCTGCTCTCCATGGGTTGGATGTGTGTGAAAGATCTTGAGTGGCCTGCTATAGAGCTCGAACCCTACTGAATTTTTCACACTAACTGCACCCCAGAGCTTCTCACCTCACCACTGTGGATGACCAAAATCTGAAAAATTGCTACAAAAATGAGTGGAACATCTTCCCAGAACAGTGGAAATTACTATGAGGGAAAATAGGAGCTCAATGCGGAAGGGGATTTTTTTAAATCTTCGGTTTCCACAAACTTTTGGCTGTTGTGTACATACCCCCCCTTAGACTAGAAGTACAAAAAATAGCTGAAAAGCTTCACTCTCTCACACGCCTGGTTCTAAATCTGAAGGGTCTCCAAACACTTCATGTGGCACGTTTCTTTATTACTGGGTTGTTTATTACTGCTGTCCAGCTCCGGAAAAACACAAACGCCGAACGGGCGCTAAATTAAACACTATTAATTAAATGTATGTATGTGTGTATTTTATAAATATACACACACATAATTAGTTATAATTCCTACCTGAATCAATCCACCTATTAATACCATCATTATGACGCCATTGCTGCAAAAATACACCTCTTTTATAGACCATTTCAAGAAAGTCAACAATAACAAACGGGTTCCGTTATACTGAAAGAAGAGTTCAAGATATTTATAAAAGCTAAAAAAAAAAGGATGCTAACGTGAAATTAGCGCAGAACTCAAATCAGACATTTTACTCAGAACATTAGAAGTTTACCTGAAAGACCGTATCCAGGTGTGTAGTTACGATCTGTTTGAGAGAAAAACGGTAAATACACGTCGTAGTCTGGATGCTTACAAATGCTTCTGCAGCGGTAGAAATAAAAAGTCGTTAAAATGCGTCTTAAAACGTGTTTAAGGAGAGATGCCCAGACTTCCCTCTCCCTAGACACTTCTTCCAGCTCTTCCAGCTCCAGACATAGTCTCTCCAGCGTGTCCTAGGTCTTCCCCGAGGTCTCCTCCCAGTGGGATGCGCCCGGAACACCATACCAGGAAGGCATCCGGAACAGATGCCCGAGCCATCTCAGCTGACCCCTCTCGATGTGGAGGAGCAACGGCTCTACTCTGAGCTCCTCCCGAGTGACCAAACTTCTCACCCTATCTCTAAGGGATCACCCAGCCACCCTGCGGAGAAATCTCAAATCTCAGATTGACCGGTAAATCGAGAGTTTCGCCTTGCGGCTCAGCTCTTTTTTCACCACGACAGACCGGTACATCGACCGCATTACTGCAGAAGCTGCACTGATCCGTCTGTCAATCTCCCGTTCCACCCTTCCCTCACTCGTGAACAAAACCCCAAGATACTTAAACTATTCCACTTGCGGCAGAACTCTCCACCAGCCACCCTTTTCCGACTGAGGACCATGGCCTCGGATTTGGAGGTGCTGATTCTCATCCCAGCCGCTTCACACTCGGCTGCAAACCATCCCAGTGCGTGCTGAAGGTCCTGGTCCGATGAAGCCAACACGACAACATCATCTGCAAAGAGCAGAGACGAAATCGTGTTGTCACCAAACCGGACACCCTCCGGCCCCTGGCTGCGCCTAGATATTCTGTCCATAAAAATTATGAACAGATCCGGTGACAAAGAAAAGCAGCCCTGCCGGAGTCCAACATGCACCGGGGACAAGTCTGACGCATGCCGGCAATGCGAACCAAGCTCCTGCTTCGGTCGTACAGGGACCGGACAGCCCTTAGTAAAGGGCCCCGGACCCCATACTCCCGGAGCACCCTCCACAGGCCGCCGTGAGGGACACAGTTGAATGCCCTTTCCAAATCCACAAAACACATGTGGACTGGTTGGGCAAACTCCCATGAACCCTCCAGCACCCTGTAGAGGGTATAGAGCTGGTCCATTGTTACACGGCCTGGACGAAAACCACACTGTTTCTCCTGAATCCGAGGTTCTACTATCGGCCGTATTCTCCTCTTCAGTACCCTGGCATAGACTTTCCCAGGTAGGCTGAGAAGTGTTATCCCCCTATAGTTGGAACACACCCTCCGGGCCCCCTTCTTAAAAAGAGGGACCACCACCCCGGTCTGCCATTCCAGAGGCACTGTCCCCGACCGCCACACGATGCTGCAGAGGCGTGTCAGCCAAGACAACCCCACAACATCCAGAGACTTGAGGTACTCAGGGCGGATCTCATCTACCCCCGGTGCCTTGCCACCGAGGAGTTTCTTTACTACCTCGGTGACTTCAGCTTGGGTGATGGACGAGTCCACCTCTGAGCCCTCAGCCTCTGCTTCCTCAATGGAAGACGTGACGACGGGATTGAGGAGATCCTCGAAGTATTCCTTCCACCGTCCAACGACATCCCCAGTTGAGGTCAACAGCTCCCCACCTCCACTGTAAACAGCATTGGTAGGGCACTGTTTCCCTCTCCTGAGGCGCCGGACGGTTTGCCAGAATCTCTCCGAGGCCAGCCGATAGTCCTTCTCCATGGCCTCACCGAACTCCTCCCAGGCCCGAGTTTTTGCCTTCACAACCACCCGGGCTGCAGTTCGCTTGGCCTGCCGGTACCCCTCAGCTGCCTCAGGAGTCCCACAAGCCAACCAGGCCCGATAGGACTCCTTCTTCAGCTTGACGGCATCCCTTACTTCCGGTTTCCACCACCGGGTTCGGGGATTGCCGCCTCGACAGGCACCGGAGACCTTACGGCCACAGCTCCGAGCGGCCGCTTCGACAATGGAGGTGGAGAACATGGTCCACTCGGACTCAATGTCTCGGGCCTCCCTCGGGATCCGTTCAAAGCTCCGCCGGATGTGGGAGTTCAAGATCTCTCTGACAGGAGACTCGGCCAAATGTTCCCAGCAGACCCTCACAGTATGCTTGGGTCTGCCGAGTCTGTCCAGCTTCCTCCCCCGCCATCGGATCCAACTCACCACCAGGTGGTGATCAGTTGACAGCTCCGCCCATCTCTTTACCTGAGTGTCCAAGACATACGGCCGCAGGTCAGATGAAACGACCACAAAGTCGATCATCGACCTACGGCCTAGGGTGTCCTGGTGCCACGTGCACTGATGGACACCCTTATGCTTGAACATGGTGTTCGTTATGGACAAACTGTAACTAGCACAGAAGTCCAATAACTGAACACCGCTCGGGTTCAGATCAGGGGGGCCGTTCCTCCCAATCACGCCCCTCCAGGTGTCACTGTCGCTGCCCACGTGGGCATTGAAGTCTCCCAGTAGAACGACAGAGTCCCCAGTCGGAGCACTGTCCAGCACCCCTCCCAGAGACCCCAAGAAGGCCGGGTACTCTACACTGCCGTTTGGCCCGTAGGCACACACGACAGTGAGAGCGCGGAGCGACATCCCTTGTGGAGAGCTGGAACCGAGCGCCGCCCACACTGGAGACCTGGAACGGAACAACACCTCAGCGGAGGTCGGGAACGGAGCACTCCCCACCACGGAGAAAAGGAATGGAGCGACGCCTTCTGTCCTTCTACAGCGTCTCTAAAACGAGGACGCGCCTCCACAAAGTCCAAACCACATTCACTCAGCCTCTATATGCTGGATTCATACTGCCTTATTATGGAACAACTGTGAGATTATGTGAAACATCTGTACACTGAGTTTTAATTAAAAGAAGCAACTTTTTTTGTATGTGAAACTTTATTCAGAATGTGATTCAAAATTTCATTTGTTAGATCTTTTCCTCGTTTTCTGGCAAAGTGCACGTCACCATCATCCTGTTCCATAAACTCTCAGAATCAGTGCCTTACATTTATTTATATATATATTTATATATATAACTGTATCATGTATTTAGTCTGGTCTTTAAGCTTATCACAGCACAGAAATCCCACTATTTGAAGTATTAAATGATCTTAAAGTAAATCCAGACTCAGGTGCTTTATTTATTTAGTTTTTTCTTGACAGCAGTGCCGCTTTTAATCCAGTTGACCTCAAGACATCACTGATTCAGCTACAAAACTGAAAACTTGGTCCTTTAGGTTCTGCTCTACAATGGTCACGATCCTGCTTTAGTACATGTAAATATTGCACTTGGAATCTAAGTTTTATACTTTGATGATGTCCTTTGGAGAACCACAAAGTTCTCAGCAGACCACGTTTTATTAATTTTAATTTCCTCTTTGGGCAGGAGAATCGATCCATTACAGCATTTTCCTTCCATCAGAACGCATGCAATGCAAATTTAGGGAGAACTTTTAAATAAAGAAACAGAAATTTTCTGGTTATTTAAAAGTACCTCAGATCAGAGATCACAATTAAATTGTAGTGCAAGCAGTACAATGCTCTTTCACTCCTCCAGTTAAGACAATTGACATGTTTAGTGATGAATTTTGTGATTATTTGAGCCTAGAACACATTCAGAAAAATACAGAAGAATTTTCCGTTCTGCTTATAGCTTTTAATTCTTTTGTTTTAAATATATCACATTTGTTACGACTCAGTCTAGGGTTAGGCCACACAGAGTAATTAGCTCAGGATTCAAGGGATTGATACCTTTTATAATAAAATTTGTATATATTCATATATACAGTATATACACACACAACTGTAGAAAGGCGTGACTTCAGGGTAGGACGAGGCCAAAATAATAAACAAAAAACTCCTGAAAGAAAAGAAACTAAAATTCCAGTAAAACTAACCTTATTTTATAATACACATAAACACAGAAATTAGATCAGACCCAAAATGATCCGTCAGCCAAACCCCTACAGTCAGTGAACTGAGTGAACAATATGCACACTGATACAAAATATATATGTAGAGAATGATCTGATTATTATTATTTTATTATTTTATTTAGTTTTCATCTCTGTATATTTATTCTCATATAATTATACATATTTGATTATCTCTCATTTTTATTGTTATTGTCATTTATTGTAAGGATGTGGCAGGAATGACTTTTGTCCACCAGATGTCACCATTTTCTCCCATGTTGTTTTTCCCACAATCCTTGCTAAAGCTTAGCCACATGTGAGGAAGCACTAGAGATGAGAAATCCAAATCTGAATCATTCTGAGTCACTCCGTGAACGGATCCGACTCTCACGAGTCCCTGAATCACTTCAATCAGTAGGGATTCTTCCTGCTTTTGCCAGGAAATTCCACTAGAGGGCACTCACCGAATGCTCTCACAATTCATCCGTGGACTCATGAATCTCATTCACAAATCTCTCGGATTCTGCTGTTTCGCTCCGCGCTACGAGTCCGACAGATCCGCTGAATCCCACGGTTCAGGTGGATCAGCGAGGACTCGCATAGGACCCGCCATTTTGAGTTTCTTGTGTTTCTGAACATAAAGGAAGTTTCCTGAACAACTCATTCAGCTACTTGTTGCTACAGTTTCTTGCTAACAACTAATCAGAACAATTAATGGTGTAATTTACAATTTTTATTTATATGTGGTAGCAAAATAACTAAAGACTCAAGTGATCCGAGTAAATGAAGAGAATGATTCATGAATCCCAAGTCATATAAAGAATCGGGTTATTTTACCTGGATGATTCCGGATTCGCTCATCTTAAGCACCCATACCGTAAGAACAAGATTAGACGCGCAATCACAAAAAATAAAATAAAAAAGCGGCTGAATGGACCGCGGACGAGGAGCTCGTGAGATGCGGCATTTTTTCCAGATCTTATTTAAAGTTGTACATTATTTATAACCATTTTACTACAGTTTATAGAATTCAGGTAGCAATGTGATTTATTATTAGCATAAACATACTACAGACTTAGCCCGCCACGCACGTGCACGAAGAAGCTCCTCGGTTACCATGGCAACGACCCAAACAGAAGAGGGTATTTAAACAGCGTTTGACTCCAAACTCGTCACACACAAGATTAACATCATCCACACTGGGGCTCATTTACATTAATCACCTGATTAACATTCACCGAGAGCAGGATTTCACACTTAGTGGATTATAAGTCACTTTATTTAGAACCTCGCTGCCTTTCTACTGTTTTTACACACACACACACACACACACACACACACACACACACACACACACACACACACACACACACACACACACAGATCCAGTAAGGAGATTTTAGTGAAAGCGAATTTCAGAGCAAGAAAATGGCTGAATCCAGCATTTCAGTAGTTCAGCTTTCAGTAGATCAGTTCACATGTCCAGTGTGTCTGGATCTTCTGAAGGATCCAGTGGCTACCCCGTGTGGTCACAGTTTCTGTAAGGTGTGTATTAATGGCTCCTGGGATCAGGAAGATTGGAAGCGTGTCTACAGCTGTCCTCTGTGCAGACATCGTTTCAGTCCAAGGCCTGTTCTACAAAGAAACAACATGCTGGAAGAAGTGATGGAGAAACTGAAGAACTCAGAAGCCCAAGCTGAACACGTGGAATGTGATTTATGCGACGGAAGAAAACGCAAAGCCGTGAAGTCGTGTCTGATGTGTCTGACCTCCTTTTGTGAAACTCATCTGAAGAAGCACAAGTTGGTCGAGGTCTCTGAATATCTCCAAGAGAAGGTCTGCTCTAAACACCATGATTTTTTGAAGATCTACTGTCGTACCGACCAAAGCTTAATCTGTTACTTGTGTGCGATGAATGAACACAGAGGACATGACGTTGTCGTAGCTGCAGCAGAAAAAAAACAGGTGTGTGAATAACAGGTGTGTGTGTGTGTGTGTGTGTGTGTGTGTGTGTGTGTGTGTGTGTGTGTGTGTGTGTGTTTCAGTCCTGAGTCTCAGTATTAAAATGAGCATTGGAATGTGCTTGAGTTTGATGTTCAGGACAGCCATGTTTGAAGGCCACTAGGTCGTGTGTATCAGTATAACGACTTGATTTCTCCTATGACCGCTAGAACAACATTAGCCGTGTGTGTGAGAGCTCATGTATAAAACAGGGGGAGATGCAGGAGAATAATAATATCTAAACAACTATAACTGTTTACAGATTCAGCTGAAGGAGCAGATGAAATTCCAGCAGAGACTCCAGGAGAAGCAGAAGAAGGTGCAGGAGCTGAAACAGACTGTGAACAATATAAAGGTGAGCAGTGAGCAGAGACGGAGCTGCTCCTAGAAACACACAAAACATGAACATCGAGTCATTTTGAGTCCCAGTAAGAGTGTGTGTGTGTGTGTGTGTGTGTGTGTGTGTGTGTGTGTGTGTGTGTGTGTGTGTGTCTGGGTGTGTGTCCTAACAGCACAGTGCACAGAGAGCAGTGGTTTTCAGTGAGAATATCTTTACTGAGATGATCAGCTCCATGGAGAAAAAGCGCTCGGAGGTGAAGGAGCTGATCAGAGATCAGAAGGAGGCTGAACTGAGTCGAGCTGAACGATTCCTGGAGCAACAGGAGCAGGAGATTACTGATCTTCAGACGAGATTCACTGAGCTGGAGCAGCTTTCACACACTCACGATCACATCCAGTCCCTCCAGGTAACACAAAGTGTGTATAGTCTATATAGTCACATGTATTTCTCCACCTTTCTCCTTCTCCATGATGTTTTTCTTTCTCTCTGTAGAGTTTCCAGCCTCTCAGTGTATCTTCTGGATGTGAGGACTCACCCAACATCACTGTCAATCAACATCTCCCATTTGAAAGAATGATGTTTTCAGTCTGTGATCTGAAAAAGAGATTTGAGGAACTCTGCCAGGAGGATTTTATCATAATTCATGAACATGGTGAGAGAAATTGTCCTGCTGGGAAATCTTTACTTTCTCTGCAGCATGGTGACAAGAGACATTTCATATGACTACATGAACTTCCTGTTATTACTGTTATTTTTATTACAGTTACACTTTTTTATTCACGTCTTAATCGTGTAAAAGCTTCTGATTCGTTTTCAGTTACTTTACCATTAATAAAGCATGGAGGACACACACACACACACACACACACACACACACACACACACACACACACATGGAGGACCCCCCCCCCCACACACACACACACACACACACGTCTCATTTGAAATAGTTTTTTCTTTTTTAATATCTGACACATTTCCATTGTTTATGTGTTTAGATTTCTGTCATCTGACTCTGGATCCCAACACAGTAAATTATGACCTCATTCTGTCTGAGAACAACAAAGTGGCGACACACAGTAAGACAAAGCAGCAGTACTCTGATCATCCAGAGAGATTTGACACCTGCAGTCAGGTGTTGAGTAAAGAGAGTGTGTGTGGACGCTGTTACTGGGAGGTGGAGTGGAGCGGTGAGACGAATTTGTACATATCAGTCTCATATAAAGATATCAGGAGGAAAGGACAGAGTAATGAGTGCTGGTTTGGATGCAACAATCAGTCCTGGAGTCTGCTGTGTTCTTCTTCTGTTTTTTTCTGTCACAACAACATTATGACTTATCTCAGAGTTCCATTACCCTCCAGAATAGGTGTGTATGTGGATCACAGTGCAGGAACTCTGTCCTTCTACAGCGTCTCTGACACGAGGACGCTCCTCCACAAAGTCCAAACCACATTCACTCAGCCTCTATATGCTGGATTCAAACTGCCTTATTATGGAACAACTGTAAGATTATGTGAAACATTTGTACACTGAGTTTCAATTAAAAGTAGCAACTTTTTTTGTATGTGAAACTTCATTCAGAATGTGATTTAAAATTTCATTTATTAGATCTTTTCCTTGTTTTCTGGCAAAGTGCACGTCACCATCATCCTGTTCCATAAACTCTCAGAATCACTGCCTTACATTTATATACCGTATTTTTCGGACTATAAGCCACTACTTTTTTCCCACGTTTTGAACCCCGCGGCAACGAAGCGGCTAATTAATAATTTTTCCAGGGTTTTTTCCGGTTTCACAAACTTCAAGCCAAAAAACTGAGCGGCATAATATTAGACCAATGAAATTTCCGAACGGAAACGGAAAAACGCACTTCACCTGTGTTCTGAGCTGCATCGGGAGAAAAAACTTCCATCGGGGGTGATTTTTAAACGCACGACGATGCCAAAAGATAAACTATAAATAGTTGTGAAAGGAAGGAGGAAGACAGTAAACAATGACTTTCTTGGTCGGCTACTGTTTAGATACAAGCCGTTGTAACGCGTTGAGTCTGGGTGAAGGGAGAGCTCGCTAACTCCAGTTGCAACAGAAATCATATAAGCACTGACAGGTTTCCAAAACTCGTGCTTTTTTTTTTTTCTTGGCAACAGCGTTACAGGTTACTCAAAGAAATTTAGAAATGAGCATCAGAAAATAATAAGGACATATTCCTCGGTCTTGCAGACATGCAGTAATACCGGAATAATGAGGTGGCAGGCTATTCCCAAAATGCCGCTCTGCAAGGAGCCACAACATATTTCTCCCGTTACACCATGTAACAGACACTGTCTTTCGTTAAAGCCTGTGTAAAGTACATTAATTTCAGTGTAGGAAGGTGCGGCTTATAGACAGGTGCGGCTTATTTATGTTAAAAATATAAATCTTTGTCAAATTCAGCGAATGTAATTATCCCATAGGAAATAATGGAAAACCAATTAATCCGTTCCAGACCTCCACCGATAACCATTTATTAACATTTTTTGCCCTGTTTTTAGCAGCGTTAATACTAAATAATACAGGTACATAAATAATACTGTATATAAATATGCAGTGTAATGAGCGGAGGCAAAGCCGGAGTACAGTTTGCTTTGGTTTAACGAAAACACAGAGAGTTTAACACAAAAACACACACACACATGGCAGTCCATAGAATCCCGACAAACGAGAGAGAGATATCCGTGGTACGCCCTGGAGGGGAAGGTCCACGGGCAAACGCACGGGAGGAAAAAGGTAATACGGGGTGCGCTTTGGAAAGAGCGCAGCCGTGGAGAGCGCGTGGAGTCCGGAAAGGAAAAAAACGCATAGAAATACGTGTGACAGGGAAAACACAGACAAACATGCACCAAACACCTTCACATACCAACAATAACCAGCAAGGAGTGTGGATGAATGAGGGGTTTATATAGGAGCTGGGGATGAGTGAACAATGAGTCCCAGGTGTGCAATATTGAACCCAGGGGCTTTAGGGAAAGCGGAGGTTTTGACAGCTGCCGAAGGGGTCTTGGAAGGTGGATTTCTGACAATAATACAGTAAAAAGTATAAATTAAAAACATTTTGATAAGTGCTGACAAGCTTCTTACACCTCTCGATTGGAATCTTTGCCCATTCTTCACATGCAAAAGCCTCTAACTCAGTGATGTTTGACAGCTTCCGTGCTGCAACTGCCTTCTTCAAATCCCACCAAAGATTTTCAATTGGATTCAGATCTGGTGACTGAGAAGGCCACTCCAGGACACTCCAGCATCTTTTCCCCAAACAAGCTTTGGTTGAATTGGAGGTGTGCTTGGGATCATTGTCTTGCTGGAAGATCCAATGATCACAAAGGTTTAATTTGTCAACCAAGGCATCATGTTCTTCAAAATGACATGGTATTTCTGGGAATCCATGATGCCAGGTACACAATCAAGATTGCCAGTTCCTGCCGCAGAAAAACAGCCCCACATCATTATTGACCCACCTCCATGCTTGACCGTTCTTCTGGTCATAAGCCTGACCTTTTGCATGCCAGACATACCGCTGGTGCATATGTCCAAAAAGTACCAGTTTGGTTTCATCAGTCCATAGAACTGTCTCCCAGAACTCTGTAGTTTTGTAAAAATTCCTCCTGGCATATTCTAGTCAACTCCTGATGTTCCTTGAGGTCAAGAGTGGAGTGCGTCTTGGGGTCCGGCCATGAAGTCCTTGATTATCCAGTGCACGTCTTATAGTTGCCACTGAAGCACTTGTGCCAGCCTTCATCATGTCATCCTGTAGCTGTTTTGCAGTCACATGGGAGTTTTTCTTAGCTGTCCTGACTAAGTTACTAAGGGCCCTTGATGAAATTGTGAGATTTCTTCCATGGCCAGGCAGGTTTGCAGCTGTTCCACAAGTTTTAAACTTCCTTATAATGCTCCCAATGGTGTCTCTTAGAAAGTTAAATCTTTTTGAAATCTTTTTTTACCCAAGAACCTTCAGATGGGATGAAATAATCTCCCCTCTTTCAGCTTTTGTGGAAGCTCCTTTGTCTTTCCCATGATTGCAACTCACCTTAAACACCTTCATGCTACATGGTTGGGGTTTATATATGCATCACAGCTGAAGCAAATGAAGGATCGTTATAGAGTTCCCAAAGGCTTAATTATGTTTCAGCTCCACTTCAGGCCATAAAAACTGTCAGAAAGCTTTAGAAACAACAATATTATATAGGGGTTGGATAATTGTGACATGGCGATCTTAACAAAATATACTGTTACACACAAATACTACATCATACATTTTCTGTGTTGATTTTATGTATCACTAAACTCAATAAGAAGCCATCCAAAGCAAAATCCTGCACTTTGAAAATATTTGTATTAATAATTCCTTAAAACTCTTTACGGTTGAATATTTCTGATTGCAAGTGTAATATATATATATATATATATATATATATATATATATATATATATATATATATATATATATATATATATATATATCAATCATGAATATGCATTAAATGATTCTCGATAGCCTTCTCTGCATTTCATAGCGTTTCTCTCTGTCGCTTTAACCAATCAGATTGCAATTTAAACACACAATTTGCCTTCATTTTAAATCACCAAGAAAAGCGTAACGCAGAGAACAAATGCTTCAGCCAGAGACGATGTATGCGGGAGGTGCGGCTGCGGCTACAGTGAAAGGAGACGTGTTATATTGTGTTCGTTGGGTTTTTTGCTTCAGTAATGTCATTCATTCTCACTGTATGAGATTCCTGTGTTTGATGCAGCGCTCTGTTCTGCTGCGTTTCTCTATAATATTGATGATTTCGAGAGCCGTGGTGCCCTAATGATGGTATTAAGAGGTGGATTGGTTTAGGCAGGACACCACCGAAGTGTGTCGACATGCACGCCTAAAACTAATATATATTCAGTACGGTAAATATCTTTATATTTTTGGATGCCACATTTATTTTAAATTTGTATTAAATCCATGTATAATGTCTTTTGGGGGGATGAGGGATTTTCTGTATTGCTATTTGATGTGTCTTATGCAATTCCTTGCGATACCGCTAGAGACGCTGGATAGGAGAATGAAAGAATAGAAACAGATGAAATGTGAGCTAGGTGCGACTCTGTAAAGTTGCTGTTGAATCATAAATGCAAAGCTTTGGAATACTTGGTGTCTTGCTCTTACTGAGAGATCTAACAAATTGGGGACGAGGATACTAAGCTTGAGTGCTGACTTTATTTACTGACTAATATGGGCGTAAATTTCATTTAACAGTGGGGGGGCAATAAATATAAAATTTCTCATGAGCAATTTTTGAAGGGGACACAAATAATACAGTCAAATTGTACTTATAAAGACACAGTGTCCTCACAGTGAAACACTCTGCTTTTATCATTATTATTGTAGCATGGAGACTGCGTCATTTCAAAGTTTTTCTCAGGTTCAATGACAAAGCAAAACAAGGGATTAAAAAAAAGTTAAAATTTATTTAAAATTAATTTAAACACTTAAGAACAGAATAGAAATTTATTATACAAATAAATACAGTGGGGTCAGTTTGGATGTAGCACAGTGCTCATTTAGTAAATGCACAGATAAACAATATGCTAATTGTGTGTTAGTGTTAAATTAACATTATACCAAGTCGTCCCAAATAAAACACTGCATGGGAAACGGCTTTGGCCTGTTAGCTGCAGTGCACTATGCTACAAGCTATTGTAAACAAGCTAACGTTTACTAGATAAGTCATATTTTAATCTCTAATAGAGCAGATTCATATGGAAAATTACATCGCTAATCAGCATTTTTGCCGCAACTAATTTATGAATGAGTAACTACATTTAACTCGATTAAAGAGAATCGCTTTATTTAAAGTGAATAAAAGCCCCTAGTTGATGGAGTTGAACATTAATTGAGCCGCAGACACACACCTGACTCGTGTGTGTAGGTGAGATGAACTGGGAATGCAGGCAGTGGGTCAAACCACTGTGAGGAAGGGGAGGGGGAACTCAACTGTTTCTAAATGCACAATTATTTAGGTATACATACATATATTTTTCATATAATAGAGAATAAATATAATAGAGAGTGCGATTTAAAAAAAAAATATTTTTTTTTGGGACATGTCCCCCCGTCCCCTTCGGGATTTACGCCCATGACCAGATGACATACAGGTAGAAGCGTGGAGATGTTTAAGAGAGATGCAGTGGAGTTTTTAACTGGATTGTTTAACAAGATTCTGGAAGGTAAGAAGATGCCTGAGTAATGGAGAAGGAGTGTGCTGGTACCGATCTTTAAGAATAAGGGAGATGTGCAGACCTGCAGTAACTACAGGGGAATTAAGTTGATCAGTCACAACATGAAGTTATGGGAAAGAGTAGTGGAAGCCAGGCTGAGCGAAGAGGTGACAATCTGTGAGCAGCAGTATGGTTTCATGGTGAGGAAGAGCACCACAGACGCCTTATTTGCTTTGAGAATGTTGATGGAGAAGTATAGAGAATGTCAGAAGGAGTTGCATTGTGTATTTGTGTATTTAGAGAAAGCATACGACAGAGTGCCGAGAGAGGAGTTGTGGTATTGTATGATGAAGTCAGGTGTGTCAGAGATGTATGTGAGGGTGGTGCAGGACATGTATGAGGACAGTGTGACAGCGGTGAAGTGTGCAGTAGGAAACGACAGATTGGTTCAAGGTGAAGGTCGGACTGCATCAAGGATTGGCTCTGAGCCCTTTCCTGTTTGCAGTGGTGATGGACAGGTTGACGGACGAGGTCAGACAGGAGTCTCCCTGGACTATGATGTTTGCGGATGATAATGTGATTTGTGGTGAGAGTAGTGAGCAGGTTGAGAAGAGCCTGGAGAGGTGGAGGTATGCGCTGGAGAGAAGGGGAATGAAGGTCAGTCGGAGTAAGACAGAGTACATGTGTGTGAATGAGAGGCAGGGCAGTGGAGGAGTTTAGGTACCTGGGGACAACAGTGCATTAATGGAGAGTGTGTTAGGGAAGTGAAGAAAAGTGTGCAGGCAGGGTGGAGTGGGTTGAGAAGAGTGATAGCAGGAGTGATTTGTGATAGAAGAGTATCTGTGAGAATGAAAGGGAAAGTTTATAAGACTGTGGTGAGACCTGAGATGTTGTATGGGTTTAGAGACAGTGGTATTGAGTAAAAGACAGGAGGTGGAGCTGGAGGTAGCAGAGCTGAAGATGTTAAGGTTTTCGTTGGGAGTGACGACGATGGACAAGATTAGAAATGAGTTTATTAGAGGGACAGCGCATGTAGGACGTTTTGGTGACAAGGTGAGGGCAGCGAGATTGAGATGGTTCGGACATGTGCAGAGGAGGGACATGAGTTATATTGGGAGAAGAATGCTGAGGATGGAGCCACCAGGAAGGAGGAAAAAAGGAAGACCAAGGAGGAGGTTTATGGATGTGGTGAGGGAAGACATGCAGGTAGTTGGTGTGAAAGAGGCAGATGTAGAGGACAGGGGGGTGATCGTCTCCATACCACGATGAATATGATGAAGATGAATATGGCAAAATTTTTCTGGTTTTAGTGATAAAATCCAATTGCTACTTAATTAATACTTAATTAATACATGATTATTAGTTAGCACTGAATTATTACTGAGTTACTACTGAATTAGTGATGTATTATAACGTGATTACTACTCAGTCCAACACTCAGATGTCTTTATGGATGTTTTCATGCTTTTCCATTACTCACTGCTTCTCCCTCTCTTCATCTCTCAATCTCTCACTGCTTCTCCCTCTCTTCATCTCTCCAACTCTCACTGTTTCTCCCTCTCTTTATCTCTCTATCTCTCACTGCTTCTCCTTCTCTTCATCTGCTTCTTCATCTCTCCATCTCTCACTGCTTCTCCCACTCTTTATCTCCCAATCTCTCACTGCTTAAGTAATTAAAATCCAGCAGTCGGTAGGGTTTGACGAACTGAGCAAAAGAAAAAGGTACAGATTTAAAAACTTTGTGACGAAATTAAGAAGAGGAAAAACGGCAGTGAAAAAAGTTCTCTGAAATGGTGAAAGTACACAGGGTAAAACTCCTTTCCTGCGAATTTCTGTTCTGTCTGTTATCCGACTTTTTTCCCCTTTCTCTCTTTCCTTATGGACATCATAAGAATAGGGACAATAAACATTAATGGAGGAAGAGATCATAGGAAAATGGCAGCATTACACACCCACATCCTAAATAAACACATCAACATTGTTTTTTTTTTACAAGAAACACAGCAGTCAGGAGAATGAAGTTGAGTGAAGAATGTGGATGGAGGGAAAAATGTTTTTTAGTCACGGATCAAACCTCAGTGGTGGTGTCTCCATCTTTTTCTCAAACATCCTGGGTATAAAGCACATATCTACACACGAAATAGAGAAAGGCAGGATTTTAGCCGTTAAAGTGGAGTTGATGGGTTTCCCTTTTCTTCTTGTTAATGTTTATGCACCAAACAATGGGGCTGAAAGAGTGAGATCCTTTTTAAAACTGCGAGACGCGCTAGAGAGTTTTACTGATGTGTGCATGGTGCTTGGGGGTGACTGGAACTGTACTTTAGATCACACACTGGATAGGAATGGAGAGGAACCTTATCCCTCTTCTGCTACTTCACTCAACAATATTATTAAGAGGTACAGCTTGTGTGACATTTGGAGAGCAGAACATCCGGGAGTGAGGCAGTACACATAGGTCAAGGCATCTCATCACCACATTAGTGCAGTCCGGTTGGATAATTTTTTCATCAGCAGTGATAACAGAAACAGAGTTTTAAAAACTATCATCCTTCCCAACGGTTTTACTGACCATCACACATGCACGATAGATATAAGTCTAAAAAAGTCACAGCGCACCAGCTATTACTGGCATTTTATTCTTAAACTTTTACACGATGCATCTTTCTGTGAAAAATTCTATTTGTTCTGGTCGAAGTGGCAGCAACGGAATGAGGAGTACGATGACGTTGTTCAATGGTGGAAGTAGGGAAGGCGCAGATTCGTGTGTTCTGTCAGGACTACACTGCTTTCTCTAACAGCCTCACCAAATCAACCATCAAAGCTCTTGAGAGGGAAATCACTGTGACTGAGGATGAACTCATAGACAAAGACTCTGGTAGAGTGGGAGAGCTAAGAGAAAAGAAAAAAGCCCTGGAGTCACTGTTCCACGAACAAGCAAAGGGAGCTCTGATCAGGGCTCGTTTCTCCTCACTAAGAGACATGGATGCCCCTAGCACATTTGTCTTTAACTTGGAGCACAAAGTAGGAGAAAGAATAGTCATGCTGCACCTAAAACTGCCAGATGGAACTTTAACATCCGACCCCCACAAAATGAGGAACAGCGCGAAGGACTTTTATACAGATCTGTTCAATGCTGGTGAATACGATCTCAACTGCATGAAGGAGCTGCTGAAGGATCTACCGAGGCTAACAGATGCACAGAGACAGCACCTGGACCCAGAGATTCAACTGGATGACATGTCTGAGGCAGTGAGTCAGCTCTTCACTGGACGGTCTCCGGGAATAGACGGACTTCCTCCTGAATTTTATAAACATTTTTGGGTTTTATTGAAGGATGACCTGCTTTTAGTTTACAGGACGTCCCACACGAAGAACGAGCTGCCAATCAGTTGCAGAAGAGCCGTTTTATCCCTATTACCCAAAAAAGGGGTTATCGGACTACTGAAGAACTGGAGACCAGTGTTGCTGCTGTGCACGGACTACAAGATTCTTGCGAAGTGTCTTTCAAACAGACTAAAACTGGTTTTAGAACCCGTTCTAAATGACCGCTAAACGTATTGTGTGCTGAACAGAACAATAATGGACAACCTCTTCCTTATGCGTGACGTGATTACGTTGGCCGGCGACAATAATACAGATGTGGGACTGTTCTCTATTGATCAGGTAAAAGTCTTTGATAGAGTTGATCACAGATATTTATTTGAAAACCTTAAAGCCTTTGGTTTGTGTGAGAATTTTATTTCATGGGTGAAACTTTTATATACGGGAGCTGCTGCATTGTTAAGGCATTAGTGATGGGAAGGGTTATGGATCATTGTAGTGACTCGGTTCTTTGAATCTCGTTCATTCATATAATTGATTGCATTGTGTAGCGCGTTTATGGAAGTCACGTGACAAAAGAACAAAAGACTAAATATCTTGAACTCTTCTTTCAGTATAACGGAACCCGTTTGTTATTGTTGACTTTCTTGAAATAGTCTATAAAAGAGGTGTTTTTTTGCAGCAGTGGCGTCATAATGATGGTATTAATAAGTGGATTGATTCAACTAATTATATGTATATATATATTTAAAATACACACAACATTTAATTAATAGTGTTTAAATTAGTTCGTGTTCTTCCGGCGCGCCTTCGTTCGATGTTCGTGTTCTTCCGGCGCGCCTTCGTTCGATGTTCGTGTTCTTCCGGCGCGCCTTCGTTCGACGTTCGTTTTCTTCCAGAGCTAAACAGGATTAATAAACAACCCAGTAATTTTGGTAAGCTTCTGTTTTAGAACCAGGCGTGTGAGAGAGTGAAGCTTTTCAGCTATTTTTTTTGTCTAAGAGAGGGGGGGAAGAGCATGTACATTAACAGCCAAAAGTTTGTGGACACCCAAGTGGTGAGGTGAGAAGCTCTGGGGTGCAGTCAGCATGAAAAATTCAGTATTGTTTGAGCTCTATAGCAGGCCACTCAAGATCTTTCACACACATCCAACCCATGGAGAGCAGATCTTCATAGAGCTGGACTTTTGTGCACTTTGGAACAGGTTTGGGTCTCCTAGTTCAGGTGAAGGGAACATTTCTGAGACATTAAATTAAATTAAATAGGACTGAACACACAGCAGCAACTCTGATCTAAAGATAGGATTGTTGAATATTAGATCTCATAATATCCACCCTCATAGACAATATCAAGCAGAATCCTAGATTTTTATTCTGCACGGTAGCAAAATGAACAGGAAATAAAAGCACTGCACTCACATGCACACCATCATTAGGTAGTAATGATTTCATGAACCTTTTTAATGATAAAGTTGAAAACATCAGGCAAGAAATCCAGACAGTTAATATAAATCCAAATTATTTCACAAGTAACTCTGTAGACAGCAGCGTCATTATAACAGACAATCAACTACAAAGCTTCACTCCTATTCATGAGAACGACTTAATTTCATTAATTTCCTTATTAAAATCATCAACCTGCATTCTCGATCCCTCGCCTACAAGTTTCCTCAAACAGATCATTCCAGAGGGAACTGAACCTGTTTTAAAAATAAACTCTTAAATTAGCACTGGTTATGTACCTAAATCCTTCAAACTGGCAGTTATCCACCCCCTAATTAAGAAACCTGACCTTCACCCTGTCAGCTGTCCGACTACAGTCCAATATCAAATCTCCTCTTTATATAAAAATTTTAGAAAAGGTTGCAGCACAGCAGTTCTGCTCACATCTACAACTGAATTACAGCAAACTCTCTGATTCCGTAGCATCTCTGGATGGTGTTTCTGTTTCAGCGTGTACAGCAGTCAAAGACCGTGGTGTGATTATTGACCCGAGTCTTTCCTTTGGGGCTCACGTGAATAATATCACCAGGATCGCCTTCTTTCACCTTAGAAATATTGCTAAAATTAGAAATATGATGTCGTTACAGGATGTAGAAAATGTAGTTGATGCTTTTGTTACATCTAGATTAGACTACTTAGACGCTTGACTGTCTGGGTGTGTGAGTAAGTGCAGAAATAAGCTTCAGTTAGTTCAGAATGCAGCAGCAAGAGTCCTCATGAGATCTAGAAAATATGACCATATCACTCCTGTTTTAGCCCAATACAAATAAAAATAAATTAAATTGAAAAAGTATATACTTTTTGCTTATACTCAATGTATTAAAGGTGATTGTGTGTGTGTGTGTTTTCTAGTTAATCGCTGCCATGCCCCGGGACTGGCGTCTGGGTCTGACGTTTCCCGTCATTCCGTGGAATCCTATACTTGTTGCAGCTGTGATGGGAGTTTCCACCGTGTTTCCACCGCTGGTGTTCCTTGCTGTAAGATTACCTTTTGATCGCTAATAATTACAACAAAATCTGCAGTCATATCGGTATTTAGAGGTTGACCAATACTGTATAGCAGTTTGGACTTAAAAAAAAACAAAAAAAAAAACACTTCGAATAAACAGCATGTTGCAATTCCGTGATACTTCCGGTATTGTCCAGATCTGTTCGAAAAACCATGAATCTGACCTCTGCTTTGTCTCCTCAGGTCAAGAGATGGAGGTATCTCTGTAAGTTCACTTCGTTCTCTTGTTTATAGCAGCCATCTTTTCTTTTGTTGGTTTTATCACAATAAAACGCATCGTATTGTATTTATTTAAATATGGTTTATCAGTGACAGAGAAACAGCTTCGTGAGAAGATCCAGCAGCTCATCAGCGAGAAGTCGGAAGTGCTTCAAACAGTCAACGAACTCAACAAAACGGTGACGTCTTTTATTTTTTCTATTTCTTTGAATTGAATCAGAATAAAATACATAGTACAAAGTTTTCTTTAGCACTAATTGAAGTATCAGGAAACCTTTAAAAAGTACGATGACGATCGCTCAAAGGTGAACAATATTTATTTGTATATTAAAATATTTGTAAGTACAAATTTCAAACACCGCATCATCTGTGTAGGTCGAGGTGCTCGAGGATGAAGTGAAGCTCCGAGAAGCCCAGGTGCTCTCATTCCAAAAGGACAATTGCGCCCTGGAGGAGCAGAAGAGATCCGTAAGTTCTGTAAGAAGCTGCACCTCAAACAGATGATGGATGTCTCGAGGGTAATGCTCTAGAATGGGTTTGGTACTCAATTTTAGGGGCCAAGTACCAAAAGTGCTTAGGTACTCAATTGTTTAAAACTTCAATTGAGAAGCACTGTGCTAAGGAACATTCTGAGGAACATTCTGGTCAAATATGGGTGCTGCCAATGCTCTAGTGCCACCACCAGGTTCAATAGTGTAAAACCTCAATTGTGAAGGACCAATTTTCATGTAATTTGTTTATTCTGTAGATCGAGGAAAATCTTTCGGTCATCATGGACGAGCAGAATCGCTGTGTTCAAAACTTAATGGCTGAACAGAAATTGAGACTTGAACTTGAAGGTATTTATAAGCAACTAATATTTATATATAAAATTCATTGCTATTGAAATTAAAACATTTACTCGTGCATGTGGTTGAATTCAACAAATAATTTTATTATCAAAAAAAGATATAATATGAGTAAATTATATATTTAAAATGTTCAAATATGTTTCTAGTATTGTTCAAAAGGTCGTTCCAAATGTGGGGGCAGGTTTGTGGAGCCCTGGTGTAATGTAATTTATATATTATTAATGAATTAATTTTTTTCCCCCTCCAGAGAAATATCAGAAGGTCATGCAGGACCAAACAAACATGAAAAACGAGAAGACCCACCTGGAAAACCAGTACATGAACCTTCAACAGACACTGGAAATCACAACTGAGTTATTCCACCAGAAAGAAAACATCTTACACCAGTAAGTATCGTGTATCAGTATTGGGGAAATCCCATGAGGAATTCCCCCGCATTAGAGATCATCTCGCTTAAACCAAGCGTGATGCGTGTGATCCCGTCACAGGAAGCTGACTCAGGAGGAGCTGGAGTGCCACGAAATGGAGAGCAAGCTGTCGAAGAGGAGCTGAACCTTCTGAGGCAGCAGGTGGAGGACATGCAGGAGGAGATGCAGCAGAACAAGAGATCTCTGAGATCATTCTGGTATTTTTATCTCATCTGGTGTTTTTCTTTTTCTTTTCTTTTTTTAGATTGCTGTGCAGGAAGAGAAAGCCCACGAGAACTGGGTAAGAACTTCGAGTTGGAGATGTTTGACTCGAGATCCTGAATATTGAAAATACTGATTTCTATTTTTTTTGCGTTTCAGTTAAAAGCCCGGGCTTCAGAACGAACTTTGATGTATGAGAAGAGGGAATGTGCAAACCTGCGTCAGAAGTGAGTTTGGATTCGCTAATCTGAAACGCACTCTACAGACAAAAGTTTTGGGACACCTGACTGTTCCAGCCGTATGTGCTGCTTCTCCACAAACTCTAGTGGAACATCATCTCAGAAGAGTAGAGATTAATAGATCATGTGTAATCATATGGTCAGGTGTCCACATACTTTTGCCCCTACAGTTTTCCAAGGTCACGTGACGTTCTTTTTGATCTCATGAGCTCCTTTTTTTTTTTCTTTTCCTTCTTCTGCCGATTCAGGATTGTGAAGTTAAACGACAAAATGTCCGATCTGGAGCGCTCGCTGTGCAGGTCCGGTCCTCCAGAGCGCCACATGCCTCCTTTACAGAGAGGTGAGCCGTTTTTTGGTTTTTTTTTTTTTTGACCCAATCACTATTCCAGGAATTTTCCAGACTGGACACTTTCCACAGTGAATGCAATTGACGTATATTTACTCTGTCTAACTTTTTTTTTCTTTTTCTCCAGTGCATGGGCCACACCTAAGAGACTTCCCATCCATGGGTCCACATCCAGCACCTCACGCCATACACAAGTTCACACCCAACTTTCCCAGACCTCAAGACTCTGCTTTCCCACTCCGGCCCTTCCCTCCCGGGACTTTACCACCCCCTGGCACTGTGCTTCCACCTGCACATGGACCCTACGGACCGGCTCCTCCTACACCACCGCAACCCAGGGGTGGCCAAGACATGCCTCATGCTCCTCCTGAGCAGCAGAGGGCTCCACATGATACTCCTCTTACACCACCGCAACCCAGGGATGGCCAAGACACGCCTCACGCTCCTCCTGAGCAGCAGAGGGCTCCACATGATACTCCTCTTACACCACCACAACCCAGGGGTGGCCAAGATACGCCTCACACTCCTCCTGAGCACTAGAGGGCTCCACATGATGCTCCTCCACCTTCAGGAACACAATCCTGAACCCACAAAGCTCTTTGTGCACATTACTAGACTTTTTATTATGGACGCTGCAGAAGGAAACGTATTAAAGTTTTGTTTCAGATTAATTGGGTCACATGACTTGTTAATTTTTTGTCAATTTGAAAAGACGTATTTTACTGTATCGCTATAATCAATTACATTCGTAAAACAGACGTTTTTTTTTCTGGGAAGATGTTCCACTAGATTTCGGAGGTTTTAAAACGGTTATATTCAGTCACAAGGGGGCGTTACTACAACTGTGTGGTTTCAAAACGTTTCGCTCTGTTTACAAGAAGGTACTTTATCTATGTTTACACACATTCCTCCTTTAAATCGTCCCCTTGCACAACAATACAGCGCTCCCTACAGGCCTGGAAGACTTTCAGGAGTTTGCTTTTTATCTTCATCAGAAGTACAGTTCCTGGAGGACCAAAACAAAACCTCACCCATGACCTGAATGTTAGAGCTTCATTTTGAAGATCCGCTTTGAGTCTCCATTCACTATTATAATACGTAAGATGTAATCTTCTGAGATGAGATAGATGTTGTGCCACTGCATTTTGTGGAGATTTGGATGAGATCTCCTTCAGCCATAAGTACTAAAGTCAGGTACTGATTCAAGTTTTTTGCCACCCATTTGTAGTTCTTGCACATACTTGGAGGTACTACGAGACCGGAACCTGTTCCACAAAGTGCACGAATTCAGCTTCATGAAGATCTGCTTTCCATGGGTTGGATAAGGTGGAAGATCTTGAGTGACTTCCTAAAGTGCTCAAATCCTATTGAACACCTCAAAAAAATCGAGTGGAACATCTTTGCAGAAGAATGGAAGATATTATAAGAACAAAAGTGTGGAGTAAATGGAGGAATTAGACCTTCCTGTAGACCTTTGGTATCTCTTAGAACAGAAGAACATTTGATCTTCGAACTTGTTTATATGCTTTGTGAGCTCATGGTGTAAAACAAAAAAAATGTTTTGTTTATATTCTTACCTTTTTAATTAGAATTGATTTATTTACACTGTTTTAATGATCAGATCCGCCCAATAACGACCAATAACGCCCTAAATGTTGCTTTGAACTTCTAGGGGAGGTGGAGCTCAGTGTTTAAGGCATTAGTGATGGGAAGATCGGATCATTTTAGTGACTCGGTTCTTTAAATCTCGTTCATCCAATTAAACAGATTTTGACATTTTTTTTTTGTAAATTTGTTCCTTTTCAAGATTCGAGACAAATTTTTAAACATATTGTGGCCCGTGAGTTAAAAAGTTTGCCCACCCCTGCTTTACACCCTTAAACACTTTGCAAGATGCAGTTACACCACGTTTATTTCTACCGTTGCAGAAGGAATTGATGTGTATTTACTCTCCTGATCTCTCAAACAGATCATAATTACTCACCTGGATACAGTATTTTAGGTAAACTACTAATGTTCTGACTAAAATGTCTGAATTCAGTGTATAAATAGACAAACACATTTAATTTATAGAGTTTAATTAAGTGCGTCGGCACTCGTGAGGCGCTCGTGTTTTTCCGGAGCTGGACAGCAGTAATAAACAACCCAGTAATAAGAAACGTGCCACATGAAGCGTTTGGAGACCCTTCAGTTTTAGAACCAGGCGCGTAAGAGAGTGAAGCTTTTCAGCTATTTTTTGTACTTCTAGTCAAAGGGGGTGGTGGGGGTGGGCATGTACACTAAACAGCCAAACGTGTGTGGACACCCAAGAATAAAAAAATCCTATTCCACATTGAGTTCCCATTTTCCCTAATAGTAATTTCTACTGTTCTGGGCAAATGTTCCACTCGTTTTTGTGGAAATTTGTGAGATTTCGGTCATCCACAGTGGTGAGGTGAGAAGCTCTGGGGTGCAGTCAGTGTGAAAAATTCAGTAGGGTTCGAGCTCTATAGCAGGCCACTCAAGATCTTCCACACACATCCAACCCATGGAGAGCAGATCTTCATGGAGCTGGACTTTTGTGGAACAGGTTTGGGTCTCCTAGTTCAGGTGAAGGGGAACATTTCTGAGACATCGTATACAAACTTGGGGAAGAGCCACATACGGGTGGGAGAAAGTATATACTTTTTGCATAAACTCAATGTATTAAGTCAAGTCAAGTCAAGTTTATTTGTATAGCGCTTTTCACAACAGACATTGTCTCAAAGCAGCTTTACAGAAAACAACAGTGAAGGTGAATGGTGTGCGTTTGTCCCTGATGAGCAAGCCGTGGCGACAGTGGCAAGGAAAAACTCCCTTAGATGATATGAGGAAGAAACCTTGAGAGGAACCAGACTCAAAGGGGAACCCATCCTCATATGGGTGACATCAAGAGTTTGGTCATAAATCTTTCAACAATACAGAACAATTTGTGATCATCATAGATCCAGCATCAGCTTCTCCATGCCAGGGCCTTTAAACACTCGGCATCTACTTCTCCATGATCACCAATAGGTCCATAATCTTCACGAGGTGGGACGTGACTGGAGCTGGCCAAACCTCAGGATGCCTCGGGATAGGGAGAGAAAGAGAAGCAGTGGAGAGGAATTAGCGTAGCTGCTGTTCATGATATTAACAGCACAAGTTGATAATGTGCATGTAATCATATATTCTGGAGCACAAGGTTGTGATGTGATGTGTGTGATGTGTGTTATGTGTAGGCTTTGCTAAAAAGATATGTTTTTAATCTACCCTTAAACTGGAAGAGTGTGTCTGAGCCCCGAACACTGTCAGGAAGACTATTCCAGAGTTTAGGAGCTAAATGTGAAAATGCTCTACCGCCTTTAGTGGACTTTGCTATTCTAGGAACTACTAGAAGCCCAGAGTTTTGAGATCTCAGGGAGCGTGACGGATTGTAGCGTGTTAAAAGACTGGATAGATACATGGGAGCCAAACCATTTAGTGCTTTATAAGTGAGTAGCAGTAGTTTGTAGTCTATTCGAAACTTAATAGGAAGCCAATGTAGGGACGATAAGATTGGGGTTATATGATCGTATTTTCTTGACCTAGTAAGAACTCTTGCTGCCGCATTCTGAACTAACTGAAGCTTGTTTATTAATGATGCAGGACATCCACTTAGTAATGCATTGCAGTAGTCTATTCTAGAGGTCATAAACGCATGGACGAGCTTCTCTGCATCAGATATAGATAACATATTTCTTAGCTTAGAAATATTTCTAAGGTGAAAGAAGGCTGTTTTTGTAACTTGATTGATGTGATTTTTGAAAGATAAGTTGCTGTCTAAAATAACTCCCAGGTCTTTTACCGTTGAACTAGTAGTTACAGAACAACCGTCTAAATGCAGGCTAAGATGCTGGAGCTTCTGTGTACTATTTTTTGGGCCGATGAGCAAAATCTCCGTTTTATCAGAATTTAATAGCAGAAAGTTATGGGTCATCCAATCTCTTATTTCTTCAACACTCTCAGTTATGCGAGCTAATTGAGCTGTATCGCCTGGTTTGGATGAAATATATAGCTGGGTATCATCAGCATAACAATGGAAGCTAATTCCATGCCTTCTAATAATATTTCCTAATGGAAGCATGTATATTGTAAAAAGCAGGGGTCCTAGAACTGACCCTTGTGGCACGCCATAATTTACTAGCATTATCCTGGATAGCTCTCCATTTAAATCTACGAAATGGTAACGATTGGACAGGTAGGATTTAAACCAGCTTAATGCCTGTCCCTGAATACCGATGTAATTCTGTAAGCGATCGAGGAGAAGATCATGATCTATAGTGTCGAACGCAGCACTAAGATCTAGTAAAACTAATAGGGAGATGTAGCCTTGGTCTGAAGCTAAAAACAGGTCGTTAGTGATTTTAACTAGAGCAGTTTCTGTGCTATGATGGGGCCTAAAACCTGACTGAAACTCTTCAAAGATATTGTTCTCCTGCAAGTGGTTACATAACTGGGCAGCGACAATCTTTTCTAAAATCTTAGACATAAATGGGAGATTTGAAATTGGTCTCTTACCTAACATCTCTGGATGGTGTTTCTGTTTCAGCGTGTACGGCTGTCAAAGACCTTGGTGTGATTATTGACTCGAGTCTTTCCTTTGAGGCTCACGTGAATAATATTACCAGGATCGCCTTCTTTCACCTTAGAAATATTGCTAAAATTAGAAATATGATGTCGTTACAGGATGCAGAAACACTAGTTCATGCTTTTGTTACTTCTAGATTAGACTACTGTAACGCTTTACTGTCTGGGTGTGCGAGTAGGTGCATAAATAAGCTTCAGTTAGTTCAGAATGCAGCAGCAAGAGTCCTCACTAGATCTAGGAAATATGACCACATCACCCCTGTATTAATCAGTCTACACTGGCTCCCAATCAAATCTCGCATTGATTATAAAATTTTACTACTGACATATAAAGCACTTAATGGTCTCGCACCACCATATCTGAGTGAACTTCTGTACCAGTATGATCCTCCACGCCTACTTAGATCAAAAGGTGCAGGCTATCTGTTGGTTCCTCCAATAATGAAGATTACAGCAGGGGGCAGATCTTTCTCTTATAAAGCCCCGCAGTTATGGAACAGCCTTCCTATCAGTGTTCGGGACTCAGACACAGTCTCAGTGTTCAAGTCGAGGTTGAAAACATATTTATTCAGTCAAGCCTTTAATCAGTAGATTTTTTCTCAGGTAAAGGCTCAGATCTGGAGGGAACATTGATATAGAGTGTTTGGTGAACTGGGATATTTGTACGCTGTCGTCCCCTCACATTCACGTGTTCACTCAGGTTTGTTGATGGTGGTGTGGTGGGCCGTCTCTTATCCCAGAGATCCCTCATGTCTGTGTTGCCTTCTGGTTCTCCCTTTTAGTTATGCTGCTATAGCGAGTCTTGCCGGAGTCCAAACTGCACAGTGACTTTAACTCTCATGCAACAATAGGTACACTTAATAATCCATATCCTTCTCTTCCTGTCACCCTCTTCTCTCTCTCTCTCTCTCTCTCTCTCTCTCTCTCTCTCTCTCTCTCTCTCTCTCTCTCTCTCTCTCTCTCTCTCTCTCGGTCGAGTTAAACATGCTCCTGAGGCTCCAGTGACCACTGTTCCTGCCCCTCTCCCCCCCGTGGATCTTCCCACTTCATCCAGGCCTGCCTGGATTGGATGTCAACAGTCTCCTACACTGATGTCAACAGTCTCCTACACTGACTCAGAAATACACTTCGCTTTTGATCATCATCACTGCACCCCACAACATTGTATACCCGCCACAAATGGACATTCGGTGTAACCCAGATGAGGATGGGTTCCCTCTTGAGTCTGGTTCCTCTCAAGGTTTCTTCCTTATGCCATCTCGGGGAGTTTTTCCTTGCCACAGTCGCCAGTCGCCACCGGCTTGCTCATCAGGGACAAACTTACTCATAAAGAACATATTCATTTTTAATCACCGCATTATCTGTGTAAAGCTGCTTTGAGACAATGTTCATTGTTAAAAGCGCTATACAAATAAAAATGAATTGAATTGAATTGGTCTGTAATTCGATAGCGTGTTTGGATCCAGATTAGGTTTTTTAATGAGGGGCTTAATAACTGCTAACTTGAGGGATTTAGGGACATGACCTAACGATAGTGAGGAGTTAATATTATTGAGAAGAGGCTCACCAGCTGTATATAACACTTCCTTCAGTAGTTTAGTGGGAATTGGATCTAACTGACATGTTGTTGATTTAGCTTTCATAATAGCATCATACAGCTCTTCCTGTCCTATACATGTAAAACAGTGTAGTTGTGGGGTTGTAAGTACGATTGTGTCGGGAGATGCTGTCAGAGGTTGAACTGCCACAATTGTTTTTCTAATGTTATCTATTTTTTCAGTGAAGAAATTCATAAAGTCTTCACTACTAAACTGTGATGGAACACATTTTTCAGATCCCTGATTTGTTGTTAATTTAGCGACTGTACTGAAAAGGAACCTGGGATTGTTTTTGTTATTTTCTATGAGTTTGCTCAGGTGTTTAGCTCTAGCAGCTTTTAGCGCCTGTCTGTAGCTAAGCATACTGTCTTTATACGCAATTCTAAATACCTCCAATTAAAGGTGATTTTGTGTGTGTGTGTGTGTGTGTGTGTGTGTGTGTGTTTTCTAGCTAATCGCTGACATGCCCAAGGACTTGCATCTGGGTCTGACGTTTCCCGTCCTTCCCTGGAATCCTATAGTTGTTGCAGCTGTGGTGGGAGTTCTCACCCTGCTGGTGTTCCTGTGGAGGACTGTTCTTGCTGTAAGATTTCCTTTCCATCGCTAATAATTACAACAAAGTCTGCAGTCATATCGGTATTTAGAGGTTGACCGATAGTGTATAACCAGTTTGGACATTCCAAAAAACAACAAAATAAATTCACTTCAAATAAACAAATAAGCATGTTACGATTCCGTGATTCGCCTCTAGAGGCTGCTTTCGTACTGTACAACGCAACCCGGAAAAACTATCTGCATAGATTTTGCTAATAGATGATAGTTCCACAAATCACCTGATGAATTGGTCGACCTCTTCCGGTATTGTCCAGATCTGTTCGAAAAACCATGAATCTGACCTCTGCTTTGTCTCCTCAAGTCAAGAGCAGGAGGTATCTCCGTAAATACACTTTGTTCTCTTGTTTATAGCAGCGATCTTTTCTTTTGTTGGTTTTATCACAATAAAACGCATCGTATTGTATTTATTTATATATGGTTTATCAGTGACAGAGAAACAGCTTCGCGAGAAGATCCAGCAGGTCATCAATGAGTAGACGGAAGTGCTTAAAAAAGTCAACGAACTCAACAAAACGGTGGTCTTTTTTTAATTTTTTAATTTAATCAAAATAAAATACATATAAGTTTTCTTTAGCACTCATCGATCGCTTCCTTTGTCCTAATGGATCCAGATCAACCAACACGAGGAAAAGCTGAGCAATTCTGAAGAATCCCGAAGTTCTCAGCAGGAGGAGTTTCTCAAACTCATGGCAAGTGTCCGAAAAAAACGAAATTCCCGACGAGAATCACGATTGCTGTAAAACCAAACTTTATCGTTCTACGTTTTACTTCTTAGTTTGTCTATGCCCAGAGATCCATCTGGGAAAAAACTGATTGAGAAGGATTTAAGGAATATTCCGACCAAATTTAAACTTTTATGCTCTAGCCCCACCTTTAGGCTCAATTTGAAAAGATGGCCTATGAAGGCATCTCTGGGATTTTTATCCGAAGAGTTTTATTCAATGCTTCTCCTACAAATTGTATTTAACTATCATTAAATTTGGCAGTAAACATGACAAAAAAACATCAAACTGCAGTTCAGCGAATCTTAAAGTGAAACCACAGAACAGGAAGTGAGATTTTATCTGTTTTGATCTGCATCTTCAGGAGGCTTTGCTACTGATCTTTTGACCCAAAGACCTACTGGACACACTCATCTCAACAACCTGTTGATATTAAATGATGCCTTTTTCTCCTGTAAAGATTTAAAGCTACTTTTCTCGCTTTCTGTGTTTCAGAACAATTACCAAGATCTGAACGAGCAGAAGGAGAAACTGAGCTCGAATTTTGCTCGTCTGTACGAGAAAATCGCAAACGCTGAGAAAGAGAATAAAACTTTGATCGAGAAGGTGAACTTTCTGCCCTGCAACACTTTTAGATTTATTTATTTATATTTATATTAGTGGTGTAACGGTACACAAAATTCACGGTTAACTTTTCGTACAATTTCGGTAAATTTTGGGTGAAGAAAAGCAAAACCTATAATTGCTTATGTTTTTATTTTTTTATTTTTTTATTAACACAGTTTATTAAAAAAGTTTTTTTTGTTTTCTTTTGTTCCTCAGATATCTACGATGCATGAGGGAGTTTAGAAGTATCAGGAGACCCTCAGAAAGTACGACGAAGATCGAACAATATTTATTTATATATGAAAATAAAACAAAATGTGTATTTTTGTAAGTACAAATTTCAAGGACCGCATAATCCGTGTAGGTCCAGGTGCTCGTGGACGAGGCGAAGCTCCGATAAGATGCCCTCAAAGCCCAGGTGCTCTCATTCGAAACTTTTTCGTGTATTTTAAACTAGGTTCATGGTCAGTGTATCCAAAATGTAGAAGCCAATTCGTTTTAAGGACTTTCTGCTCTGATACAAGACTTGGTAGGCATCTTCAGGACCTTGCTCTTGGGATAAACACACACCATTCACCTTGACTGTTAATTTCTGTAAAGCTGCTTTGAAACAATGTCTGTTGTGAAAAGCGCTATACAAATAAACTTGACTTGACTTGACCTGAGGCCAAGAGACTGGTCACAATCATCTTGACACCCTGCTGTTTGTCAGATCTTTCTCCCTACAGTCCAGGACTGTCCATGATCAAAGCATCTGTGGAGACTGTTTGCTTGGGCCCCCTAAACATGCTTTTTGCAGCTTTAATTTTTGTTTAATTTGTTTATTCTGTAGATCAAAGCTACTCTTTCGGTCATCGATAACGAGCGGAATCGCTGGTTTAGAAACTTTATGGCGGAACAGAAAGTGAGACAAGAACTCGAAGGTATTTATAAGCAACTAATATATATATATGCAGTGGGTACGGAAAGTATTCAGACCCCCTTAAATTTTCACTCTTTTATATTGCAGCCATTTGCTAAAATCATTTAAGTTAATTTTTCTTCATTAATGTTCACATATCCGCCCATATTGACAGAAAAACACAGAATTGTTCACATTTTTGGAGATTTATTAAAAACGAATAGGAATATATTTATTAATAAATATATAATTAACCCGGAAAAACTATCTGTATGTATTTTTGACAATCGTTCCAGCAGTCAACTATCGGTGCCTCGACCTCTGTTAATAACTAACAGAAATAGTAAAATACAGTAAATACAGTAAACAAATTTACTAAAAAAAAAACAAGTCATGTGACCCTATCAATCTGAAACAAAACTTCTACACTCTCGTTTCCTTCAGCAGCGTCCATAATAAAAGGGCTTTGTGGGTTCAGGACTGTGTTCCTGAAGGTGGAGGAGCAGCCCTCTGCTGCTCAGGAGGAGCGTGAGGCGTATCTTGGCCATCCCTGGGTTGCGGTGGTGTAGAAGGAACATCATGAGGACCGGACCTGCACAGCGAGCGCACCTGATCAGACATTTTGTTGCTCAACTCCACGATCCTAAATCGGCAGAAAAAGGAAAAGAAAAAAGTAAAAAAAAAAAAAAAAGAGCTCATGAGATCAAAAAGAACGTCACGTGACCTTGAAACACTGTAGAGGCAAAAGTATGTGGACACCTGACCATATGATTACACATGTCATATTAATCTCTACTCTTCTGAGATGATGTTCCACTAGAGTTTGTGGAGAAGCAGCACATACGGCTGGAACAGTCAGGTGTCCCAAAACTTTTGTCTGAAGGGTGCGTTTCAGATTAGCGAATCCAAACTCACTTCTGATGCAGGTTCACACATTCCCTCTTCTCCTCTATCAAAGTTTGTTCTAAAACCTGGGCTTTTAACTGAAACACAAATAAAAAAAATACAAATCAGTATTTTCAATATTCAGGATCTCAAACATCTCCAACTCGAAGTTCTTACCCAGTTCTCGTGGGCTTTCTGTTCCCGCACAGCAATCTAAAAAAAGAAAAGAAAAAGAAAAACACCAGATGAGATAAAAATACCAGAATGATCTCAGAGATCTCTTGTTCTGCTGCATCTCCTCCTGCATGTCCTCCACCTGCTGCCTCAGAAGGTTCAGCTCTTCTTCGGCTTGCAAGGCTTGGCCTTCCACCTCGGACAGCTTGCTCTCCATTTCATGGCGCTCCAGCTCCTCCTGAGTCAGCTTCCTGTGACGGGATCACACGCATCACGCTTGGTTGATCTCTAATGCGGGGGAATTCCTCGTGGGATTTCCCCAATACTGATACACGATACTTACTGGCGTAAGCTGTTTTCCTGTTGGTTGGTTTTTTTCAGTATACGTTGAAGTTTCATGTACTGGTTCCCCAGGTTTGTATGGGCCTGCATGACCTTCTGATATTTCTCTGGAGGGGGAAAAAAATTAATTCATTAATAATATATATATATTACATTACACCAGGGCTCCACAAACCTGCCCCCACATTTGGAACGACCTTTTGAATTGTTGAATTCAACCACATGCACGAGTAAATGTTTTAATTTCAATAGCAATGAATTTTATATATAAATATTAGTTGCTTATAAATACCTTTAAGTTCAAGTCTCAATTTCTGTTCAGCCATTAAGTTTTGAACACAGCGATTCTGCTCGTCCATGATGACCGAAAGATTTTCCTCGATCTACAGAATAAACAAATTACATGAAAATTGGTCCTCCACAATTGAGGTTTTACACTTATGAACCTGGTGGTGGCACTAGAGCATTGGCAGCACCCATATTTGACCAGAATGTTCCTCAGAATGTTCCTCAGCACAGTGCTTCTCAATTGAAGTTTTAAACAATTGAGTACCTAAGCACTTTTGGTACTTGGCCCCTAAAATTGAGTACCAAACCCATTCTAGAGCATTACCCTCGAGACATCCATCATCTGTTTGAGGTGCAGCTTCTTACAGAACTTACGGATCTCTTCTGCTCCTCCAGGGTGCAATTGTCCTTTTGGAATGAGAGCACCTGGGCTTCTCGGAGCTTCACTTCATCCTCGAGCACCTCGACCTACACAGATGATGCGGTGTTTGAAATTTGTACTTACAAATATTTAAATATACAAATAAATATTGTTCACCTTTGAGCGATCTTCATCGTACTTTTTAAAGGTTTCCTGATACTTCAATTAGTGCTAAAGAAAACTTTGTACTATGTATTTTATTCTGATTCAATTCAAAGAAATAGAAAAAATAAAAGACGTCACCGTTTTGTTGAGTTCCTTGACTTTTTTAAGCACTTCCGACTTCTCGCTGATGAGCTGCTGGATCTTCTCACGAAGCTGTTTCTCTGTCACTGATAAACCATATTTATATAAATACAATACGATGCGTTTTATTGTGATAAAACCAACAAAAGAAAAGATGGCTGCTATAAACAAGAGAACGAAGTGAACTTACAGAGATACCTCCTTCTCTTGACCTGAGGAGACAAAGCAGAGGTCAGATTCATGGTTTTTCGAACAGATCTGGACAATACCGGAAGTATCACGGAATTGCAACATGCTGTTTATTCGAAGTGTTTTTTGTTTTGTTTTTTTTAAGTCCAAACTGCTATACAGTATTGGTCAACCTCTAAATACCGATATGACTGCAGATTTTGTTGTAATTATTAGCGATCAAAAGGTAATCTTACAGCAAGGAACACCAGCGGTGGAAACACGGTGGAAACTCCCATCACAGCTGCAACAAGTATAGGATTCCACGGAATGACGGGAAATGTCAGACCCAGACGCCAGTCCCGGGGCATGGCAGCGATTAACTAGAAAACACACACACACACAATCACCTTTAATACATTGAGTATAAGCAAAAAGTATATACTTTTTCAATTTAATTTATTTTTATTTGTATTGGGCTTTTAACAATGAACATTGTCTCAAAGCAGCTTTACACAGATAATGTGGGGATTAAAAGTGAATATGATGTTTATAAGTAAGTTTGTCCCTGATGAGCGAGCCGGTGGCGACTGTGGCAAGGAAAGAAACCTTGAGATGAACCAGACTCAAGAGGGAACCCGTCCTTATCTGGGTTGCACCGAATGTCCATTTATAGCAGATATACGATGTTGCGGGTTGCAGTGATGATAAAATGAGCACTTCCCAAGTTTGTAGAAATCAAGAGTTATATTTCTATTAAGTTTGTAATCTTTTGTACCAGTGTAGATTTATTCATTTCTAGAGACTCAAAGCACTTTTGTACGTCGCTCTGGATAAGGGCGTCTGCTAAATGCCGCAAATGTAAATGATCAGAAGCGAAAAGTAGTCCTGAGTCAATGTAGCAGACTGTTGACATTAACTACAGTCTTTTCTGCGGTGCGAGACCAATAAGTGCTTTATACGTCAGTAGTAGTATTTTATAATCAATGCGAGATTTGATTGGGAGCAGTGTAGATGATTAAAACAGGAGTGATGTGGTCATATTTTCTAGATCTCATGAGGACTCTTGCTGCTGCATTCTGAACTAACTAAAGCTTATTTCTGCACTTACTCACACACCCAGACAGTCAAGCGTCTAAGTAGTCTAATCTAGATGTAACAAAAGCATCAACTACATTTTCTACATCCTGTAACGACATCATATTTCTAATTTTAGCAATATTTCTAAGGTGAAAGAAGGCGATCCTGGTGATATTATTCACGTGAGCCCCAAAGGAAAGACTCGGGTCAATAATCACACCACGGTCTTTGACTGCTGTACACGCTGAAACAGAAACACCATCCAGAGATGCTACGGAATCAGAGAGTTTGCTGTAATTCAGTTGTAGATGTGAGCAGAACTGCTGTGCTGCAACCTTTTCTAAAATTTTGATATAAAGAGGAGATTTGATATTGGACTGTAGTCGGACAGCTGACAGGGTGAAGGTCAGGTTTCTTAATTAGGGGGTGGATAACTGCCAGTTTGAAGGATTTAGGTACATAACCAGTGCTAATTTAAGAGTTTATTTTTAAAACAGGTTCAGTTCCCTCTGGAATGATCTGTTTGAGGAAACTTGTAGGCGAAGGATCGAGAATGCAGGTTGATGATTTTAGGGAAGGAAATTAATGAAATTAAGTCGTTCTCATGAATAGGAGTGAAGCTTTGTAGTTGATTGTCTGTTATAATGACGCTGCTGTCTACAGAGTTACTTGTGAAATAATTTGGATTTATATTAACCGTCTGGATTTCTTGCCTGATGTTTTCAACTTTATTATATTAAAAAAAAAATAGCTGAAAAGCTTCACTCTCTCACACGCCTGGTTCTAAAACAGAAGCTTACCAAAATTACTGGGTTGTTTATTAATCCTGTTTAGCTCTGGAAGAAAACGGCCGTTGAACAAAGGCGCGCCGGAAGAACACGAACGTCAAACGAAGGCGCGCCGGAAGAACACGAACATCGAACGAAGGCGCGCCGGAAGAACACGAACATCGAACGAAGGCGCGCCGGAAGAACACGAACGTCGAACGGGCGCCGACGCTCTAATTTAAACACTATTAATTAAATGTTGTGTGTATTTAATACATATATACATATAATTAGTTGAATCAATCCACTTATTAATACCATCATTATGACGCCACTGCTGCAAAAAAACACCTCTTTTATAGACTATTTCAAGAAAGTCAACAATAACAAACGGGTTCCGTTATACTGAAAGAAGAGTTCAAGATATTTAGTCGTTTGTTCTTTTGTCACGTGACTTCCATAAACGCGCTACACAATGCAATCAATTATATGAATGAACGAGATTCAAAGAACCGAGTCACTACAATGATCCATAACCCTTCCCATCACTAATGCCTTAACAATGCAGCAGCTCCCGTATATAAAAGTTTCACCCATGAAATAAAATTCTCACACAAACCAAAGGCTTTAAGGTTTTCAAATAAATATCTGTGATCAACTCTATCAAAGACTTTTACCTGATCAATAGAGAACAGTCCCACATCTGTATTATTGTCGCCGGCCAACGTAATCACGTCACGCATAAGGAAGAGGTTGTCCATTATTGTTCTGTTCAGCACACAATACGTTAAGCGGTCATTTAGAACGGGTTCTAAAACCAGTTTTAGTCTGTTTGAAAGACACTTGAGATCGTATTCACCAGCATTGAACAGATCTGTATAAAAGTCCTTCGCGATGTTCCTCATTTTGTGGGGGTCGGATGTTAAAGTTCCATCTGGCAGTTTTAGGTGCAGCATGACTATTCTTTCTCCTACTTTGTGCTCCAAGTTAAAGACAAATGTGCTAGGGGCATCCATGTCTCTTAGTGAGGAGAAACGAGCCCTGATCAGAGCTCCCTTAGCTTGTTCGTTGAACAGTGACTCCAGGGCTTTTTTCTTTTCTCTTAGCTCTCCCACTCTACCAGAGTCTTTGTCTATGAGTTCATCCTCAGTCACAGTGATTTCCCTCTCAAGAGCTTTGATGGTTGATTTGGTGAGGCTGTTAGAGAAAGCAGTGTAGTCCTGACAGAACACACGAATCTGCGCCTTCCCTACTTCCACCATTGAACAATGTCATCGTACTCCTCCTTCCGTTGCTGCCACTTCGACCAGAACAAATAGAATTTTTCACAGAAAGATGCATCGTGTAAAAGTTTAAGAATAAAATGCCAGTAATAGCTGGTGCGCTGTGACTTTTTTTAGACTTATATCTATCGTGCATGTGTGATGGTCAGTAAAACCGTTGGGAAGGATGTTTGAGAAAAAGATGGAGACACCACCACTGAGGTTTGATCCGGGACTAAAAAACATTTTTCCCTCCATCCACATTTTCCACTCAACTTCATTCTCCTGACTGCTGTGTTTCTTGTAAAAAAAAAACAATGTTGATGTGTTTATTTAGGATGTGGGTGTGTAATGCTGCCATTTTCCTATGATCTCTTCCTCTATTAATGTTTATTGTCCCTATTCTTATGATGTCCATAAGGAAAGAGAGAAAGGGGAAAAAAGTCGGATAACAGACAGAACAGAAATTCGCAGGAAAGGAGTTTTACCCTGTGTACTTTCACCATTTCACAGAACTTTTTTCACTGCCGTTTTTCCTCTTCTTAATTTCGTCACAAAGTTTTTTAATCTGTACCTTTTTCTTTTGCTCAGTTCGTCAAACCCTACCGACTGCTGGATTTTAATTACTTAAGCAGTGAGAGATTGGGAGATAAAGAGTGGGAGAAGCAGTGAGAGATGGAGAGATGAAGAAACAGATGAAGAGAAGGAGAAGCAGTGAGAGATAGAGAGATAAAGAGAGGGAGAAGCAGTGAAAGATTGAGATATAAAGAGAGGGAGAAGCAGTGAGAGATGAAGAGAAGTAGAGGAAGAAGCAGTGAGAGATAAAGAGATAAAGAGAGGGAGAAACAGTGAGAGATTGGGAGATAAAGAGAGGGTGAAGCAGTGAGAGATGAAGCGATAAAAAGACGGAGAAGCAGTGAGAGATGGAGAGATAAAGAGAGGAAGAAGCAGTGAGAGATTGAGAGATAAAGAGAGGTAGAAGCAGTGAGAGATGGAGAGATAAAGAGAGGGAGAAGCAGTGAGAGATTGAGAGATAAAAAGAGGGAGAAGCAGTGAGTAATGGAAAAGCATGAAAACATGCATAAAGACATCTCAGTGTTGGACTGAGTAGTAATCACGTAATAATACATCATTAATTCAGTAGTAACTCAGTAATAATTCAGTGCTAACTAATAATCGTGTATTAATTTATTATTAATTAAGTAGCAATTGAATTTTATCACTAAAACCAGAAAAATGTTGCCATATTTATCTTGTAAATGTTTTTCTTCTTCTTTCGGCTTCTCCCATTAGGGGGCGCCACAGCCAATCATCCGTCTCCATCCCCCCTGTCCTCTACATCTGCCTCTTTCACACCAACTACCTGCATGTCTTCCCTCACCACATCCATAAACCTCCTCCTTGGTCTTCCTCTTTTCCTCCTTCGTGGTGGCTCCATCCTCAGCATTCTTCTCCCAATATAACTCATGTCCCTCCTCTGCACATGTCCAAACCATCTCAATCTCGCTTCCCTCACCTTGTCACCAAAACGTCCTACATGCGCTGTCCCTCTAATAAACTCATTTCTAATCTTGTCCATCGTCGTCACTCCCAACGAAAACCTTAACATCTTCAGCTCTGCTACCTCCAGCTCCACCTCCTGTCTTTTACTCAATGCCACTGTCTCTAATCCATACAACATCTCATGTCTCACCACAGTCTTATAAACTTTCCCTTTCACTCTCACAGATACTGTTCTATCACAAATCACTCCTGCTATCAATTCAATTCAATTCATTTTTTTGTGTATAGCGCTTTTAACAATGAACATTGTCTCAAAGCAGCTTTACACAGATATTGCGGTGATTAAAAATGAATATGTTCTTTATGGGTAAGTTTGTCCCTGATGAGCAAGCCGGTGGCGACTGTGGCAAGGAAAAACTCCCCGAGATGGCATAAGGAAGAAACCTTGAGAGGAACCAGACTCAAGAGGGAACCCATCCTCATTTGGGTTACACCGAATGTCCATTTGTAGCAGGTATACAATGTTGCGGGGTACAGTGATGATGATCGGAAGCGAACTGTATTCCTGAGTCAGTGTAGGAGACTGTTGACATCAACTACAGTCCAATCTATCCCCAAAGCTCCCGTTCTTACTCCGGAATTTCATGGAACCACCCAAGGCGTTGATGACAAACCTTCCCCAGCTGCACAGAGTGGCCTCCAGTCAAAGAGAACACTATCCAGAGGCAGGCCTGGACGAAGTGTGAAGGTCCACAGAGGAGAGAGGGGCAGGAACAGTGGTCACTGGAGCCTCAGGAGCATGTTTAACTCGACCGAGAGAGAGAGAGAGAGAGAGAGAGAGAGAGAGAGAGAGAGAGAGAGAGAGAGAGAGAGAGAGAGAGAGAGAGAGAGAGAAGAGGGTGACAGGAAGAGAAGGATATGGATTATTAAGTGTACCTATTGTTGCATGAGAGTTAAAGTCCCTGTGCAGTTTGGACTCTGGCAAGATTTGCTATGGCAGCATAACTAAAAGGGAGAACCAGAAGGCAACACAGACATGAGGGATCTCTGGGATAAGAGACGACCCACCACACCACCAAACCTGAGTGAACGCGTGAATGTGAGGGGACGACGGCATACAAATATCCCAGTTCACCAAACACTCTATATCCATGTTCCCCCCAGATCTGAGCCTTTACCTGAGTAAAAATCTACTGATTAAAGGCTTGACTGAATAAATACGTTTTTAACCTCGACTTAAACACTGAGACTGTGTCTAAGTCCCGAACACTGATAGGAAGGCTTTTCCATAACTGCGGGGTTTTATAAGAGAAAGATCTGCCCCCTGCTGTAGTCTTCATTATTGGAGGAACCAACAGATAGCCAGCACCTTTTGATCTAAGTAGGCGTGGAGGATCATACTGGTACAGAAGTTCACTCAGATACTGCGGTGCGAGACCGTTAAGTGCTTTATACGTCAGTAGTAGTATTTTATAATCAATGCGAGATTTGATTGGGAGCAGTGTAGATGATTAAAACAGGGCTGATGTGCTCATATTTTCTAGATCTCGTGAGGACTCTTGCTGCTGCATTCTGAACTAACCGAAGCTTATTTCTGCACTTACTCACACACCCAGACAGTCAAGCGCCTAAGTAGTCTAATCTAGATGTAACAAAAGCATGAACTAGTTTTTCTGCATCCTGTAACGACATCATATTTCTAATTTTAGCAATATTTCTAAGGTGAAAGAAGGCGATCCTGGTGATATTATTCACGTGAGCCTCAAAGGAAAGACTCGGGTCAATAATCACACCACGGTCTTTGACAGCCGTACACGCTGAATTAGAAACACCATCCAGAGATGCTACGTAATCTGAAAGTTTGCTTCTAGCTGCATGTGGTCCTAGTAAAAGTACTTCCGTCTTATCTGAGTTGAGCAGAAGAAAGTTATCAAGCATCCACTGTATAATGTCCTTTACACATTTTTCAACATTGTTAAGCTGATCTCTCTCATCTGGCTTTGCTGAAATATACAGCTGTTTATCATCAGCATAGCAATGGAATCTAATACTATGTTTATGAATAATTTCTCCAAGAGGCAGCATATATCACTCTTCTCCACCCACTTCACCCTGCCTGCACTTTTTACTTCACTTCCCTAACACACTCTCCATTAATGCACTGTTGACCCCAGGTACCTGAACTCATCCACCTTCTCCACCTCTTCTCCCTGCAACCGCACCCCTCCACTGCCCTCCCTCTCATTCACACACATGTACTCTGTTTTACTCCTACTGACTTTCATTCCCCTTCTCTCCAGCGCATACCTCCACCTCTCCAGGCTCTTCTCAACCTGCTCACTACTCTCACCACAAATTTACAATATCATCTGCAAACATCATAGTCCAGGGAGACTCCTGTCTGACCTCGTCCGTCAACCTGTCCATCACCACTGCAAACAGGAAAGGGCTCAGGGCCGATCCTTGATGCAGTCCGACCTTCACCTTGAACCAATCTATCTTTTTACCTTCCAGAATCTTGTTAAACAATCCGGTTAAAAACTCCACTGCACTTCTCCTAAACATCTCCACACTTCTACCTGTATGTCATCTGGTCATGGGCGTAAATCCCGAAGGGGACGGGGGGGGGGACATGTCTAAAAAAAAGATTATTTTTAAAAATTGCACTCTCTATTATATTTATTCTCTATTATATGAAAAATATATGTATGTATACCTAAATAATTGTGCATTTAGAAACAGTTGAGTTCCCCCTCCCCTTCCTCACAGTGGTTTGACCCACTGCCTGCATTCCCAGTTCATCTCACCTACACACACGAGTCAGGTGTGTGTCTGCGGCTCAATTAATGTTCAACTCCATCAACTAGGGGCTTTTATTCACTTTAAATAAAGCGATTCTCTTTAATGTAGTTACTTATTCATAAATTGTGCACTGCAGCTAACAGGCCAAAGCCGTTTCCCATGCAGTGTTTTATTTGGGACGACTTGGTATAATGTTAATTTAACATTAACACACAATTAGCATATTGTTTATCTGTGCATTTACTAAATGAGCACTGTGCTACATCCAAACTGACCCCACTGTATTTATTTGTATAATAAATTTCTATTCTGTTCTTAAGTGTCTTAATTAATTTTGAATAAAATTGTAACTTTTTTTTAATCCCTTGATTTGCTTTGTCATTGAACCTGAGAAAAACCTTTGAAAATAACTATAATAACGCAGTCTCCATGCTACAATAATAATGATAAAAGCAGAGTGTTTCACTGTGAGAACACTGTGTCTTTATAAGTACAATAAGCTCACATTTCATCTGTTTCTATTCTTTCATTCTCCTATCCAGCGTCTCTAGCGGTATCGCATGGAATTGCATAAGACACATCACATAGCAATACAGAAAATCCCTCATCCCCCAAAAAGACTTTATACATGGATTTAATACAGATGTGAAATAAATGTGGCATCCAAAAATATAAAGATGTTTTCCGAACAGCGTGTCTGAATATATATTAGTTTAAGTCGCGGCTCGTGCATGTCGACACACTTCGGTGGTGTCCTGCCTGAACCAATCCACCTCTTAATACCATCATTAGGGCACCACGGCTCTCGAAATCATCAATATCATAGAGAAACGCAGCAGAACAGAGCGCTGCATCAAAGACAGGAATCTCATACAGTGAGAATGAATGACATTACTGAAGCAAAAAACCCAACGAACACAATTTAACACGTCTCCGCAGCTGCACCTCCCGCATACATCCCGCATACATCGTCTCTGGCTGAAGCATTTGTTCTCTGCGTTACGCTTTTCTTGGTGATTTAAAACGAAGGCAAATTGTGTGTTTAAATTGCAATCTGATTGGTTAAAGCGACAGAGAGAAACGCTATGAAATGCAGAGGCTATCGAGAATCATTTAATGCATATTCACGATATATATTACACTTACAATCAGAAATATTCAACCCGTAAAGAGTTTTAAGGATTTATAAATAAAAATCTTTTCAAAGTGCAGGATTTTGCTTTGGATGGCTTCTTATTGAGTTTAGTGATACATAAAATCAACACAGAAAACGTATGATGTAGTATTTGTGTGTAACAGTATATTTTGTTAAGATCGCCATGTCAGTATTATCCAACCCCTATATAATATTGTTGTTTCTAAAGCTTTCTGACAGTTTTTATGGCCTGAAGTGGAGCTGAAACATCATTAAGCCTTTGGGAACTCTATAACGATCCTTCATTTGCTTCAGCTGTGATGCATATATAAACCCCAACCATGTAGCATGAAGGTGTTTAAGGTGAGTTGCAATCATGGGAAAGACAAAGGAGCTTCCACAAAAGCTGAGAGAGGGGAGATTATTTCATCCCATCTGAAGGTTCTTGGGTAAAAAAAGATTTTCAAAAGATTTAACATTCTAAGAGACACCATTTGGAGCATTATAAGGAAGTTTAAAACTTATGGAACAGATGCAAACCTGCCTGGCCATGGAAGAAATCTCACAATTTCATCAAGGGCCCTTAGTAACTTAGTCAGGACAGCTAAGAAAAACTCCTGTGTGACTGCAAAACAGCTACAGGATGACATGATGAAGGCTGGTACAAGTGCGTCAGTGGCAACTATAAGACGTGCACTGGATAATCAAGGACTTCATGGCCGGACCCCAAGACGCACTCCACTCTTGACCTCAAGGAACATCAGGAGTCGACTAGAATATGCCAGGAGAAATTTGGACAAAAGTTCTGGGAGACAGTTCTATGGACTGATGAAACCAAACTGGAACTTTTTGGACATATGCACCAGCTGTATGTCTGGCATGCAAAAGGTCAGGCTTATGACCAGAAGAATACCATCCCCACGGTCAAGCATGGAGGTGGGTCAATAATGATGTGGGGCTGTTTTTCTGCGGCAGGAACTGGCAATCTTGATTGTGTACCTGGCATCATGGATTCCCAGAAATACCATGTCATTTTGAAGAAGAACATGATGCCTTGGTTGACAAATTAAACCTTGGTGATCATTGGATCTTCCAGCAAGACAATGATACCAAGCACACCTCCAAATCAACCAAAGCTTGGTTGGGGAAAAGATGCTGGAGTGTCCTAAAGTGGCCTTCTCAGTCACCAGATTTAAATCCAATTGAAAATCTTTGGTTTGATTTGAAGAAGGCGGTTGCAGCACGGAAGCCGTCAAACATCACTGAGTTAGAGGCTTTTGCATGTGAAGATTGGGCAAAGATTCCAATCGTGAGGTGTAAGAAGCTTGTCAGCACTTATCAAAAATGCTTGTTAGAAGTTATAAAAACTAAAGGGCGCTCCACAAGGTACTGAAGCTGGGGGTTGAATAATACTGCACATGCTCATGTGTTACAAGACTTTCAATTTTCATTTGAACTTCAAAGTTAAGTCAACTTCTGTTTTCAAAATAACTCAAATATGTATCAATAAATATTGTTTGTTATTGAGGTGAGGGGGTTGAATATTTCTGATATATATATATATATATATATATATATATATATATATATATATATATATTCATTCATTCGTTTTCTCCCACTTATCCGTAATTCAGGTCGCGGGGGCAGCAGTTCGCCTTCGACTGCTGCCCAATCCTCACAGCACCGTCCCTTACGGTCCCTCCTGCAGGTGGTGAGCCCACGGGAAGGCGGCCGCGGACCTTGATATGTCCCCCGTAAGGGACCCCCGGAGCATAGAGGGTTAAGGGCCTTGCTCAAGGGCCCAAGAGTGGCAGGTTGGCGATACCGGGGCTTAAACCCCCGACCTTCCGATCGGCAACCCAGCGCCCTAACCGCTGGAGCCACCACTCCCCCCTACATACATACATACATACAGACAGACAGACAGACAGACAGACAGACAGACAGACAGACAGACAGACAGACAGACAGTGGTACCCCGCTTATCGACCTGCTCGGACATCAAACTTTTCGTTTGGCGAACAGTTTTTCGACCGAAATTTGCGCCTGCTGAACGACCAAATGCCTGCTTATCGACCTTTTTTTTTACCCTAACCCACGTGGAGCATTTTTTTTTTTGTTACTTTGGTAATGTTTTTAATTTTTACTTTTTACTGTACTATTGTCAGAAATCCACCTTCCAAGACCCCTTCGGCGGCTGTCAAAACCTCCGCTTTCCCTAAAGCCCCTGGCTTCAATATTGCACACCTGGGGCTCATTGTTCACTCATCCCCAGCTCCTATATAAACCCCTCATTCATCCACACTCCTTGCTGGTTATTGTTGGTATGTGAAGGTATTTGGTGCATGTTTGTCTGTGTTTTCCCTGTCACACGTATTTCTATGCGTTTTTTCCTTTCCGGACTCCACGCGCTCTCCACGGCTGCGCTTTCTTTCCAAAGCGCACCCCGTATTACCTTTTTCCTCCCGTGCGTTTGCCCGTGGACCTTCCCCTCCAGGGCTTACCACGGATATCTCTCTCTCGTTTGTCGGGATTCTATGGACTCCCATGTGTGTGTGTGTTTTTGTGTTAAACTCTCTGTGTTTTCGTTAAACCAAAGCAAACTGTGCTCCGGCTTTGCCTCCGCTCATTACACTGCATATTTATATACAGTATTATTTATGTACCTGTATTATTTAGTATTAACGCTGCTAAAAACAGGGCAAAAAATGTTAATAAATGGTTATCGGTGGAGGTCTGGAACGGATTAATTGGTTTTCCATTATTTCCTATGGGATAATTACATTCGCTGAATTTGACAAAGATTTATATTTTTAACATAAATAAGCCGCACCTGTCTATAAGCCGCACCTTCCTACACTGAAATTAATGAACTTTACACAGGCTTTAACGAAAGACAGTGTCTGTTACATGGTGTAACGGGAGAAATATGTTGTGGCTCCTTGCAGAGCGGCATTTTGGGAATAGCCTGCCACCTCATTAGGATGATGGTGACGTGCACTTTGCCAGAAAACAAGGAAAAGATCTAACAAATGAAATTTTAAATCACATTCTGAATGAAGTTTCACATACAAAAAAAGTTGCTTCTTTTAATTGAAACTCAGTGTACAAATGTTTCACATAATCTTACAGTTGTTCCATAATAAGGCAGTTTGAATCCAGCATATAGAGGCTGAGTGAATGTGGTTTGGACTTTGTGGAGGAGCGTCCTCGTTTTAGAGACGCTGTAGAAGGACAGAGTTCCTGCACTGTGATCCACATACACACCTATTCTGGAGGGTAATGGAACTATAAGAGAAGTCATAATGTTGTTGTGACAGAAAAAAACAGAAGAAGAACACAGCAGACTCCAGGACTGATTGTTGCATCCAAACCAGCACTCATTACTCTGTCCTTTCCTCCTGATATCTTTATATGAGACTGATATGTACACATTCGTCCCACCGCTCCACTCCACCTCCCAGTAACAGCGTCCACACACACTCTCTTTACTCAACACCTGACTGCAGGTGTCAAATCTCTCTGGATGATCAGAGTACTGCTGCTTTGTCTTACTGTGTGTCACCACTTTGTTGTTCTCAGACAGAATGAGGTCATAATTTATTGTGTTGGGATCCAGAGTCAGATGACAGAAATCTAAACACATAAACAATGGAAATGTGTCAGATATTAAAAAAGAAAAAACTATATCAAATGAGACGTGTGTGTGTGTGTGTGTGTGTGTGTGTGGGGGGGGGGGTGGTCCTCCATGTGTGTGTGTGTGGGTGTGTGTCCTCCATGTGTGTGTGTGTGTGTGTCCTCCATGTGTGTGTGTGTGTGTGTGTGTGTGTGTGTGTGTGTGTGTGTGTGTGTCCTCCATGCTTTATTAATGGTAAAGTAACTGAAAACAAATCAGAAGCTTTTACACGATTAAGACGTGAATAAAAAAGTGTAACTGTAATAAAAATAACAGTAATAACAGGAAGTTCATGTAGTCATATGAAATGTCTCTTGTCACCATGCTGCAGAGAAAGTAAAGATTTCCCAGCAGGACAATTTCTCTCACCATGTTCATGAATTATGATGAAATCCTCCTGGCAAAGTTCCTCAAATCTATTTTGCAGATCACAGACTGATAACATAATTCTTTCAAATGGGAGATGTTGATTGACAGTGATGTTGGGTGAGTCCTCACATCCAGAAGATACACTGAGAGGCTGGAAACTCTACAGAGAGAAAGAAAAACATCATGGAGAAGGAGAAAGGTGGAGAAATACATGTGACTATATAGACTATACACACTTTGTGTTACCTGGAGGAACTGGATGTGATCGTGAGTGTGTGAAAGCTGCTCCAGCTCAGTGAATCTCGTCTGAAGATCAGTAATCTCCTGCTCCTGTTGCTCCAGGAATCGTTCAGCTCGACTCAGTTCAGCCTCCTTCTGATCTCTGATCAGCTCATTCACCTCCGAGCGCTTTTTCTCCATGGAGCTGATCATCTCGGTGAAGATATTCTCACTGACATCTACTGCTGTCTGTGCACTGTGCTGTTAGGACACACAACCACACACACACACACACACACACACACACACACACACACACTCTTACTGGGACTCAAAATGACTCGATGTTCATGTTGTGTGTGTTTGTAGGAGCAGCTCCGTCTCTGCTCACTGCTCACCTTTATATTGTTCACAGTCTGTTTCAGCTCCTGCACCTTCTTCTGCTTCTCCTGGAGTCTCTGCTGGAATTTCATCTGCTCCTTCAGCTGAATCTGTAAACAGTTATAGTTGTTTAGATATTATTATTCTCCTGCATCTCCCCCTGTTTTATACATGAGCTCTCACACACACGGCTAATGTTGTTCTAGCGGTCATAGGAGAAATCAAGTCGTTATACTGATACACACGACCTAGTGGCCTTCAAACATGGCTGTCCTGAACATCAAACTCAAGCACATTCCAATGCTCATTTTAATACTGAGACTCAGGACTGAAACACACACACACACACACACACACACACACACGTTTTTCACACACCTGTTTTTTACACACCTGATTTTGGTCTGCTGCAGCTACGACGACGTCATGTCCTCTGTGTTCATTCATCGCACACAAGTAACAGATTAAGCTTTGGTCGGTACGACAGTAGATCTTTCACTAAAATCTCCTTACTGGATCTCTGTGTGTGTGTGTGTGTGTGTGTGTGTGTGTGTGTGTGTGTGTAAAAACAGTAGAAAGGCAGCGAGGTTCTAAATAAAGTGACTTATAATCCACTAAGTGTGAAATCCTGCTCTCGGTGAATGTTAATCAGGTGATTAATGTAAATGAGCCCCAGTGTGGATGATGTTAATCTTGTGTGTGACGAGTTTGGAGTCAAACGCTGTTTAAATACCCTCTTCTGTTTGGGTCGTTGCCATGGTAACCGAGGAGCTTCTTCGTGCACGTGCGTGGCGGGCTAAGTCTGTAGTATGTTTATGCTAATAATAAATCACATTGCTACCTGAATTCTATAAACTGTAGTAAAATGGTTATAAATATAGTACAACTTTAAATAAGATCTGGAAAAAATGCCGCATCTCACGAGCTCCTCGTCCGCGGTCCATTCAGCCGCTTTTTTATTTTATTTTTTGTGATTGCGCGTCTAATCTTGTTCTTACGGTATGGGTGCTTAAGATGAGCGAATCCGGAATCATCCAGGTAAAATAACCCGATTCTTTATATGACTCGGGATTCATGAATCATTCTCTTCATTTACTCGGATCACTTGAGTCTTTGGTTATTTTGCTACCACATATAAATAAAAATTGTAAATTACACCATTAATTGTTCTGATTAGTTGTTAGCAAGAAACTGTAGCAACAAGTAGCTGAATGAGTTGTTCAGGAAACTTCCTTTATGTTCAGAAACACAAGAAACTCAAAATGGCGGGTCCTATGCGAGTCCTCGCTGATCCACCTGAACCGTGGGATTCAGCGGATCTGTCGGACTCGTATCGCGGAGCGAAACAGCAGAATCCGAGAGATTTGTGAATGAGATTAATGAGTCCACGGATGAATTGTGAGAGCATTCGGTGAGTGCCCTCTAGTGGAATTTCCTGGCAAAAGCAGGAAGAATCCCTACTGATTGAAGTGACTCAGGGACTCGTGAGAGTCGGATCCGTTCACGGAGTGACTCAGAATGATTCAGATTCGGATTTCTCATCTCTAGTGCTTCCTCACATGTGGCTAAGCTTTAGCAAGGATTGTGGGAAAAACAACATTGGAGAAAATGGTGACATCTGGTGGACAAAAGTCATTCCTGCCACATCCTTACAATAAATGACAATAACAATAAAAATGAGATATAATCAAATATGTATAATTATATGAGAATAAATATACAGAGATGAAAACTAAATAAAATAATAAAATAATAATAATCAGATCATTCTCTACATATATATTTTGTATCAGTGTGCATATTGTTCACGCAGTTCACTGACTGTAGGGGTTTGGCTGACGGATCATTTTGGGTCTGATCTAATTTCTGTGTTTATGTGTATTATAAAATAAGGTTAGTTTTACTGGAATTTTAGTTTCTTTTCTTTCAGGACCTTTTTGTTTATTATTTTGGCCTCGTCCTACCCTGAAGTCACGCCTTTCTACAGTTGTGTGTGTATATACTGTATATATGAATATATACAAATTTTATTATAAAAGGTATCAATCCCTTGAATCCTGAGCTAATTACTCTGTGTGGCCTAACCCTAGACTGAGTCGTAACAAATGTGATATATTTAAAACAAAAGAATTAAAAGCTATAAGCAGAACGGAAAATTCTTCTGTATTTTTCTGAATGTGTTCTAGGCTCAAATAATCACAAAATTCATCACTAAACATGTCAATTGTCTTAACTGGAGGAGTGAAAGAGCATTGTACTGCTTGCACTACAATTTAATTGTGATCTCTGATCTGAGGTACTTTTAAATAACCAGAAAATTTCTGTTTCTTTATTTAAAAGTTCTCCCTAAATTTGCATTGCATGCGTTCTGATGGAAGGAAAATGCTGTAATGGATCGATTCTCCTGCCCAAAGAGGAAATAAAAATTAATAAAACGTGGTCTGCTGAGAACTTTGTGGTTCTCCAAAGGACATCATCAAAGTATAAAACTTAGATTCCAAGCGCAATATTTACATGTACTAAAGCAGGATCGTGACCATTGTAGAGCAGAACCAAAAAGACCAACCCAGTTTTGTAGCTGAATCAGTGATGTCTGTGCTGTGTCAGTGCTTCTTTTAATTGAAACTCAGTGTACAGATGTTTCACATAATCTCACAGTTGTTCCATAATAAGGCAGTATGAATCCAGCATATAGAGGCTGAGTGAATGTGGTTTGGACTTTGTGGAGGAGCGTCCTCATTTTAGAGATGCTGTAGAAGGACAGAAGGCGTCGCTCCATTCCTTTTCTCCGTGGTGGGCAGTGCTCCGTTCCCGACCTCCGCTGAGGGTGTTGTTCTGTTCCAGGTCTCCAGTGTGGGCGGCGCTCGGTTCCAGCTCTCCACAAGGGATGTCGCTCCGCCTCGGGTCCTTCCCGGCTTTCCCCGGTTCCGCGCGATTCTAACCGGGTCCCCTTCGATTCTGGACGGATGGCAAGGCCTTCCGTGGGTTAAGGGCATCAGGTGCCGTCCCTTATTTTTTATTTAATTTTTTTGTAAATCTGTTCCTTTTCAAGATTTGAGACGAAAAAACAAAAACTCTGATTTATTGCATTGTGTAGCGTCTATGGGAGTCACGTGACAAAAGACCGAATGGTTCGGAGTTGTGGAGTCAAAAGATAAACGACTCGATTCATTTCCAGAGCCCCTCCTTGAACTGCCACCTTAACGTGGTGGAGGGGTTTGAGTACCCGAATGACCCTAGGAGCTATGTTGTCCGGGGCTATATGCCCCTGGTAGGGTCTCCCAAGGCAAACAGGTCCTAGGGTTCAAAAACCCTTATAAGAAAAAACAGACCAAGGACCGTGACAACGCCGGTGCTGAGAGGATCGGGCAGCAGTCGAAGGCGGGGGCTTCGACAACCCGATCCCTGGACACAGAAGCTAGCTCTAGGGACGTGGAATGTCACCTCACTGGCGGGAAAGGAGCTTGTGCGTGAGGTTGAGAGGTTCCGACTAGAGATAGTCGGGATCACCTCTACACACGGCTTGGGCTCTGGAACCACACTCCTTGAGAGAGGATGGACTCTTCACCACTCTGGAGTAGGCCATGGTGAAAGGCGGCGGGCTGGTGTGGGTTTGCTTATAGCCCCCCAGCTCAGCCGCCATGTGTTGGAGTTTACCCCGATGAATGAGAGGGTCGTTTTTCTGCGGCTACGGGTCGGGGATAGGTCTCTCACTGACGTGTGTGCCTACGGGCCAAACGGCAGTGTAGAGTACCCGGCCTTCTTGGGGTCTCTGGGAGGGGTGCTGGACAGTGCTCTGACTGGGAACATTTGGCCGAGTCTCCTGTCAGAGAGATCTTGAACTCCCACATCCGGCGGAGCTTTGAACGGATCCCGAGGGAGGCCCGAGACATTGAGTCCGAGTGGACCATGTTCTCCACATCCATTGACGAAGCGGCCGCTCGGAGCTGTGGCCGTAAGGTCTCCGGTGCCTGTCGAGGCGGCAATCCCCGAACACGGTGGTGGAAACCGGAAGTAAGGGATGCCGTCAAGCTGAAGAAGAAGTCCTATCGGGCCTGGTTGGCTTGTGGGACTCCTGAGGCAGCTGACGGGTACCTGCAGGCCAAGCGAACTGCAGCCCGGGTGGTTGTGGAGGCAAAAACTCGGGCCTGGGAGGAGTTCGGTGAGGCCATGGAGAAGGACTATTGGCTGGCCTCGAAGAGATTCTGGCAAACCGTCCGGTGCCTCAGGAGAGGGAAGCAGTGCCCTACCAATGCTGTTTACAGTGGAGGTGGGGAGCTGTTGACCTCAACTGGGGATGTCGTTGGACGGTGGAAGGAATACTTCGAGGATCTCCTCAATCCCGCCATCACGTCTTCCATTGAGGAAGCAGAGGCTGAGGGCTCAGAGGTGGACTCGTCCATCACCCAAGCTAAAGTCACCGAGGTAGTAAAAAAACTCCTCGGTGGCAAGGCACCGGGGGTGGATGAGATCCGCCCTGAGTACCTCAAGTCTCTGGATGTTGTGGGGCTGTCTTGGCTGACACGCCTCTGCAGCATCGCGTGGCGGTCGGGAACAGTGCCTCTGGAATGGCAGACCGGGGTGGTGGTCCCTCTTTTTAAGAAGGGGGACCGGAGGGTGTGTTCCAACTATCAGGGGATCACACTTTTTAGCCTACCTGGGAAAGTCTATGCCAGGGTACTGGAGAGGAGAATACGGGCGATAGTAGAACCTCGGATTCAGGAGGAACAGTGTGGTTTTCGTCCAGGCCGTGGAACACTGGACCAGCTCTATACCCTCTACAGGGTGCTGGAGGGTTCATGGGAGTTTGCCCAACCAGTCCACATGTGTTTTGTGGATTTGGAAAAGGCATTCGACTGTGTCCCTCGCGGCGGCCTGTGGAGGGTGCTCCGGGAGTATGGGGTCCGGGGCCCTTTACTAAGGGCTGTCCACTCCCTGTACGACCGAAGGAGGAGCTTGGTTCGCATTGCCGGCAGTAAGTCAGACTTGTTCCCGGTGCATGTTGAACTCGGGCAGGGCTGCCCTTTGTCACCGGTTCTGTTCATAATTTTTATGGACAGAATTTCTAGGCGCAGCCAGGGGCCGGAGGGTGTCCGGTTTGGTGACAACACGATTTCGTCTCTTCTCTTTGCAGATGATGTTGTCGTGTTGGCTTCATCGGACCAGGACCTTCAGCACGCACTGGGACGGTTTGCAGTCGAGTGTGAAGCGGCTGGGATGAGAATCAGCACCTCCAAATCCGAGTCCATGGTCCATACAGCTCAATTAGCTCGCATAACTGAGTGTGTTGAAGAAATAAGAGATTGGATGACCCATAACTTTCTGCTATTAAATTCTGATAAAACGGAGATTTTGCTCATCGGCCCAAAAAATAGTACACAGAAGCTCCAGCATCTCAGCCTGTATTTAGACGGTTGTTCTGTAACTACTAGTTCAACGGTAAAAGACCTGGGAGTTATTTTAGACAGCAACTTATCTTTCAAAAATCACATCAATCAAGTTACAAAAACAGCCTTCTTTCACCTTAGAAATATTTCTAAGCTAAGAAATATGTTATCTATATCTGATGCAGAGAAGCTCGTCCATGCGTTTATGACCTCTAGAATAGACTACTGTAATGCATTACTAGGTGGATGTCCTGCATCATTAATAAACAAGCTTCAGTTAGTTCAGAATGCCGCAGCAAGAGTTCTTACTAGGTCAAGAAAATACGATCATATAACCCCAATCTTATCGTCCCTACATTGGCTTCCTATTAAGTTTCGAATAGACTACAAACTACTGCTACTCACTTATAAAGCACTAAATGGTTTGGCTCCCATATATCTATCTAGTCTTTTAACACGCTACAATCCGTCACGCTCCCTGAGATCTCAAAACTCTGGGCTTCTAGTAGTTCCTAGAATAGCAAAGTCCACTAAAGGCGGTAGAGCATTTTCACATTTAGCTCCTAAACTCTGGAATAGTCTTCCTGACAGTGTTCGGGGTTCAGATACACTCTCCCAGTTTAAGTGTAGATTAAAAACATATCTTTTTAGCAAAGCCTACACATAACACACATCACACACATCACATCACAACCTTGTGCTCCAGAATATATGATTACATGCACATTATCAACTTGTGCTGTTAATATCATGAACAGCAGCTACGCTAATTCCTCTCCACTGCTTCTCTTTCTCTCCCCATCCCGAGGCATCCTGAGGTTTGGCCAGCTCCAGTCACGTCCCACCTCGTGAAGATTATGGACCTATGGATGATCATGGAGAAGTAGATGCCGAGTGTTTAAAGGCCCTGGCATGGAGAAGCTGATGCTGGATCTATGATGATCACAAATTGTTCTGTATTGTTGAAAGATTTATGACCAAACTCTTGATGTCACCCATATGAGGATGGGTTCCCCTTTGAGTCTGGTTCCTCTCAAGGTTTCTTCCTCATATCATCTAAGGGAGTTTTTCCTTGCCACTGTCGCCACGGCTTGCTCATCAGGGACAAACGCACACCATTCACCTTCACTGTTGTTTTCTGTAAAGCTGCTTTGAGACAATGTCTGTTGTGAAAAGCGCTATACAAATAAACTTGACTTGACTTGACTTGACTCAGTCGGAAAAGGGTGGCTTGCCCACTTCAGGTTGGTGGAGAGTTCCTGCCGCAAGTGGAGGAGTTTAAGTATCGTGGGGTTTTGTTCACGAGTGCGGAAAGGGTGGAACGGGAGATTGACAGACGGATCGGTGCAGCTTCTGCATTAATGCGGTCGAAGTACCGGTCTGTCGTGGTGAAAAAAGAGCTGAGCCGCAAGGCGACACTCTCGATTTACCGGTTAATCTACGTTCCTACTCTCACCTATGGTCATGAGCTTTGGGTCATGACCGAAAGGACAAGATCCCGGATACAGGCAGCCGAAATGAGCTTTCTCCGCAGGGTGGCTGGGCGATCCCTTAGAGATAGGGTGAGAAGCTTGGTCACTCGGGAGCAGCTCAGAGTAGAGCCGCTGCTCCTCCACATCGAGAGGGGTCAGCTGAGGTGGCTCGGGCATCTGTTCCGGATGCCTCCTGGACGCCTTCCTGGGATGGTGTTCCGGGCACATACCACTGGGAGGAGACCCCGGGGAAGACCTAGGACACGCTGGAGAGACTATGTCTCCCGGCTGGCCTGGGAATGCCTCGGTGTCCCTCCGGAAGAGCTGGAAGAAGTGTCAAGGGAGAGGGAAGTCTGGGCATCTCTGCTTAGACTGCTGCCCCCGCGACCCGGCCTCGGATAAGCGGGAGAAGATGATGATGATGCTTTTTCGCCCCCCCGCGGCCGAGCTAACTATAGCAACGACCCAAACAGAAGACGTTTTAGATCCCGTTTGAAGCTCTACACCCTTAAACACGTTGTAAGACATTTTTTTTTTTTTTTTTTTTTTTTTTTTTATGAATTCCTGTAAATTCCCTGGTAACTTATTTGCAAAAATATTTGCAAAATTGCCCCGGATGAAGTTTTCACAGAAAGTTTCCGGAAATTTACCGCACATTTTCCACCCCTTTGCAACCCCGTAGTTATAACACGCTTCGTTCGGTTTACAGTCGTCCGTCGATTTGATTATAACCGGAGCAATCTTTCTTTTCCAGGTAAACAAGTCCCAGCGACAGGGGTCGTTCCTCCCGTCTCCGATCAGAGATTCTCCCGTCCCAGGTTCAAATACTCTTCCGAAGGCATACGGACCTCCACCGATGGGCGGACCACTTCCCCCACCGATGCCGCCTCCGAACGGCCAATACCAACCCATGATTCCTCCCGGGCCGCCTTTCGGACCCGACTCTCGTTTCAGGCCACCACACATGGACTCCTACAGACCTCCTTTTCCTCTGCGCCCATATGGACCCGTCCCTTCTTGACCTTTCGGTTTCGTGTTCTGATTTGCATCACGGTTCAGGATAAATGAGTTTATTGATCTGAATGTTTGTTAGCAAGCTGCTATCGGGCTTTTACACACAACGACTTTAAACCGAATGGTGCGGAAAACAAATTGTTGATCTTTTGGCACTTGATGAAACTGAATTTGCCAAATCTCTAATTTTATATATATATATATATATATATATATATATATATATATATATATATATATATATATATATATATATATATTGTAAAGTCGGCATCACATCCCATTCACAAAACCAGGCAAGCGCTCCGAACATGACAACCAGGGGGTGCTGGCTGGACAGCGCCATATCAGCACCCGTGTTGTGGAAAGCTGCAGAGCACATGGCAGCGGGGCGGAGTGGCATAGGGAGGCACGGCTGGAAGCTCATGATGAGAACGCTACCTTCCCATGCTCATCAAGGAGAAGGAGGGATTTAAAAGGATCCACTAAGGAGCACACAGGGGGAATGGTCGGCTTCCAACTAACCAAAGATTTATCTCCCTTTTTCTTAACAGGAAGCAGCGACAGCGGCGAGAGCAGCTCGAGTTACCACCGCGAATACGCCGATTCTCTTCCAACAACTGTATAAAGACCTCTATGTGCCGAGGACACCGAGCACCCACTCGCACAGACAGTTTACAGTTTACTCGCACTACATCGGAAGCTCCAGCGGGCGCGGCGTTAAGGACTAATTCGCAGTCCTATACAAAATTTCACTTCTTTCTCTGGTGTGTGTGTGTGTGTTCGTCCCGGCACGCGAGCGAGGCGCTACAATATATATATATATATATATATATATAAGTGTGTGTGTATGTATGTGTGTATGTACAGTTATGTTCAAAATAATAGCAGTACAATGTGACTAACCAGATTAATCCAGGTTTTTAGTATATTTTTTATTGCTACATGACAAACAAGTTACCAGTGGGTGCAGTAGATTCTCAGAAAACATACAAGACCCATCATTCATGATATGCACGCTCGTAAGGCTGTGCAATTGGGCAATTAGTTGAAAGGGGTGTGTTCAAAAAATTAGCAGTGTATGCCGTTGACTGTACAAACTCAAAACTATTTTGTACAAACATTTTTATTTCTAGGATTTAGCAATCCTGTGAATCACTAAACTAATATTTAGTTGTATGACCACAGTTTTTTTAAACTGCTTCACATCTGTGAGTCAACCAACTTGTGGCACCTCTCAGCTGTTATTCCACTCCATGATTCTTTAACAACATTCCACAATTCATTTACATTTCTTGGTTTTGCTTCAGAAACAGCATTTTTGATATCACCCCACAAGTTCTCGATTGGATTAAGGTCCGGGGATTGGGCTGGCCACTCCATAACATTAATTTTGTTGGTTTGGAACCAGGAGTTTTGCTCGTTTACTAGTGTGTCATTGTCTTGTTGAAACAACCATTTCAAGGGCATGTCCTCTTCAGCATAGGGCAACATGACCTCTTCAAGTATTTTGACATATGCAAACTGATCCATGATCCCTGGTATGCGATAAATAGGCCCAACACCATAGTAGGAGAAACATGCCCATATCATGATGCTTGCACCACCATGCTTCACTGTCTTCACTGTGTAGTGTGGCTTGAATTCAGAGTTTTGGGGTCGTCTCACAAACTGTCTGTGGCCCTTGGACCCAAAAAGAAAAATTTTACTCTCATCAGTCCACAAAATGTTCCTCCATTTCTCTTTGGGCCAGTTGATGTGTTCTTTGGCAAATTGTAACCTCTTCTGCACATGCCTTTTTTTTAACAGAGGGACTTTGCGGGGGATTCTTGAAAATAGATTAGCTTTACACAGACGTCTTCTAACTGTCACAGTACTTACAGGTAACTCCAGACTGTCTTTGATCATCCTGGAGCTGATCATTGGCTGAGCCTTTGCCATTCTGGTGATTCTTCGATCCATTTTGATGGTTGTCTTCCGTTTTCTTCCACGTCGCTCTGGATTTGCTCTCCATTTTAAGGTATTGGAGATCATTTTAGCTGAACAGCCTATAATTTTTTGCACCTCTTTATAGGTTTTCCCCTCTCCAATCAACTTTTTAATCAAAGTACGCTGTTCTTCTGAACAATGCCTCAGGCTTTCAAATGCCTGTTAGTGCTGGCTTCATCCTTAAACAGGGGCCACCTGATTCACACCTGTTTTTTCACAAAATTGATAACCTCAGTGATTGAATGCCACACTGCTATTTTTTTAACACACCCCTTTCAACTAATTGCCCAATTGCACAGCCTTACGAGCGTGCATATCATGAATGATGGGTCTTGTTTGTTTTCTGAGAATCTACTGCACCTACTGGTAACTTGTTTGTCACGTAGCAATAAAAAATATACTAAAAACCTGGATTAATCTTAAACACGTTTCAAGACGCATTTTGACGACTTTTTATTTCTACCGCTGCAGAAGCATTTGTAAGCATCCAGACTATATTTATTTATATAATACAGACTGTATTTACCGCTTTTCTCTCAAACAGATCGTAACTTCACACCTGGATACGGTCTTTCAGGTAAACTTCTAATGTTCTGAGTAACATGTCTGATTTGAGTTCTGCGCTAATTCCACGTTATTATTCTTTTTTTTTTAGCTGTTATAAATATCTTGAACTCTTCTTTCAGTATAACGTAACCCGTTTGTTATTGTTAACTTTCTTGAAATGGTCTATAAAAGAGGTGTATTTTTGCAGCAGTGGCTTCATAATTCATCCTTCATTCATTCATCTTCTTCCGCTTATCCGTAATTCGGGGTCTGGGGGCAGCAGTCTAAGCAGATTCCCCAGACACTTCTCCGTGTCCAGGGATCGGGCTGTCAAGGACCCCGCCTTCGACTGCTGCCCAATCCTCTCAGCACCGGTCCCTTACGGTCCCTCCTGCAGGTGGTGAGCCCACGGGAAGCTTAATAATGATGGTATTAATAATTGGATTGATTCAGGGAGGAATTATAACTAATTATATTTATAAAATACACACATACATTTAATTATTAGTGTTTAATTTAGCGCCCGTTCGGCGTTCGAGTTTTTCCGGAGCATTTTGAAGCGCAAAATGTGACAACGAAGACCCCGTACTGTTGCCCACCTTAAAACTTGTTTGTAGGAAGAATGGGACAAAATTACACCTGAAACACTTCATCACTTGGTGTCTTCAGTCCCTAAACGTCTTTTAAGTGTTGTGAAAAGGAATGACAACATTACAAAGTGGTAAATTCTTTACTGTCCCAACTTTTTTTTGGAATGTGTTGCAGGTTTGAATGAAAGGAAAGGATGTATATTTACAAATGACATGAAGTTAACCAAACAAAACATGAAATATTGTGTGTTCATATTGTCTGCAATGAAATACAAGTCAAAGTAAATTTAGAAATCACTACTTCCTTTTTTTATTTGCGTTTTCCATTCTGTCCCAACTTCTTCTAATTTGGGGTTGTATTTTATTGAGCACATTTTCATAATTTAATACTGGTTTTCCATTCAGTGTTTTTTATCCAGTATCCATTTTAAAAACTAGCGGTTGATTAATCGGTTATTAGCAAATACGATCCAACCCAGCTATCGCTATCCAGAAAATCCACTATCGCTTCACTCGACCTCCAGTTTTTAACGTAGCAATTATTTCTTTTAATTCAACCACATGCACAAGTAAATGTTTTAATTTCAATAGCAATGAATTTTATATATAAATATTAGTTGCCTATAAATACCTTCAAGTTCTCGTCTCACTTTCTGTACAGCCATGAAGTTTCTAACTCTCCTTGATGAAGATTCTGCTCGTCCTTGATGACTGAAAGATTTTCCTCGATCTACAGAATAAACAAATTAAACGAAAATTGGTCCTCTACATTTGAGGTTTTACACTATTGAACCTGTTGGTGGCACTAGAGCATTGGCAGCACCCATATTTGACCAGAATGTTCCTCAGAATGTTCCTCAGCACAATGCTTCTCAATTAGGTTTTAAACAATTGAGTACCTAAGCACTTTCGGTACTTGGCCCCTACAATTGAGTACCAAACCCATTCTAGAGCATTACCCTCGAGACATCAATCATCTGTTTGAGGTGCTGCTTCTTACGGAAATTACGGATCTCTTCTGCTCCATCTTCTGCAAATGTCACTTTGGAATGAGAGCACCTGGGCTTTAAGGGGATCTTCTCGGAGCTTCACTTCATATTCGAGCACCTCGACCTACACAGATGGTGCGGAGTTTGAAATTTGTACTTACAAAAATACGCGTTTTTTTATTTTAATAAATAAATAAATATACAAATAAATATTGTTCACCTTTGAGCTATCTTCATCGTACTTTTTGAGGGTCTCCTGATACTTCAATTAGTGCTGTGTGGTGGTCTTGCCTGGGCAGTCCTTTCTGCTAAGCTGCATAATGGAGAACAGGAAATAAAGGAACCCGCATGGAGAATTAAAAGAAACTTCTGCATTAAAAAAAAGACAATGCACAACCAATTATGACTAGGCCTCGTAACACAAACTAAAAATAACTTGATATAAAACACCACATTCGACGCCAAACACATACCAACAGTTCCACAAACAGTAATTAGAGAATATATCAGCAATAAAGCAGTTAATTATGTGTTTTTAATCAATTTAACATTTAATTCTCCAGCTGCTGAAAATGTGCGACTTACCCACAGCACAGTCTCATTAACTCTGCTGTGGGCGGTCCCTATTTCATGTGCTAAATGCCATCACGCAACAGACAATGGCACTTTCCCCATTTATGCATTAATTGAACTATTTTAGACACCATTACATAGGTATTTTATTTTTAACCCAGCCGTTAGGGGGGCACAAGCCAGTGTACTCTTAGTGCCGGTCCCAAGCCCGGGTAAATGGGGAGGGTTGCGTTAGGAAGGGCATCCAGCGTAAAACATGTGCCAAATCAAATATGCGGATCACAAATGAGAATTTCATACCGGATCGGTCGAGGCCCAGGTTAACAACGACCGCCACAGGTATCGTTAGCCGACAGGGTACCGGTGGAAATTGGGCTACTGTTGGCCGAAGGAGGAAAAGGAGAGGAGGAAGGCGTCTACAGAGACGGCAGGAAAAGGAGCAGTGTAGGAGAGTAGAGGTTCGGGTTGGTACTTTAAATGTTGGTACTATGACGGGTAAAGGGAGAGAGATAGCTGATATGATGGAGAGGAGAAAGGTAGATGTGTTGTGTGTTCAGGAGACCAAGTGGAAAGGGAGTAAGGCCAGGAACATTGGAGGTGGGTTTAAACTGTTTTATCATGGTGTGGATGGGAAGAGAAATGGTGTAGGGGTGATTCTGAAGGAAGCGTACAGTAAGAGTGTAGTGGAGGTGAAGAGAGTTTCTGATAGGGTGATGATCGTGAAGGTGGAAGTTGAAGGGATGATGATAAATGTCATCAGTGCCTATGCTCCACAAGTTGGCTGTGAGATGGAGGAGAAAAAAAGATTCTGGAGTGAATTAGATGAAGTGGTAGATGGTGTACCTAGGAAAGAACGATTGGTGATTGGGGCAGACTTTAATGGGCATGTAGGTAAAGGGAACAGAGGTGATGAGGAGGTGATGGGTAGGTATGGTTTTAAGGAGAGGAATGTGGAAGGGCAGATGGTGGTAGATTTTGCTGAAAGGATGGAAATGGCAGTGGTGAACACGTATTTTAAGAAGAAGGAGGATCATAGGGTGACGTATAAGAGTGGAGTAAGGTGCACACAGGTGGATTATCTTCTGTGTAGGAGATGCAACCTGAAGGAGATTGGAGACTGTAAGGTGTTGGCGGGGGACAGTGTAGCTAGACAGCATCGGATGGTGGTCTGTAGGATGGTTTTGGAGGCGAAGAAGAAGAGGAGGAAAGTAAGGTTTGAAAGAAGAATAAGATGGTGGAAACTGAAGGAGGAAGAGTGTAGTGTGAGGTTCAGGGAAGAGGTCAGACAGGGGCTTGGTGGTGGTGAAGAGGTGCCGGATGATTGGGCAACTACTGCAGGAGTGATGAGGGAGGCAGCTAGAAAAGTACTTGGTGTGACATCTGGAAATAGAAAGCAAGACAAGGAGACCTGGTGGTGGAATGAGGAAGTGCAGGAGAGCATTAGGGGAAAGAGATTGGCAAAACAGAAGTGGGATCGACAGAGTGATGAGAAGAGTAGGCAGGAGTACAAGGAGATGCGGCAGCAGGTTAAAAGGGATGTGGCGAAAGCCAAGGAAAAGGCATATGAGGAACTGTATAAGAGGTTGGACACTAAGGAAGGAGAAAAGGATTTATACCGATTGGCCAAGCAGAGGGACCGAGCTGGGAAGGATGTACTGCAAGTTAGAGCAATAAAGGATGGAGAGGGAAATGTGTTGACTAGTGAGGAGAGTGTGTTGAGAAGATGGAGGGAGTATTTTGAGCAGCTGATGAATGAGGAAAATCAGAGAGAGAGAAGGTTGGAGGATGTGGAGTTGGTGAAGCAGGATGTAGATAGGATTAGTAAGGAGGAAGTGAGAGCAGCGATTAAGAGGATGAAGAATGGAAAGTCGGTTGGACCAGATGACATACCGGTAGAAGCGTGGAGATGTTTAGGAGAGATGGCAGTGGAGTTTTTAACCAGATTGTTTAACAGGATTCTGGAAGGGGAGAGGATGCCTGAGGAATGGAGAAGGAGTGTGCTGTTACCGATCTTTAAGCATAAGGGAGATGTGCAGACCTGCAGTAACTACAGGGGAATTAAGTTGATCAGTCACACCATTAAGTTATGGGAAAGAGTAGTGGAAGCCAGGCTGAGAGAAGAGGTGACCATCTGTGAGCAACAGTATGGTTTCATGCCGAGGAAGAGCACCACAGATGCCTTATTTGCTTTGAGGATGTTGATGGAGAAGTATAGAGAAGGACAGAAGGAGCTGCATTGTGTATTTGTGGATTTAGAGAAAGCGTACGACAGGGTGCCGAGAGAGGAGTTGTGGTATTGTATGAGGAAGTCAGGTGTGTCAGAGAAGTATGTGAGGGTGGTGCAGGACATGTATGAGGACAGTGTGACGGCAGGAAAGTGTGCAGTAGGTACGACAGACTGGTTCAGGGTGAAGGTTGGACTGCATCAAGGATCGGCCCTGAGCCCTTTCCTGTTTGCAGTGGTGATGGACAGGTTGACGGACGAGGTCAGACAGGAGTCTCCCTGGACTATGATGTTTGCAGATGATATTGTGATTTGTGGTGAGAGTAGAGAGCAGGTTGAGAAGAGCCTGGAGAGGTGGAGATATGCGCTGGAGAGAAGGGGAATGAAAGTCAGTAGGAGTAAGACAGAGTACATGTGTGTGAATGAGAGGGAGGGCAGTGGAGTGATGCGGTTGCAGGGAGAAGAGGTGGAGAAGGTGGAGGAGTTCAGGTACCTGGGGTCAACAGTGCAAAGTAATGGAGAGTGTGTTAGGGAAGTAAAGAAAAGAGTGCAGGCAGGTTGGAGTGGGTGGAGAAGAGTGACAGGAGTGATTTGTAATAGAAGAGTATCTGCAAGAATGAAAGGGAAAGTTTATAGGACTGTGGTGAGACCTGCGATGTTGTATGGATTAGAGACAGCGGCATTGAGTAAAAAACAGGAGGTGGAGCTGGAGGTAGCAGAGCTGAAGATGTTGAGGTTTTCGTTGGGAGTGACGAGGATGGACAAGATTAGAAATGAGTTTATTAGAGGGACAGCACATGTAGGATGTTTTGGTGACAAGGTGAGGGAGGCGAGATTGAGATGGTTTGGACATGTGCAGAGAAGGGACATGAATTATATTGGTAGAAAAATGCTGAAGATGGAGCCACCAGGTAGGAGGAAAAGAGGAAGGCCAAGGAGGAGGTTCATGGATGTGGTGAGGGAAGACATGCAGGTAGTTGGTGTAAAAGAGGCAGATATAGAGGACAGGGTGGTATGGAGACGGATGATCCGCTGTGGCGACCCCTAATGGGAGCAGCCGAAAGAAGAAGAAGAAGAAGAAGACATAGGTATTTTATTTTTATTCAATTCAAAGAAAGAAAATAAAAAAAGACGTCACCGTTTTGTTGAGTTCTTTTACTTTTTGAAGCACTTCCGACTTCTCGCTGATGAGCTGCTGGATCTTCTCGCGAAGCTGTTTCTCTGTCACTGATAAACCATTTATAAATAAATACAATACGATGCGTTTTATTGTGATAAAACCAACAAAAGAAAAGATCGCTGCTATAAACAAGTGAACGAAGTGTACTTACGGAGAGACCGCCTTCTCTTGACCTGAGGAGACAAAGCAGAGGTAAGATTCATGGTTTTTCGAACAGATCTGGACAATACCGGAAGAGGTCGACCGATTCATCAGGTGATTTGTGGAACTATCATTTCTTACTTTCTTTCTTTCGGCTTCTCCCATTAGGGGTCGCCACAGCGGATCCTCCGCATGTTTGATTTGGCACGTTTTTACGCTGGATGCCCTTCCTAACGCAACCCTCCCCAATTTATCCGGGCTTGGGACCGGCACTGAGAGTGGCTGGGGTTGGTTCCCTGACCGGGGATTCGAACCCGGGCCGCAGCGGTGAGAGCGCCGCATCCTAACCACTAGACCACCAGGGAACCTGATTTGTGGAACTATCATCTATCAGCAAAATCCATGCAGATAGTTTTTCCCGGGTTACGTTATACATTACGAAAGCGGCCTCTAGAGGCGAATCACGGAATTGCAACATGCTGTTTATTTGAAGTGGGTTTTTTTGTTTTTTTTTTAAGTCCAAACTGGTTATACAGTATCGGTCAACCTCTAAATACCGATATGACTGCAGACTTTGTTGTAATTATTAGCGATCGAAAGGAAATCTTACAGCAAGGACAGTCCTCCACAGGAACACCAGCACGGTGAGAACTCCCACCAAAGCTGTAACAACTACAGGATTCCAGGGAAGGACGTGAAACGTCAGACCCGGACGCCAGTCTTCGTGCATGGCAGCGATTAACTAGAAAACAAGCACACACACACACACACACACACACAATCACCTTTAATACATTGAATTTATGCAAAAAGTATATACTTTCTCCCACCCGTATGTGGATCTTCCCCAAGTTTGTATACGATGTCTCAGAAATGTTCCCTTCACCTGAACTAGGAGACCCAAACCTGTTCCACAAAAGTCCAGCTCCATGAAGATCTGCTCTCCATTGGTTGGATGTGTGTGGAAGATCTTGAGTGGCCTGCTATAGAGCTCGAACCCTATTGAATTTTTCACGCTGACTGCACCCCAGAGCTTCTCACCTCATCACTGTGGATGACCGAAATCTCACAAATTTCCACAAAAACGAGTGGAACATCTTCCCAGAACAGTGAAAATTACTATGAGGGAAAATGGGAGCTCAATGTGGAAGGGGATTTTTTTTATTCTTGGGTGTCCACAAACATTTGGCTGTTAAGTGTAAATGACTTTCATTTCAAGAAAGTCAACAATAACATACGGGTTCCGTTATACTGAAAGAAGAGTTCAAGATATTTATAAAAGCTAAAAAAAAAAAATGATGCTAACGTGGAATTAGCGCAGAACTCAAATCAGACATGTTACTCAGAACATTAGAAGTTTACCTGAAACACCGTATCCAGGTGTGTAGTTACAATCTGTTTGAGAGAAAAGCGGTAAATACACGTCGTAGTCTGGATGCTTACAAATGCTTCTGCAGCGGTAGAAATAAAAAGTCGTCAAAATGCGTCTTGCAACGTGTTTAAGGGTGTAGAGAGTAACACGCAATCTTAACCCTTAGGGTTAGGATTTAGGGTTAGGGATAGAGATTAGGGTTATGGTTAGGATTTAGGGTTAGGGTTTAGGGTTAGGGAGAGAGATTAGGGTTTAGGGTTAGGGATAGAGTTTAGGGTTTAGGGTTAGGGATAGAGTTTAGGGTTTATGGTTAGGGATAGAGATTAGGGATAGGGTTTAGGGTTAGGTTTAGGATTTAGGGTTGGAGATAGAGATTAGGGTAAGGGTTTAGTGTTAGGGTTAGGATTTAGGGTTAGGAATATAGATTAGGGTTAGGGTTTAGGGTTAGTGATAGAGGATGGGGTTTAGGGTTAGGATTTAGGGTTAGTGAGAGAGATTAGGGTTAGGGTTTAGGGTTAGGGATAGAGATTAGGTTTAGGGTTTAGGGTTAGGATTTAGGGTTAGCAATAGAGGTTAGGGTTAGGGTTTAGGGTTAGGGATAGAGATTAGGGTTAGGGTTTAGGGTTAGGATTTAGGGTTAGCAATAGAGGTTAGGGTTAGGGTTAGTGATAGAGATTAGGGTTAGGGTTTAGGGTTAGGGATAGAGATTAGGGATAGGGTTTAGGGTTAGGGTTAGGATTTAGGGTTATGGATAAAGATTAGGGTTAGGGTTTAGGGTTAGGATTTAGGGTTAGGGATAGAGGTTAGGGGTTAGGGTTTAGGGTTAAGGATAGAGGTTTGGGTTTAGGGTTAAGATTTAGGGTTAGGGATAGAGATTAGGGTAAGAGTTTAGGGTTAGGATTTAGGTTTAGGGACAGAGATTAGGGTTAGAGTTTAGGGTTAGGATTTAGGGTTAGGGTTAAGGTGAGAGATAAGGGATAGGGTTTGGGGGTAGGGATAGAGATTAAGGTTAGGGTTTAGGGTTAGGGTTTGGATTTAGTGTTAGGGATAGAGATTAGGGTTAGGGTTTTGAGTTAGGGTTTGGATTTAGTGTTAGGGATAGAGATTATGGTTAGGGTTTAGGGTTAGGATTAAGGGTTAGGGATAGAGATTTGGGTTAGGGTTAGGGAGAGAGATTAGGGTTAGGGTTTAGGGTTAGGGATAGAGATTAGGGTTAGGGTTTAGGGTTAGGGAGAGAGATTAGGGTTAGGGTTTAGGGTTAGGGATAAAGGTTAGGGTTTAGGGTTAAGGATAGGATTTAGGGTAAGGGATAGAGATTAGTGTTAGGGTTTAGGGTCAAAGTCTTTTGTTTGGGTCGTTGCTATAGTAACCTTGACATTAAAAAAAAACAAGCATCGCAAAATCTCTGGAAATGTATCAAGTCGTTTATCTCTCGACTCCTCAATTTCTAATCGTTTGTTCTTTTGTCACGTGACTCCCATAGATGCTACACAATTCAATAAATCGGGTTAGGGTTAGGGTTAGGGAGGTCACCTCGAATCTCGAAAAGGAACAAATTTACAAAAAATAAAATAAAAAATCAGTTTATTTAGATGAACGAGATTCCAAGAACCGAGTCACTCAAATGAACCCTAACCCTAAAACCTAAATTTTCACGTACACCCCAAAAAAACGAAGCGAGAAGATAAGAGTCTCGAAATGAGGCGCTCGAATCCGAGGCGCTCGCTTGCTCGTTGTTGTCGGCGAAATCGGAACATCTTCGAAGAGTCCTGTGGATCTGATCATTAAAACAGTGTAAATAAATCAATTCTAATTAAAAAGGTAAGAAAATAAACTAAACAAAACCCAAAAGCACCAACCTGAACATGGATCAATATCAAAACGTTCTCCACTACACGACAAGCTTTAGTAGAACAGGATTTCTTTACACCATGAGCTCACAAAGCATATAAACAAACTCGAAGATCAAATGTTCTACAGGTCTACCAAAGGTCTACAGGAAGGTCTAATTCCTAGATTTTTCAGAGGAAAAGAAATCCATTAAAAATGACCAGAGATGAAGCAGGGAAGCGTCGTGTCGCAGCCGGCGGTAAAAACACAGTTCGTTCCGATCGTAGAATTCCAAAGGGAATCATGCAAATCTCAGGAGACGAAGCGAAAGAAATCAGCGAAGAATCAACGTTCTCCATCCTCGTCTACGTTTACATCGGCATATCGATCATCATGTGAGTCGTGTCTTGGCCACCCCTGGGTTGCAGTGGTGTAGGAGGAGCATCATGTGAAGCCCTCTGCTGCTCAGGAGGAGCCTGAGGCGTGTCTTGGTTACGCCAAGTGGTGCGGTGGTGTAGGAGGAGCCGGTCCATGTGCAGGTGGAAGCACAGTGCCAGGGGGTGATAAAGTCCTGGGAGGGAAGGGCCGGGGTGGGAAATATATATATATATATATATATATATATATATATATATATATATATATATATATATATATATATATATATATATATATATACACAGTACAGACCAAAGGTTTGGACACACCTTCTCATTCAAAGAGTTTTCTTTATTTTCATGACTATGAGAATTGTAGAGTCACACTGAAGGCATCAAGGGCTATTTGACCAAGAAGGAGAGTGATGGGGTGCTGCGCCAGATGACCTGGCCTCCACAGTCACCGGACCTGAACCCAATCGAGATGGTTTAGGGGTGAGCTGGACCGCAGAGTTGAAGGCAAAAGGGCCAACAAGTGCCAAGCATCTCTCGGGGAACTCCTTCAAGACTGTTGGAAGACCATTTCAGGTGACTACCTCTTGAAACTCATCAAGAGAATGCCAAGAGTGTGCAAAGCAGTAATCAAAGCAAAAGGTGGCTACTTTGAAGAACCTACAATATGACATTTTTAAGTTGTTTCACACTTTTTTGTTATGTATATAATTCCATATATAATTCCACATGTGTTCATTCATAGTTTTGATGATACAGAAAACTCTTAGAATGAGAAGGTGTGTCCAAACTTTTGGTCTGTACTGTATATATATATATATATATATATATATATGCAGTGTTGGGGAACGTTACTTTTAAAAGTAACGCATTACAATATTGAGTTACTCCCCAAAAAGTAACTAATTGCGTTACTTAGTTACTTTTTATGGAAAGTAATGCGTTATATTACTTTTGCGTTACTTTTGCGTTACTTTTTTTTTTTTATGGCTGGTTTCATGCGGCTCTTACGTTCATATTGAAGATTGTGTTTGTTTGTTTTTAATGTGCGTGTTCGCTTCGCTTGAGTTCAATACGGTATTTTTAAGACTTAAATGATCTCGCCCCTACTGGGAAACTTTGCGGTATATTCATCTCACGCACATGCGCATTTGACGAAAATACCGTATTGAACTCAAGCGAACACGCACATAAAAAAACAACAACACAAACAAAGTCTGTGTTTTCTGTCATTATGTTGGTGTGTGACATTTACAATAAATCTGGCTGAGCAGAGTTTTGTGTGTGTGTGTGTGTGTGTGTGTGTGTGTGTGTGTGTGTGTGTGTGTGTGTGTGTGAGAGAGAGAGGAAGAGATGGGTGATGTTCATGTGTGCCCATGTGTATGATTACTTATAACGCGTTACCCCCAACACTATATATATATACGTCTCGATTCTTGAAAAGGAACAAATTTACAAAAAAAAAAATCCCTTTAATTGGATGAACGAGATTTAAAGAACCGAGTCACTAAAATGATCCGATCTTCCCATCACTAATGCCTTAAACACTGAGCTCCACCTCCCCAAGAAGTTCAAATCAACATTTAGGGCGTTATTGGTCACGTGACCTGGAGAAAGCTCCTGATTGGCTCGTACGTATGTAGGCTTTAATTAGGCAGGATCGCCATGGTGCGACAGTGTCCCAAAAACAGGACTTCTGGACTTCCGTATTCCGATTTCAAGCGACGTCTTAGAAACCATCATACCATAAAAAAAAATTTAAAAAATTTTAAACTCAATTTCCACGTACACACCAAAAAAACGTCCGAAGCGAGAAGATGGGAGTCTCGAACGTGATCCGAGGCGAAATCGGACGTCTTCGAAGAGTCCTGCGGATCTGATCATTAAAACAGTGTCAATAAATCAATTCTAATTAAAAAGGTAAGAATATAAACAAAACATTTTTTTTGTTTTACACCATGAGCTCACAAAGCATATAAACAAGTTCGAAGATCAAATGTTCTTCTGTTCTAAGAGATACCAAAGGTCTACAGGAAGGTCTAATTCCTCCATTTACTCCACACTTTTGCTCTTATAATATCCTCCATTCTTCTGGGAAGATGTTCCACTCGATTTTTTTGAGGTGTTCAATAGGATTTGAGCACTTTAGGAAGTCACTCAAGATCTTCCACCTTATCCAACCCATGGAAAGCAGATCTTCATGAAGCTGAATTCGTGCACTTTGTGGAACAGGTTCGGGTCTCGTAGTACCTCCAAGTATGTATATACAGTGGGTACGGAAAGTATTCAGACCCCCTTAAATTTTTCACTCTTTTTTATTTTGCAGCCATTTGCTAAAATCATTTAGGTTCATTTCTTTTCCTCATGAATGTACACACAGCACCCTATATTGACAGAAAAACACAGAATTTTTGACACTGTTGCAGATTTATTAAAAAAGAAAAACTGAAATATCACATGGTCCTAAGTATTCAGACCCTTTGCTCAGTATTTAGTAGAAGCCCCCTTTTGATCTAATACAGACAGGAGTCTTTTTGGGAAAGATGCAACAAGTTTTTCACACCTGGATTCAGGGATCCTCTGCCATCCCTCCTTGCAGATCCTCTCCAGTTCTGTCAGGTTGGACGGTAAACGTTGGTGGACAGCTATTTTTAGGTCTCTCCAGAGATGCTCAATTGGGTTTAAGTCATTGCTCTGGCTGGGCCATTCAAGAACAGTCACGGAGTTGTTGTGAAGCCACTACATCGTTATTTTAGCTGTGTGCTTAGGGTCATTGTCTTGTTGGAAGGTAAACCTTCAGCCCAGTCTGAGGTCCAAAGCACTCTGGAGAAGGTTTTCATCCAGGATATCCCTGTGCTTGGCCGCATTCATCTTTCCCTTGATTGCAATCAGTCGTCCTGTCCCTGCAGCTGAAAAACACCCCCACAGCATGATGCTGCCACCACCATGCTTCATTGTTGAGACTGTACTGGACAGGTGATGAGCAGTGCCTGGTTTTCTCCACACATACCGCTTAGAATTAAGGCCAAAAAGTTCTATCTTGGTCTCATCAGACCAGAGAATCTTATTTCTCACCATCTTGGGGAACTCCATGCGGGTTTTCATGTGTCCTGCACTGAGGAGAGGCTTCCGTCGGGCCACTCTGCTATAAAGCCCCACTGGTGAAGGGCTGCAGTGATGGTTGACTTTCTACAACTCTCTCCCATCTCCCGACTGCATCTCTGGAGCTCAGCCACAGTGATCTTTGGGTTCTTCTTTACCTCTCTCACCAAGGCTCTTCTCCCCCGATAGCTCAGTTTGGCCGGTCGGCCAGCTCTAGGAATGGTTCTGGTCGTCCCAAACGTCTTCCATTTGAGGATTATGGAGGCCACTGTGCTCTTAGAAACCTTAAGTGCAGCAAAAAAATTTTTGGAACCTTGGCCAGATCTGTGCCTTGCCACAATTCTGTCTCTGAGCTCTTCAGGCAGTTCCTTTGACCTTAATGATTCTCATTTGCTCTGATATGCATTGTGATCTGTAAGGTCTTATATAAACAGGTGTGTGGCTTTCCTAATCAAGTCCAATCAGTATAATCAAACATTTCTGGACTCAAATGAAGGTGTAGAACCATCTCAAGGATGATCAGAAGAAATAGAGAGCACCTGAGTTAAATATATGAGTGTCACAGCAAAGGGTCTGAATACTTAGGACCATGTGATATTTCAGTTTTTCTTTTTGAATAAATCTGTAAAAAGGTCAACAATTCTGTGTTTTTCTGTCAGTATGGGGTGCTATGTGTACATTCATGAGGAAGAAGAATGAACTTAAATGATTTTAGCAAATGGCTGCAATATAACAAAAAGTGAAAAATTTAAGGGGGTCTGAATACTTTCCGTACCCACTGTATATATATCGAGATCTTTTGAGTTTGACTCCCTTTTGAGTTTGACTCCCTCACATGTCAATGTTTTTAATTAAAATTTCATTGTAAGTGCATAATTGGCTTTCAAACTGTTTCTATTAATTTATTTGTCTTTATTTTCATGTCTTTTGTGTGTCTTTGTACGTATGTAATGATGTGATGTAATTCAGCTGCCTATCTTGGCCAGGTCTCCCTTGCAAAAGAGATTTTTAATCTCAATGGGCTTCTCCTGGTTAAATAAAGGATAAATAAAAAAAAATAAAATGTGGAAGAACCACAAATGGGTGGCAAAAAACTTGAATCAGTACCTGACTTTAGTTCTTATGGCTGAAGGAGATCTCATCCAAATCTCCACAAAATGCAGTGGCACAACATCTATCTCATCTCAGAAGATTGAATCTTACGTATTATAATAGTGAATGGAGACTCAAAGCGGATCTTCAAAATGAAGCTCTAACATTCAGGTCATGGGTGAGGTTTTGTTCAAATCGTCTTTTCAAATTGACTAAAAATTAACAAGTCACGTGACCCAATCAATCCGAAACAAAACTTTAATACGTTTCCTTCTGCAGCATCCATAATAAAAAGTCTAGTAATGTGCACAAAGGGCTTTGTGGGTTCAGGATTGTGTTCCTGAAGGTGGAGGAGTATCATGTGGAGCCCTCTAGTGCTCAGGAGGAGTGTGAGGCGTATCTTGGCCACCCCTGGGTTGTGGTGGTGTAAGAGGAGTATCATGTGGAGCCCTCTGCTGCTCAGGACGAGCGTGAGGTGTGTCTTGGCCACCCCTGGGTTGTGTTGGTGTAAGAGGAGTATCATGTGGAGCCCTCTGCTGCTCAGGAGGAGCGTGAGGTGTGTCTTGGCCACCCCTGGGTTGCGGTGGTGTAGGAGGAGCATCATGTGGAGCCCTCTGCTGCTCAGGAGGAGCGTGAGGCGTGTCTTGGCAACCCCTGGGTTGTGGTGGTGTAAGAGGAGTATCATGTGGAGCCCTCTGCTGCTCAGGAGGAGCGTGAGGCGTGTCTTGGCCACCCCTGGGTTGCGGTGGTGTAGGAGGAGCCGGTCCGTAGGGTCCATGTGCAGGTGGAAGCACAGTGCCAGGGGGTGGTAAAGTCCCGGGAGGGAAAGCAGAGTCTTGAGGTCTGGGAAAGTTGGGTGTGAACTTGTGTATGGCGTGAGGTGCTGTATGTGGACCCATGGATGGGAAGTCTCTCAGGTGTGGCCCATGCACTGGAGAAGAAGAAAAAAAAAAGTTACACAGAGTAAATATACGTCAATTGCATTCACTGTGGAAAGTGTCCAGTCTGGAAAATTCCTGGAATAGTGATTGGGTCGAAAAAATAAAACCAAAAAACAGCTCACCTCTCTGTAAAGGAGGCATGTGGCGCTCTGGAGGACCGGACCTGCACAGCGAGCGCTCCAGATCGGACATTTTGTCGTTCAACTTCACAATCCTGAATCGGCAGAAGAAGGAAAAGAAAACAAAAGGAGCTCATGACATCAATAAGAACGTCACGTGACCTTGGAACACTGTAGGAGCAAAAGTATGTGGACACCTGACCATATGATTACACATGTCATATTAATCTCTACTCTTCTGAGATGATGTTCCACTAGAGTTTGTGGAGAAGCAGCACATACGGCTGGAACAGTCAGGTGTCCCAATACTTTTGTCTGAAGAGTGCGTTTCAGATTAGCGAATCCAAACTCACTTCTGACGCAGGTTCGCACATTCCCTCTTCTCCTCTATCAAAGTTTGTTCTAAAACCTGGACTTTTAACTGAAACGCAAAAAAAATACAAATCAGTATTTTTAATATTCAGGATCTCGAGTCAAACATCTCCAACTCAAAGTTCTTACCCAGTTCTCGTGGGCTTTCTCTTCCCGCACAGCAATCTAAAAAAAGAAAAGAAAAAGAAAAACACCAGATGAGATAAAAATACCAGAATGATCTCAGAGATCTCTTGTTCTGCTGCATCTCCTCCTGCATGTCCTCCACCTGCTGCCTCAGAAGGTTCAGCTCCTCTTCGGCTTGCAAGGCTTGGCCTTCCACCTCGGACAGCTTGCTCTCCATTTCGTGGCGCTCCAGCTCCTCCTGAGTCAGCTTCCTGTGACGGGATCACACGCATCACGCTTGGTTTAAGCGAGATGATCTCTAATGCGGGGGAATTCCTCATGGGATTTCCCCAATACTGATACACGATACTTACTGGCGTAAGATGTTTTCTTTCTGGTGGAATAACTCAGTTGTGATTTCCAGTGTCTGTTGAAGGTTCATGTACTGGTTCTCCAGGTGGGTCCTCTCGTTTTTCATGTTTGTTTGGTCCTGCATGACCTTCTCTGGAGGGGGAAAAAAATTAATTCATTAATAATATATATAAATTACATTACACCAGGGCTCCACAAACCTGCCCCCACATTTGGAACGACCTTTTGAACAATACTAGAAACATATTTGAACATTTTAAATATATAATTTACTCATATTATATCTTTTTTTGATAATAAAATTATTTGTTGAATTCAACCACATGCACGAGTAAATGTTTTAATTTCAATAGCAATTAATTTTATATATAAATATTAGTTGCTTATAAATACCTTCAAGTTCAAGTCTCAATTTCTGTTCAGCCATTAAGTTTTGAACACAGCGATTCTGCTCGTCCTTGATGACCAAAAGATTTTCCTCGATCTACAGAATAAACAAATTACATGAAAATTGGTCCTTCACAATTAAAGTTTTACACTATTGAACCTGGTGGTGGCACTAGAGCATTGGCAGCACCCATATTTGACCAGAATGTTCCTCAGAATGTTCCTCAGCACAATGCTTCTCAATTGAAGTTTTAAACAATTGAGTACCTAAGCACTTTTGGTACTTGGCCCCTAAAATTGAGTACCAAACCCATTCTAGAGCATTACCCTCGAGACATCCATCATCTGTTTGAGGTGCAGCTTCTTACGGAACTTACGGATCTCTTCTGCACCTTCAGGGCGCAATTGTCCTTATGGAATGAGAGCACCTGGGCTCTGAGGGCATCTTCTCGGAGCTTCACTTCATCCTCGAGCACCTCGACCTACACAGATGATGCAGTGTTTGAAATTTGTACTTACAAATATTTTAATGTACAAATAAATATTGTTCACCTTTGAGCGATCTTCATCGTACTTTTTGAGGGTTTCCTGATACATCAATTAGTGCTAAAGAAAACTTTGTACTATGTATTTTATTCTGATTCAATTCAAAGAAAAAGAAAAAATAAAAGACTTCACCGTTTTGTTGAGTTCCTTGACTGTTTGAAGCACTTCCGACTTCTCGCTGATGAGCTGCTGGATCTTCTCACGAAGCTGTTTCTCTGTCACTAATAAACCATATTTAAATAAATACAATACGATGCGTTTTATTGTGATAAAACCAACAAAAGAAAAGATGGCTGCTATAAACAAGAGAACGAAGTGAACTTACAGAGATACCTCCATTTCTTGACCTGAGGAGACAAAGCAGAGGTCAGATTCATGGTTTTTCGAACAGATCTGGACAATACCGGAAGTATCACGGAATTGCAACATGCTGTTTATTCGAAGTGTTTTTTTTTTGTTTTTTTTTAAGTCCAAACTGCTATACAGTATCGGTCAACCTCTAAATACCGATATGACTGCAGATTTTGTTGTAATTATTAGCGATCAAAAGGTAATCTTACAGCAAGGAACACCAGCGGTGGAAACACGGTGGAAACTCCCATCACAGCTGCAACAAGTATAGGATTCCACGGAATGACGGGAAACGTCAGACCCAGACGCCAGTCCCGGGGCATGGCAGCGATTAACTAGAAAACACACACACACACAATCACCTTTAATACATTGAGTATAAGCAAAAAGTATATACTTTTTCAATTTAATTTATTTTTATTTGTATTGGGCTTTTAACAATGAACATTGTCTCAAAGCAGCTTTACACAGATAATGTGGGGATTAAAAGTGAATATGATGTTTATAAGTAAGTTTGTCCCTGATGAGCGAGCCGGTGGCGACTGTGGCAAGGAAAGAAACCTTGAGATGAACCAGACTCAAGAGGGAACCCGTCCTTATCTGGGTTGCACCGAATGTCCATTTATAGCAGATATACGATGTTGCGGGTTGCAGTGATGATAAAATGAGCACTTCCCAAGTTTGTAGAAATCAAGAGTTATATTTCTATTAAGTTTGTAATCTTTTGTACCAGTGTAGATTTATTCATTTCTAGAGACTCAAAGCACTTTTGTACGTCGCTCTGGATAAGGGCGTCTGCTAAATGCCGCAAATGTAAATGATCAGAAGCGAAAAGTAGTCCTGAGTCAATGTAGCAGACTGTTGACATTAACTACAGTCTTTTCTGCGGTGCGAGACCAATAAGTGCTTTATACGTCAGTAGTAGTATTTTATAATCAATGCGAGATTTGATTGGGAGCAGTGTAGATGATTAAAACAGGAGTGATGTGGTTTTATTTCCTGTTCATTTTGCTACTGTGCAGAATAAAAATCTAGGATTCTGCTTGATATTGTCTATGAGGGTGGATATTATGAGATCTAATATTCAACAATCTTATCTTTAGATCAGAGTTGCTGCTGTGTGTTCAGTCCTATTTAATTTAATTTAATTTAATGTTAATCAGATTTAATGTTTTCCCACCCGTATGTGGATCTTCCCCAAGTTTGTTTACGATGTCTCAGAAATGTTCCCTTCACCTGAACTAGGAGACCCAAACCTGTTCCACAAAGTGCACAAAAGTCCAGCTCCATGAAGATCTGCTTTCCATGGGTTGGATGTGTGTGGAAGATCTTGAGTGGCCTGCTATAGAGCTCAAACAATACTAAATTTTTCATGCTGAATGCACCCCAGAGTTTCTCACCTCACCACTGTGGATGACTCTTGGGTGTCCACAAACTTTTGGCTGTTAGTGTACATGCCCCCTCCCTTAGAGTGGAAGTCTGGCTCTAAAACAGAAGGGTCTCCAAACGCTTCATGCGGCGCGTTTCTTATTACTGGGTTGTTTATTACTGCTGTCCAGCTTCGGAAAAACACGAGCGCCGAACGAAGGTGCGCCGGAAAAACACGAGCGCCGAACGAAGGAGCGCCGAACGAAGGTGCGCCGGAAAAACACGAGCGCCGAACGTGCGCCGACGCTCTAAATTAAACACTATTAATTAAATGTGTGTTTTAATATACTGAAATCAGACATTTTAGTCAGAACATTAGTTGTTTACCTGAAATACTGTATCCAGGTGAGTAATTATGATCTGTTTGAGAGATCAGGATTGTAAATACACATCAATTCCTGCTGCAGCGGTAGAAATAAACGTGGTGTAACTGCGTCTTGCAACTTGTTTAAGGGTGTAGAGAGTCACACGCGATCTTAAACATTTTCTGTTTGGGTCGTTGCTATAGTAACCTCGACGGAAAAAAAAGCATCGTAAAAGTATCGAGTCGTTTATTTCTCGACTCCTCAACTCCGAATCGTTTGTTCATTTGTCACGTGACTCCCATAGACGCTACACAATGCAATAAATCAGTGTGTGTGTGTAATGTTTTCTTTCTGGTGGTACAACTCGGTTGTGTTTTCCAGTCTCTGTTGGAGGTTCTTGTACTGGTTCTCCAGGTGGAGTGAATGAATATATACGTACTGAATATATATTAGTTTTATTCGCGGCTCGTGCATGTCGACACACTTCGGTGGTATCGTTGCTGTCCTGCCTGAACCAATCCACCTCTTAATACCATCATTAGGGCACCACGGCTCTCGAAATCATCAATATTATAGAGAAACGCAGCAGAACAGAGCGCTGCATCAAACACAGGAATCTCATACAGTGAGATTGAATGACATTACTGAAGCAAAAAACCCAACGAACACAATTTAACACGTCTCCTTTCACTGTAGCTGCAGCCGCACCTCCCGCATACATCCCGCATACATCGTCTCTGGCTGAAGCATTTGTTCTCTGCGTTACGCTTTTCTTGGTGATTTAAAACGAAGGCAAATTGTGTGTTTAAATTGCAATCTGATTGGTTAAAGCGACAGAGAGAAACGCTATGAAATGCAGAGGCTATCGAGAATCATTTAATGCATATTCACGATATATATATATATATATATATATATATATATATATATATATATATATATTACACTTACAATCAGAAATATTCAACCCGTAAAGAGTTTTAAGGATTTATAAATAAAAATCTTTTCAAAGTGCAGGATTCTGCTTTGGATGGCTTCTTATTGAGTTTAGTGATACATAAAATCAACACAGAAAATGTATGATGTAGTATTTGTGTGTTACAGTATATTTTGTTAAGATCGCCATGTCAGTATTATCCAACCCCTATATAATATTGTTGTTTCTAAAGCTTTCTGACAGTTTTTATGGCCTGAAGTGGAGCTGAAACATATTTAAGCCTTTGGGAACTCTATAACGATCCTTCATTTGCTTCAGCTGTGATGCATATATAAACCCCAACCATGTACCATGAAAAAATACCATGTCATTTTGAAGAAGAACATGATGCCTTGGTTGACAAATTAAACCTTGGTGATCATTGGATCTTCCAGCAAGACAATGATACCAAGCACACCTCCAAATCAACCAAAGCTTGGTTGGGGAAAAGATGCTGGAGTGTCCTAAAGTGGCCCTCTCAGTCACCAGATTTAAATCCAATTGAAAATCTTTGGTTTGATTTGAAGAAGGCAGTTGCAGCACGGAAGCCATCAAACATCACTAAGTTAGAGGCTTTTGCATGTGAAGAATGGGCAAAGATTCCAATCGTGAGGTGTAAGAAGCTTGTCAGCACTTATCAAAAATGCTTGTTAGAAGTTATAAAAACTAAAGGGCGCTCCACAAGGTACTGAAGCTGGGGGTTGAATAATACTGCACATGCTCATGTGTTACAAGACTTACAATTTTCATTTGAACTTCAAAGTTAAGTCAACTTCTGTTTTCAAAATAACTCAAATATGTGTCAATAAATATTGTTATTTCACAAGTTTTTTATTTATTTATTTCCATTATCTTTCATCAACATCACTGTATTGTCTATTGAGGTGAGGGGGTTGAATGTTGACAAAGATTTATATTTTTATTATAAATAAGCCGCACCTGTCTATAAGCCGCACCTTCCTACACTGAAATTAATGAACTTTACACAGGCTTTAACGAAAGACAGTGTCTGTTACACAGTGTAACGGGTGAAATATGTTGTGGCTCCTTTAAGAGCAGAACGGCATTTTGGGAATAGCCTGCCGCCTCATTTTTCCGGTTTTTACTGCATGTGTGCAAGACCGAGGAATATGTCCTTATTATTTTCTGATGCTCATTTCTAAGTTTCTTTAACTAACCCGTAACGCTGTTGGCAAAAAAAAAAAAAAAAAGCACGGGTTTTGGAAACCTGTCTGTGCTTATATGATTTCTGTTGCAACTGGAGTTAGCGAGCTCTCCCTTCACCCAGACTCAACGCGTTACAACGGCTTGTATCTAAACAGTAGCCTACCAAGAAAGTCATTGTTCACAGTCTTCCTCCTTCCTTTCACAACTATTTCTCTCGAGAGTTTATCTTTTGTCATCGTTGTGCGTTTAAAAATCCTCACTGATGGAAGTTTTTTCTCCCGATGCAGCTCAGAACACAGGTGAAGTGCGTTTTTTCGTTTCCGTTCGGAAATTTCATTGGTCTAATATTATGTCGCTCAGTTTTTTGGCTTGAAGTTTGTGAAACAGAGAAAAAACCCAGGAAAAATCCATAAATTAGCCACTTCGTTGATTAAGCCGCGGGGTTCAAAACGTGGGAAAAAAGTAGCGGCTTATAGTCCGAAAAATACGGTATATAAATGTAAGGCAGTGATTCTAAGAGTTTATGGAACAGGATGATGGTGACGTGCACTTTTCCAGAAAACAAGGAAAAGATCTAACAAATGAAATTTTAAATCACATTCTGAATGAAGTTTCACATACAAAAAAAGTTGCTTCTTTTATTTGAAACTCAGTGTACAAATGTTTCACATAATCTCACAGTTGTTCCATAATAAGGCAGTATGAATCCAGCATATAGAGGCTGAGTGAATGTGGTTTGGACTTTGTGGAGGAGCGTCCTCGTTTTAGAGACTCTGTAGAAGGACAGAAGGCATCGCTCCATTCCTTTTATCCGTGGTGGGCAGTGCTCCGTTCCAGACCTCCGCTAAGGGTGTTGTTCCGTTCCAGGTCTCCAGTATGGGCGGCGCTCGGTTCCAGCTCTCTACAATGAATGTCGCTCCGCCTCGGGTCCTTCCCGGCTTTTCCCGGTTCTGCTGCGATTCTAACCGGGTCCCCTTCGATTCTGGACGGATGGCGAGGCCCTCCGTGGGTTTGGGGCATCAGGTTACGCCCCTTGGGTGATGTCAGGAATTCACCTTTTCCACTTTTTTTTTTTATTTTTTTGTATATTTGTTCCTTTTCAAGAGTTGAGACGAAAAAAACAAAAACCCTGATTTATTTACATTTACATTTGCATTTGCGGCATTTAGCAGACGCCCTTATCCAGAGCGACGTACAAAAGTGCTTTGAGTCTCTAGTAATGAATAAATCTACACTGGTATGCTAGATTACAAACTTAATATAAATATAACCCTTGAATTCTACAAACTTGGAAAGTGCTAATTTAAGTATTTCAGGAAGAGGTAGGTCTTCAGTCGTTGCTTGAAGATAGTCAGGGACTCTGCTGTACGGACATCTAGGGGAAGTTCATTCCACCACCTCGGTGCCAGAACAGAGAAGAGCCTTGAAATATACTTACCTCTCATTCTGAGAGAAGGTGGTACCAGTCAAGCAGTGCTGGAGGATCTCAGACAGCGTGATGCAGTGCGAGATGTGATGAGGTCACTGAGGTAAGATGGTGCTGGTCCATTTTTGGCTTTGTAGGCAAGCATCAGTGTTTTGAATCTGATACGTGCAGCTACTGGAAGCCAGTGAAGGGAGCGCAGCAGTGGGGTGGTGTGGGAGAACTTGGGCTGCTGTGTTTGCGTTTTCTGATCATTTGCAGTGGACGAATAGCGTTCAGGGGAAGACCTGCCAGCAGAGAGTTGCAGTAGTCAAGTCTCGAAATGACAAGAGACTGAACAAGCACCTGGGCAGCCTGTATGGAGAGAAATGGTCGAATCCTTCGGATGTTATAGAGAAGAAATCGACAAGAACGAGCAACATTAGCGACATGTGGGAAGAAGGACAGTTCATTGTCCATAGTTACCCCAAGGTTACGAGCAGTGGCTGAAGGGGAGAGCAGAGAGTCATGAAGTGTTATTTGGAGATCTTGACCTGGAGATGAATTACCTGGGATGACCAGCAGTTCTGTTTTGCTGGGGTTGAGTTTTAGTTGGTGAGCACTCATCCATGAAGATATGTCTGTCAAGAATGCTGATATCCTAGCAGAAGCTGTGGTATCTGATGGAGGGAAGGAAAAGATTAGTTGAGTGTCATCTGCATAGCAGTGATAAGAAAACCCATGTGGGGATATGACTTCACCAATGGAGTGGGTATAGAGGGAGAAAAGGAGGGGACCAAGTACCGAGCCTTGTGGAACACCAGTGGTGAGTCTGCATGGGGCAGATGTGGATCCCCTCCATGTTACCTGGTATGAGCGACCTTCCAGGTAGGAAGCAAACCATTCCCATGCTGTTCCACAGATGCCAAGGCTTTTGAGGGTTGACAAAAGTGTCTTGTGGTTAACTGTGTCAAATGCTGCTGAAGGGTCCAGCAAGATAAGTACAGATGACAGCTTGGCTGACCGAGCAGCATGCAGTTTCTCAGAAACAGCCAAAAGGGCCGTCTCTGTGGAATGTGCCACATTGAACCCAGACTGGTTAGGATCATGGAGGTTGTTCTGTGAGAGATAGACAGACAGTTGGTTAAAAACAGTGCGTTCCAGAGATTTAGAAAGAAAGGAGAGAAGTGATACCGGTCTGTAGTTGTTGATGTCTGATGGATCCAGAGCAGGTTTCTTCAAGATGGGAATGACCCTTCCCTAAATACACAATTTATTGCATTGTGTGGCGTCTATGGGAGTCATGTGACAAAAGAACGAATGGTTCGGAGTTGAGGAGTCAAAAGATAAACGACTCGATACATTTCCAGAGATTTTGCAATGCTTTTTTGCCGCCGCAGCCGAGGTTACTATAGCAACGACCCAAACAGAAGACGTTTTAGATCCCGTTTGAAGCTCTACCCCCTTAAACACGTTGTAAGACACATTTTCTTTTTTTTTTTCTTTTTTTTTTTTTATGAATTCCTGTACATTTCTTGGTAACTTATTTGCAAAAATATTTGCAAAATTTCATCGGATGACGTTTTCACAGAAAGTTTCCGGAAATATACAGCACATTTTCCGCCCCTTTGCAACCCCCGTAGTTATAACACGCTTAGTTCGGTTTACAGTCGTCTGTCAATTCAATTATAACCGGAGCAATCTTTCTTTTCCAGGTAAACAAGTCCCAGCGACAGGGATCGTTCCTCCCGTCTCCGATCAGAGATTCTTCCGTCGCAGGTTCAAATACTCTTTCGAAGGCATACGGACCTCCGCCGATGGGCGGACCACTTCCCCCACCGATGCCGCCTCCGAACGGCCAATACCAACCCATGATTCCTCCCGGGCCGCCTTTCGGACTCGACCCTCGTTTCAGGCCACCACACATGGACTTCTAAAGACCTTCTTTTCCTCTGCGCCCATATGGACCCGTCCCTCCTCGACCTTTCAGTAAAGTGTTCTGATTTGCATCACGGTTCAGGATAAACGAGTTTATTGATCTGAATGTTTGTTAGCAAGCTGCTAAGACGCTTTTACAGACGGTTTTAAATCGAATGGTGCGGAAAACAAAAAACATCATGTGGGCAGCATATTCTATACCCATGTATGAGACTGGTGTGAGCTTCCAGGAACCCAAATATTTACTCTGTGTAACTTTTTTTATTTTTTCTTCTCCAGTGCATGGGCCACACCTGAGAGACTTCCAATTCATGGGTCCACATCCAGCACCTCACGAAATACACGAATTCTCACCCAACTTTCCCAGACCTTAAGACTCTCCTTTCCCACCCCGGGACTTTACCACCCCCTGGCACTGTGCTTCCACCTGCACATGGACCATACGGACCGGCTCCTCCTACAACACCGCAACCCAGGGGTGGCCAAGACACACCTCACGCTCCTCCTGAGCAGCAGAGGGCTCCACATGATGCTCCTCTTACACCACCGCAACCCAGGGGTGGCCAAGGCACGCCTTACGTTATATTCGATATTTCGGTGTGAATGTAGACGAGGATGAAGAACGTTGCTCTTGTTGTTTTTTTTTTATTTCAGATTTATCTGGATCGACGGGAACGCAGCCCCTAATCACATAAAAAAAAATATATATATATATATTCATTCATTCATTCATTTTCTCCCGCATATCCGTAATTCGGGTCGCGGGGGCAGCAGTCTAAGCAGGCCCCCGCCCTCGACTGCTGCCCAATCCTCACAGCACCGTCCCTTACGGTCCCTCCTGCAGGTGGTGAGCCCACGGAAAGATATATATATATATATATATATATATATATATATATATATATATATATATATATATATATATATATATATATATATATATATATATGCAAACAGTTTCACTGATGATTCCCTTCAGAAACCGCGATCGGAACGAACTGTGTTTTTACCGCCGGTTGCAACACGAAGCTTCCATGCTTCATCTCGGGTGTTTTTTATTGGATTTCTTGCATTTGCATTTTGTGGAGATTTGGGTGAGATCTCCTTCAGCCATAAGGGCTTTACTAAAGTCAGGTACTGATCCAAGTTTTTGAACCACCCATTTGTGGTTCTTCCACATACAAAAGTGCACCAATTCAGCTTCATGAAGATCTGCTTTCCATGGGTTGGATAAGGTGAAAGATCTTGAGTGAATCCTATAGTGCTGGAACCCTATTGAACACCTCAAAAAATCAAGTGGAACATCTTTCCAGAAGAATGGAGGATATTTAAATGGATGGATATTATAAGCGCAAATGTGTGTAAATGGAGGAATTAGACCTTCCTGTAGACCTTTGGTATCTCTTAGAACATTTGATCTTCGAACTTGTTTAAATGCTTTATGAGCTCATGGTGTAAAATAAAATAAAAAATTGATTTTATTTTCTTACCTTTTTAATTAGAATTGATTTATTTACACTGTTTTAATGATCAGATCCGCAGGACTCTTCGAAGACGTCCGATTTCGCCGACAACAACAAGCAAGCGAGCGCCTCGGATCACGTTCGAGACTCCCATCTTCTCTCTTCGGACGTTTTTTTGGTGTGTACGTGGAAATTGAGCTTTTTTTTTCTTACTATTTTTATTTTTATTTTTTTAATTGGTATGATGGTCAAGTCAAGTCAAGAGGCTTTTATTGTCATCTTTACTATACACAGTGGTACACAGTACACAGTAAAAAATGAGACAACGTTCTGGAACCCTGGTGTGCACATAGAGTGCATCGAGTGCAACCTAGTGCAAACAGTGCAGACAAAAAACAGTGCAGACAGACAACACAAGACAACACAATACAAGACACAAAACCCAATATAGCGCCGACCAGTAAACCTACTGAATACTTTGACTATACAGTACTGAGAGAATATAAAGTGTATAATAAATAATAAATAAATGAATAGTGGTGGAATGGATTGAGATGAGTGATGAGTGTGTGTTAAGTGTTAAGTCCAGGTTGTACAGTTCGGTAACACATATTTGAGTGAGTGTGTGTGTGTGTGTGTGTGTGTGTGTATGTGTGTGTGTGTGTGTGTGTGTGTGTGTTCCGTTTCAGTTCTGTGTATTGAGAAGCCTGATGGCTTGAGGAAAGAAACTGTTGCACAGTCTTGTTGTGGCGGCCCGAATGCTTCGGAACCGCTTCCCTGATGGCAGGAGGGTGAAAAGTGTGTGTGACGGGTGTGTGTGGTCGTCCACAATGCTGTGTGCTTTGCGGATGTTTTGAGTACATCGCTTGAAATCGGAATACGGAAGTCCAGAAAGACCAGGAGTTGGTCCTGTTTTTGGGACACTGTCGCACCATGGCGATCCTGCCTAATTAAAGCCGTACGAGCCAATCAGGAGCCTTCTCCAGGTCACATGACAGATAATGCCCTAATTGATGATTTGAACTTCTAGGGGAGGTGAAGCTCAGTGTTTAAGGCAGTAGTGATGGGAAGATCGGATCATTTTAGTGACTCGTTTCTATGAATCTCGTTCATCCAAATAAACTGATTATTTATTATATATATATATATATATATATATATATATATATATATATATATATATATATATATATATATATATATATATATATATATATATATATATATATTTTTCTTTTCAAGATTCGAGACGAACATATTGTTGACTTTCTTGAAATGGTCTATAAAAGAGGTGTTTTTTTTGCAGCAGTGGCTTCATAATGATGGTATTAATAAGTGGATTGATTCAGGTAGGAATTATATAACTAATTATATATATATATATATATATATATATATATATATATATATATATATATATATATATATATATATATATATATATATTAAAATACACACATATATTTAATTAATAGTGTTTAATTTAGAGCGTCTGCGCCCGTACACTGAACAGCCAAAAGTTTGTGGATACCCAAGAATATAAAAATCTCTTTCCGCATTGAGCTCCTATTTTCCCTTATTAGTAATTTCCACTGTTCTGGGAAAATGTTCCACTTGTTTTTGTGGAAATTTGTGAGATTTCGGTCATCCACAGTGGTGAGGTGAGAAGCTCTGGGGTGCAGTCAGTGTGAAAAATTCTGTAGGGTTTGAGCTCTATAGCAGGCCACTCAAGATCTTCCACACACATCCAACCCATGGAGAGCAGATCTTCATGGAGCTGGACTTTTGTGGAACAGGTTTGGGTCTCCTAGTTCAGGTAAAGGGAACATTTCTGAGACATCGTATACAAACTTGGGGAAGATCCACATACGGGTGGGAGAAAGTATATACTTTTGCATAAACTCAATGTATTAAAGTTGATTGTGTGTGTGTGTGTGTATGTGTGTGTGTGTGTGTGTGTGTGTGTGTGTGTGTGTGTGTGTGTGTGTGTGTTCTAGTTAATCGCTGCCATGCCCAAGGACTGGCGTCCGGGTCTGACGTTTCACGTCCTTCCCTGGAATCCTGTAGTTGTTACAGCTTTGGTGGGAGTTCTCACCGTGCTGGTGTTCCTGTGGAGGACCATTCTTGCTGTAAGATTTCCTTTCCATCGCTAATAATTATAACAAAGTCTGCAGTCATATCGGTATTTAGAGGTTGACAGATACTGTATAACCAGTTTGGACATTAAAAAAAACAACAACAAAAAAACCATATGGGCCAGTTTGAATTGCCCTTTGTTTATAAAACCCTTTTTTTAATATTAATATTTAATATTCATTCATTATATTAATAACAAATATTCGCTGTTGTGAGTAACCTTTAAACCCTCTGTCATTTTATTTTGTATTGGATGGTCAGGTGTCAGTTTTATTTGTTATCCAATGAGTGCCATTCAGAGAGCAGTGTGGTAACCGATCGGATTATTGAGGGGGCGGGAAAAAAAAAACCCACACAGAGAGAGAGAGAGAGAGAGAGAGAGAGAGAGAGAGATGACTGTGAGAGAGCTGTAAGTTGTGTATGATCGATTATATTACTGGTTATCAAAGTTAAGAGCGAGGGATTATTTGTTTTCGGGGTTTTCTGTTGTCAGTGTGTAACTCTGGTAAAACGGGAGAGTGAGCGTTGTTTTGGAGCTGGTTAAATCAGCCACCGAAATTCTACCGAAGTGGAGCTAACGCCATAGCTAGCTGCTAGCCTGTAGCCACGTGCGAACTGCTAGCCTGCAGCCACGTGCGAACTGCTAGCCTGTAGCCACGTGCGAACTGCTAGCCTGTAGCCACGTGCGAACTGCTAGCCTGTAGCCACGTGCGAACTGCTAGCCTGCAGCCACGTGCGAACTGCTAGCCTGCAGCCACGTGCGAACTGCTAGCCTGCAGCCACGTGCGAACTGCTAGCCTGTTGCCACGTGCGAACTGCTAGCTTGCTGCCACGTGCGAAGTGCTAGCCTGTAGCCACGTGCGAACTGCTAGCCCGGGGGGGGGGGGGGGGTTTGTATTGTTCAGTCATTTCATGTGAATTACGATGACATGTTGAGAATGTAATTCCTCTAGTTTCTCCAACAGTACACACATTAAACTGAAACATGCTGCTGAACAAGTGATCGTCACTGAGCATGCGCATACCTGCCGATTCCGAGCAGCACACATACTGCTGTTCTCGAGTGACCAGTACTGGAAGGCTGGTGCTGCGCTGCTAAAATATGAGCACACGTGAACCGAGGACTTAAATGAAAAGTAAGTTTATTTACTAACAACTTAAAACCAACGTTTTGCACATCAGTGCCTGTATTGGGTGATTTAGTGCAAAACATAAATGTAAGGAACATTTCTAAGATGATGATGATGATTTAATTTAAACAGATAAGCTATATGACCTCATGCAGTAGATATGACTTTATTTGAATGTGTTTAGTGTGTATGTTCATCCGCCGAGATGATATTTGGATATGCATGACGTCATGACGTAAAAGAACTGGTGAACCGGTTTAGCCAGAGTTGCATGTCCGAAGTTTAGTTTAGTTTTGTGTCTGCATCCTGATTTAAAATTTTAGTAACCTCTCATCAATTAATTTCCCCATGCACATGATAAATCCCGAAAAAGTATAATTGAGCAAGAGGGTTACATATATATATATATATATATATATGAGTGTGTGTTTAATGTGCATATTCTGTATATTATTATTATATAAATGTATGTTCTGTATGTTCCTCTTTCAGACATGGGTGGACCACTTCCTCTGCCAAAGGGAGGACCACTTCCTCTGCCAAAGGGAGGACCACTTCCTCCGCCAAAGGAAGGACCACTTCCTCCGCCAAAGGGAGGACCACTTCGTCCGCCGGTGGGCGGACCACTTGTTCTGCCGGTGAGCAGTGGTACTGAAATGTAGTTAAAAATTTTTTTTTAAAACAACCAGGTTGAATGCAGTTAAATTTCTGCGTGCACAGCGATTTATAACATCGATTAAAAAATTTTTTGCATGAATTTATATATGCATAAGTTTGCATGCATGTCAGCCTATGATCAAACTACATGTTAGTACAAATTTTTTTTTGTTTGTTTTTTATGAATTCCTGTAAATTCCCTGGTAACTTGGAATATTTGCAAAATTTCCCCAGATGAAGTCTCCATGGAAAGTTTCTGGAAATTTACCACGCATTTTCCTTTTCCGCCCCTTTGCAACCCCGTTGTTTTAACACGCTTCATTCGGTTTACAGTCGTCTGTCGATTCGATTATAACCGGAGAAATCTTTCTTTTCCAGGTAAACCAGTCCCAGCGACAGGGGTCGTTCCTCCCGTCTTCGATCAGAGATTCTCCCGTCGCAGGTTCAAATACTCTTCCGAAGGCATACGGACCTCCACCGATTAGCGGACCACTTTGAAAAAGTGTGTGTGTTTTAAATACATCGAGTGAAATCGGAATACGGAAGTCCAGAAAGACCAGGAGTTGGTCCTGTTTTTGGGACACTGTCGCACCATGGCGATCCTGCCTAATTAAAGCCGTACGAGCCAATCAGGAGCCTTCTCCAGGTCACATGACAGATAAGGCCCTAATTGTTGATTTGAACTTCTAGGGGAGGTGGAGCTCAGTGTTTAGGGCATTAGTGATGGGAAAATCGGATCATTTTAGAGACTCGTTTCGATGAACCTCGTCCAAATAAACGGATTAAAATTTTTTATTTTTTATAAATTTGTTCCTTTTCAAGATTAGAGACGAACACCCCCAACACACACAAACTGATTTATTGCATTGTGTAGTGTCGATGGGAGTCATGTGACAAAAATACATATGATTTGGAGTTGAGGAGTCTCGAGATAAACGACTCAAAACATTTCCAGAGATTTTGCGATGCTTGTTTTTTTTTTTTTTTTTTTAAGTCGAGGTTACTATAGCAACGACCCAAACAGAAGACGTTTAAGATTGCGTGTTACTCTCTACACCCTTAAACACTTTGCAAGACGCATTTTGACGACTTTTTTATTTCTACCGCTGCAGAAGCATTTGTAAGCATCCAGACTACGACGTGTATTTACCGCTTTTCTCTCAAACAGATCGTAACTACACACCTGGATACGGTGTTTCAGGTAAACTTCTAATGTTCTGAGTAACATGTCTGATTTGAGTTCTGCGCTAATTCCACGTTATTATTCTTTTTTTTTTTAGCTTTTATAAATATCTTGAACTCTTCTTTCAGTATAACGGAACCCGTTTGTTATTGTTGACTTTCTTGAAATAGTCTATAAAAGAGGTGTTTTTTTGCAGCAGTGGCGTCATAATGATGGTATTAATAAGTGGATTGATTCAGGTAGGAATCATAACTAATTGTGTGTGTATATTTATAAAGAACACACATACATTTAATTACTAGTGCTTAATTTAGAACATCGGCGCCTGTTCGACGTTCGTGTTTTTTCGGCGCGCCTCGTTCGACGGAGCTGGACAGCAGTAATAAACAACCCAGTAATAGGAAACGTGCCACATGAAGCGTTTGGAGACCCTTCAGATTTAGAACCAGGCGTGTGAGAGAGTGAAGCTTTTCAGCTATTTTTTGTACTTCTAGTCTAAAGAGGGGGGCATGTACACTAAACAGCCAAAAGTTTGTGGACACCCAAGAATAAAAAAATCCCATTCCACACTGAGCTCCAATTTTCCCTCATAGTAATTTCCACTGTTCTGGGAAGATGTTCCACTCATTTTTGTGGAAATTTGTGAGATTTCGGTCATCCATGCCAAGCACGTGTTTATTCAGCCTAAATACTTAAGGCTGAAGTTGGCACACCCTGGGGAAGATGCAGCGCCAAAAGGGTGGACTGTCATCCTATACTCCTAAAGTTCAGTTTCCAACTGTCCGTCTTTCCACCAGAGAAATCTCAAGTAATTGCGACCTTCAGGAGAGACGTAGAACTGGTGGAACATCCTTTCAATGTCACAGCTACTGCTTCCCTTCTAAAGCGACACAGGACTCCCACAAGTGAGTTGATAAGGTCTGGACCCGTCAGTAGGGCTATAATACTATCTGTTAGCCTTTAACCTTTTCTTCAGATGTTGCAGCCGAACAGTGGCAAGCCTTTTATTGTTCGGAAGTGAAGGTGGACTACTGCCTATGAAAGGAAGTGGCATCTCATAATGTTCGTTCTCCTTCTGTCTTATTTTGTCACTTAGGAGTTGTTTGAAACAGATGTCCTCTTGGGATGCATACCTTTCCTCATTACTCCTGTCATTGAAATCTGATTCCAAGATCTTCAGCACATCAGCAGCAGCTGACACAGGTATCTCTTTCATCTGTCTTCCCTGTCTATCTACGAGAGGGTTAACTGTTCCTATAATGCTCCAGCCTAGTGCAATTCTTTAAGCAAAGGGCTCGGTTTTACGACCTATGATGACCTCTAAGGGAGCTAGTGCTGATGAACAGTCATAGACAATTAACAATCCTTCATCGCAGTCTTGCAACGGGGGTAACTTATTTTGTAGGTGTCTATTGGTGGGGATATGAGACCTATCTACTGGAATAAAATCTCGTGTATAAGCTCGCTGCAGTTTGACACGTGCATTGGTGTTCAATCCCCGAACTTGTAAACCACTAACAGTTTTACTTGCTATCACTGAGTTGACAGCTGTCATAGTACTGAGCTTGAGATGTACTGACTGCATGTTCACATTTAGTTCTGAGGCTTCCAAGATGAAGGTTGAATCACTTTGGGTGTCGAGAAGAGCATATGTGAGAATTTCTTTCTGAGGTTCCGATGTTGATGACACAAAAACATGGACAATGCTAGAGGTGGCAGAAACGTTCCGCGTCATAACCTTGTGGGTTTCTTCACTTGCACCATGTCCTGAAGTTGTGGGATTTTTACTTGCAGTTTGCTCAGGTTTTATGTTTCTCTCTATGTGTAGACAGGTTGAATGACGTTTACCACGTGTGCTGCAGGTGTGGCGCCTTTTATACTCTTTGGTTATGTGTCCCTTTCTTAGGCATCCAAAACAAAGATGATGCTCATAAATGAAGGCCTTTTTCTCATCTGAGGTGTCACATCTTGCAACACCATGTGTTTTATCTTTACAACTTAAGCAAGGTGGCTTTAGCTTTTCAAGTGACGCTGGAGTAGGATTTTTTACGTGAGTGCTTGTGTTAAGTGCTTTGGCTCTCTTTGGCACCCTCTTATATGTGGGTTTGGTGTTAATTAGGAAAGGAGAGGCTACTGAATTACATACTATTCCAGCTTCCTTTTCCATGAACTTTGTGAAGTCTGCAAAACTTGGATATTCACCAAAATGATCTAATTTATCCACGACTATACGACTCATATCTGGCAGTTTCTTAAGGAGCTTGTGATTTTCTTCGCAGTCATTCAAAATCGCCAATCCTTTGACATAAGCTATAGCTGCAGCACATCCCTGAAGGACATCAGCGAACTCTCTCAGGGCAATCAGGTCATTTGCTGCTATCTTTGGCCACTTCCCGAGTTTTTATTGTAACTTCCATACTGATCTTCAAGAACTGTCCAAGCACTCCTGTATGCTGCTTCCGAGTTTTGGTAGAAGAATCCCTCTACTGCTTTGCGTGCTTCACCTGCAAGATAACTCTTAAGATAGAGCAATTTTTCATTAGCAGGGAGTGCCTTATGGCCAATGAGGGCATTAAAGGATGTCTTCCAATCCATAAACCCTAAAGGATCGCCAGAGAATTTTGTTGGCTCTGGGACTGGTAATCGGCTCAGAGTGAATCTCTTCCTGGGACGCATAAATGGTGATGCAGGACGTGGCAGGAATGGTATAGCTTGTGGGTCTAACGAGAATTAAAGAAAGAAAAATACACATAATGTAAACAAATGACATGCACATTAAAAATCATAAACTTAACAGAGTGATGAGCTAAAGGCTATCATAGCCAGATTCACATTAAAACAAAAACATACCTCGTTCCGCTTTACCAAGGGTGCAAAACATTACAAACTCTGCTAAACTCCGACAATCCAGTACCAGTGTTCAAAATAAAGACTTTCAAAAAAATGGAATCCACGCTATTTCTCAGAACGCATGCAGAGACAAAAACCAACAGCTAAACAAAAAGGGCACATGCTGTGAACATGCGCATCATAGAAAAATTCCTCAGCTCAATCTCATCCCGAACACAGGTTCCCCCTACACACACACACACACACACACACACACACACACACACACACACACACACACGAACCCTGCACATGAACAACGGTTGGAACAAACGAAAACCCAAGGCCACTTACACTCTACAGACAAAAGTATTTGGACACCTGACTGTTCCAGCCGTATGTGCTGCTTCTCCACAAACTCTAGTGGAACATCATCTCAGAAGAGTAGAGATTAATAGATCATGTGTAATCATATGGTCAGGTGTCCACATAGTTTTGCCCCTAAAGTGTTCCAAGGTCACGTGATGTTCTTTTTGATCTCATTAACTCTTTTTTTTTTAATTCCTTTTTCTTTTCCTTCTTCTGCCGATTCAGGATTGTGAAGTTAAACGACAGAATGTCTGATCTGGAGCGCTCGCTGTGCAGGTCCGGTCCTCCAGAGCGCCACATGCCTCCTTTACAGAGAGGTGACCTGTTTTTTGGGGATTTTTTTGACCCAATCACTATTCCAGGAATTTTCCAGACTGGACACTTTCCACAGTGAATGCAATTGACGTATATTTACTCTGTCTAACTTTTTTTTTCTTCTTCTCCAGTGCATGGGCCACACCTGAGAGACTTCCCATCCATGGGTCCACATCCAGCACCTCACGCCATACACAAGTTCACACCCAACTTTCCCAGACCTCAAGACTCTGCTTTCCCACTCTGGCCCTTCCCTCCCGGGACTTTACCACCCCCTGGCACTGTGCTTCCACCTGCACATGGACCCTACGGACCGGCTCCTCCTACACCACCGCAACCCAGGGGTGGCCAAGACACGCCTCACGCTCCTCCTGAGCAGCAGAGGGCTCCACATGATACTCCTCTTACACCACCACAACCCAGGGGTGGCCAAGACACGCCTCACGCTCCTCCTGAGCAGCAGAGGGCTCCACATGATACTCCTCTTACACCACCACAACCCAGGGGTGGCCAAGATATGCCTCACACTCCTCCTGAGCACTAGAGGGCTCCACATGATGCTCCTCCACCTTCAGGAACACAATCCTGAACCCACAAAGCTCTTTGTGCACATTACTAGACTTTTTATTATGGACGCTGCAGAAGAAAACGTATTAAAGTTTTGTTTCGGATTGATTGGGTCACGTGACTTGTTTATTTTTAGTCAATTTGAAAAGACGTATTTTACTGTATCGCTATAACATTCGTAAAACAGACAATTTTTTTTCTGTAGGTCAGATTTTATTTATATTTTTCTTTTAATTTAATCGATATAAAATACATATAAGTTTTTTTTATCACTAATCGATCGCTTCCTTTGTCCTAATGGATCCAGATCAAACAACACGAGGAAAAGCTGAGCAATTCTGAAGAATCCCGAAGTTCTCAGCAGGAGGAGTTTCTCAAACTCAAGGCAAGTGTCCGAAAACTAAATTCTCGACGAGAATCACGATTGCTGTAAAACAATACGGTATCGTTCTACGTTCTACTTAGTTTGTCTATGCCCAGAGATCCATCTGGGATAAAACTGATTGAGAAGGATTTAAGGAATATTCCGACCAAATTTGAGCTTTGACGCTCTAGCGCCACCTTTAGGCTTAATTTGGAAAGATGGCCTATGAAGGCATCTCTGGGATTTTTATCTGAAGAGTTTTATTCATTGCTCCTCCTACAAATTGTATTTAACTATCACCAAATTTGCCAGTAAACATGACAAAAAAAAAACTCATCTCAACAACCCGTTGATATTAAATGATGCCTTTTTCTCCTGTAAAGATTTAAAGCTACGTTTTTTGCTTTGTGTCTTTAAGAACAATAACCGAGATCTGAACGAGCAGAAGGAGGAGCTGAGCTCGAATTTTGCTCGTCTGTACGAGAAAATCGCAAACGCTGAGAAAGAGAACAAAACTTTGAAAAAGAAGGTGAACTTTCTGCCCTGCAACACTTTTAGATTTATTTATTTATATTTATATTAGTGGTGTAACGGTACACAAAATTCACGGTTAGATTTTTGCACAATTTCTGTAAATTTTGGGGGAAGAAAAGCAAAACCTAAAATTCCTTTTTTTTTTTTTTTTTTTTTTTAAGTTTGCATTTTTTATTATTTTTTTTATATAAATAAAATATATAATATATTATTTTTTACTTTTTTCCAAATAATTGTGACGCTGAAGTCATTTTTCTTGTTTTCTTTTGTTCTTTAGATATCTACGATGCACGAACAAGTTCAGAAGTATCAGGAGACCCTCAAAAAGTACGATGAAGGTCGCTCAAAGGTGAACAGTATTTATTTATATATTCAAATTAATAAAAATAAAAAATTTAAAACGTGTATTTTTGTAAGTACAAATTTCAAGCACTGAATAATCCGTGTAGGTCCAGGTGCTCATGGACGAAGAGAAGCTCCGAGAAGATGCCCTCAAAGCCCATGTGCTCTCATTCGAAAAGGACAATTGCGCCCTGAAGGAGCAGAAGAAATCCGTACCCAGCCTGATGCACTATCATGTGTTGTAGGGATTGGGGCGGGGCGAGTGCAGAAATAACGAACATGTCTGACATTTTGGTTCTCTGTGCTGCTACAATAATCGATATTAAAACATGGTGTCAGAAGTGAACTAAAAATACATTTAAAAAAAAGGAAGTTCTCAAGCCACCTGCGGGACCTGATCTGTCAAATGGTAATCTGTCGGAGAACAGAAGAAGATTTCAGCAGAGATTTTAACTGTATTTGTTTGCAGCAGGAGGCGCTAGCAAGCCAGCTAAGGTACAGTCCTCTCTTTTGCACCACGTGGCCAGCGAGGAAGCGCTAGAAGTGTACAATACATTTCCGTTCGATGATGCCGAATACCAGCATAAACTGGACATAATAATGGAGAAATTTGAGGACTACTGTAACCCTAAGAAGAATATAACTTACGAGAGTGTGAGACGCGCACCACGCTCGTAACCTCCTCGGTTTCCATGGTAATTCTATTTACTTTAGTTTTCACAGCACCATCACTGATTTTCTTGGGAGACATTTTTCAAGATTTCTAGTGAAATAAAAATATAAAACTAAAAACAGTTACTGTGGATTCCTGTAAATTCCCTGGTAACTTGGAATATTTTCAAAATTCCCCCAGATGAAGTTTCCGGAAATTTACTGCACATTTTCCGCCCCTTTGCAACCCCGTAGTTATAACAGTCGTCTGTCGATTCGATTATAACCGGAGAAATCTCTCTTTTCCAGGTAAACAAGTCCCAGCCACAGGGGTCGTTCCTCCCATCTCCGATCAGAGATTCTCCCGTCGCAGGTTCAAATACTCTTCCGAAGGCATCTGGACCGCCACAGATGGGCGGGCCACTTCCTCTGACAATGCCACCTTCGAACGGCCATTACCAACCAGTGCATGGGCCACCTCTGAGAGACTTCCCATCCATGGGTCCACATCCAGCACCTCACGCCATACACGAGTTCCCACCCAACTTTCCCAGACCTCAAGACTCTCCTTTCCCCACCTCGGCCCTTTCCTTCCCTCCCGGGACTTTACCACCCCCTGGCACTGTGCTTCCACCTGATTTAGATGAATATTTTTTTCCGAAACAATCTCTGAGGTGGTTGCAATGTGAACGAAACAAAACGCTCTAATCCTAAATCTAACCCTAATCACATTAAATCTCGGGTGTTTTATAATGAATTTCTTGTTCTTGCTAAAAGAACGATTTGCTGTCATATTGACAAGGTCCCTGTGCATTTCCCTTCATTTGTGTACAATAAAATGATGTATTAAACGAAAGCGATCGCTCTGGGCGTCCGTTTCATATCCGCAAATGTCGTCCACATGTCCTGTTAGAAGAACCTCCACTCTTTTGGGAAGATGTTCCATCTGCTAAATGCCGCAAATGTAAATGTTCCACTAGATTCCGGAGGTTATAAATCGGTGTTTATTTAGCCACAAGGGGGTGTTAGTGGTTTCAAAACGTTTCGCTCTGTTTACAAGAAAGTACTTTATCTACGTTTCCCCATTAAAATCATCCCCTTGCACGGCAATACAGCGCTCCCTACAGGCCTTCTTTTCAAGTACCTTCTGCGATTCGCGATGTCTCATCTTCGTGGACGAAGTCCGGAGGAGCCAAATCTGGCGAGTAAGATGGGTGTGGAAGTGGGATCATGACATTTCCAGGCGAGAAAAGATGACTCGGCACACTGACTTATGAAAGTCGGTGCTCCTTGTGACTGTGTGTGCAGCCTCGTGCTGCCATCTGGTGGTGTGTTAAAAAACTTTTGATACAGCCTCCTATTTGTAAGTGAGGTGGCCTTGGGTGCCGTTCAGAACCATGTATCTGAAATCATCTCAAAAAAGGCCCATCAGTGGTAGCTTGGTTGCTGGTGGGATTTGAACTCACACCCTTTCAAGCACCTTAACCATTGGTTATAACTTCTCAAAAAGTCTCGTAGTTCTCACCTAAACAGCTGCGAATCCCTACAAACCTCTCTGGACCTGGTGTTGCACCGATCCGCTCTGCGTGGAAGAGACCTCAGGAAGACTTTTCACTAATAAGTGCTTTCATACGCATGGAGTGAAAACGAATCTCTTTAAGTCATGGGATGGAAAGAAGCAACGTTTGCTAAAGGAATGATCAGACGTGTTTTGCTTTAGAAGGTCGTGAGGCAGCCAGCGAACCTGGAACCATCTCGCAGGTAGAACATTTCGTGTGACATCCCCTTTGATTTTCTGAATGAAAAGTAAGGTTCTGGTAAATTTCCACAAAAAAAACATCTGGGGAATTTGTGGAAATATTACAAGTTGGAAACTTACCAGGAATTAATGGAAATTGACGGGAATTAATTCTAAATGTGGGGAAATTTATATAAACTATCAAATACATACAGACATTTTTGATTGGTCAGTAGAATTTTACTTCCATTTCAACATTCAGAAGCAAATAGTGGTAGGAAACAATGGACACACACACACACACAGGACAGAGAAAAGCAAGTGTCAGGGTCTGAAGCCCTAATGTTCCTCTTTTCTTGATGGATGCCTTGAAGATATCTTCTGAACTTCTGAAGTCTTTATTAATGTTACGTTCTTACAAAAAAAGAGTAAAAGTGCTGCTTCTTTTTGTATCTTTTTCGCTGCTCAGTCTTTGTGTAGGGTTTGATGGAGATGAAGGTAGAGAGGCTTCTTGGTGAGAAGATTGAGTTTCTTCCTCTTGAAATCGGTCGGCTTCTTGTACCTGAGATCACACACACACACACACACACGTGTTAGACATCTTATACACTCGACTGTCCTTGTATGTGAAAATTTGTGGACACCTGCCCATTAGACTGCTACGTGCTTATAATGAGCTCCAGTCTTCCGAGAAGAGGTTTTAGTGATGATATTTATATCGGCCACAAGGTGGCGTTAACGAGGTGTGAAATTTAGTATTTATTATCTGGAGTATTTTTATGCCCCGGTTCCTGCTACGTGATCGGTCGCTAAGGTGTTCGTAATAAAGTGCACAACGAGGGTGTGGAAATCTCTTTACTGAGATACTCACAGCTCAATCACGATAGGGCCAGGTTTGATTTCATCCATCTCCATGAAGGCGAAACACTTGGTGCTGGTGAACTTCTTCTTCGGCTTGTAGTGTTTAAATTCGAAGAAAATGGCAGCGCCTGCGGAAACAGTACCTTATTCAATGAGTTCCACTGGATTTTGGGAGTCGGTGTCCGAATACTTCCGTATTATTTAAAAAAAACAAATAAATCCCATGCATTATTTTTAACATTTTATTGAACAATTAAAAAATATATATTTATTGACCTTTTGGTAGCTTCTCGAGATGTTTCTGAATTTCCACGTCGACGTCGAAATGAATGTACGTGTCCTCTTTACGTGTCGACACTGGTGTGTCCTGAACAGGGTTCAAATCCACTCCGTCCAAGTCTGTTAAAAAAAAAAAAAAAAAAAAAAAAAGGAAACATGCATCCCAGGGTCGGTCTGAATGCTGGATTCTGATTGGTTGAAAGTTCAGGCGGTGCTCATGGTATAAAATGATCGTCTGAACGCTTCCCCTCCACGCCGTGTATCTCGCAGTAATAAACACTAATGATTCAGAGGAAGTTTGTGGTCGTACCTTGGACGCTGATGGTCACGTACGGCTCGATGCACTGCCCTGCGTCTTTTAATCCGATCTTCTCGATTCTCAGAGTGAGCAGCGTCAGGCCCGGCTCTGAGGGAAGACGCGGTAATAACGTACCTGTGAAGGACAACACGGATATATATAAAAGAGAGAGAGAGAGAGAGAGAGAGAGAGAGAGAGAGAGAGAGAAAGATAGATAGATAGGCAGACAGACAGAGATAAACACAGACAGACAGATATACATACAGAGCTATAGACAGACAGACAGAGATATAGACAGAGAGCTATACACAGATACACAGACAAATAGACAGACAGAGATATACACAGACAGACAGACAGACAGATAGATACAGAGAGACATATAGACAGACAGATATAGATAGATAGATAGATAGATAGATAGATAGATAGATAGATAGATAGATAGATAGATAGATAGATAGATAGATAGATAGATAGATAGATAGATAGAGATAGACAGATATAGACAGACAGATGGAGAGAGATACAGACAGAAAGATATAGATAGATAGGAAGACAGACAGATATACATACAGAGCTATAGACAGACAGACAGAGATATAGACAGACAGATATAGAGAGATACAGACAGACAGAGATACAGACAGACAGACAGAGAGAGATACAGACAGACAGATATAGAGAGATAGACAGACAGAGATACAGACAGACATATCTCGGTAGATTCATAGACAGATAATCACTATAGAAAAAAATGGCTTGAACTGACTGACTGGTCCATCATTGATTAATTCTAGAGTTGTGACCTGGTGTCCTGGTGGGAAAAGACTGGACTGATCCCGTCCCGGTAGCCGTTTCCAGCTCCTCCTCAACATCGAGGTTCTCCTCCTCACCTGGAGCGAAGATCTTCCTAAGAGCACAATCCTGGATTAATATTGTCACTTGCGCTCTCTACCGCTCAGTTTAGGAATAAGTGGAGAAGAAGACTGGGGCACTCGTCTCACGCTTACCTCAAAGGCACTGGTTGGACGTCGAAGGGGAAATCTTTGTTGTAGGTGAGAATATTTTTAATGACTGTTCAAACAAAAAAAAGGAAAAGAGATGTGAGCAGAAAGTGAGTAGAAGGTGGTTTCCTTTCCCCAGCACGTCTCCTCCACCTGATACACCTGAAGCACTGATACTAGGATGTGGATGTTCTTGTATTCATCTTTAGACTCACCTGGTTCCAGCTGCTTCAGGTCCTGCAAAGTAAATTCCTCCTGGGATTGTGTGCTCTGAAGAAATAATGAAAGGAGAAATGGTCCTTCAGAAGCTGGAATACACTCTATGGATAAAAGTGCACTAAGCCAGCTTCATGAAGATCTGCTTCACATGGGTGGGAAGATCTTGAGTGGGCTGCTCTAGATCTCAAACCCTATTGAACACCTTTGGAATGAATTGGAACATCACCCCAAGCTTTCTCACTTTCATCAGTACGTGACTTTAATGAAATCGCACAAAATCTGCACACAATCCAGTGGAACATCTTCCCAGAGGGGTGGAGTTTATTATGGAATAGAAGGTTCAGACAGAAGAGTGTATGTAGGAGTTTGGACAGAACGCTCACCAACCTGTAAGGAGCCACTGCGCATTTCAAGACATGCTGCGATTTTTCCCAGGGTTTTCTAATAATGTAAAAAGAAAAAAGAAATTAAATGGTTTTATGCACATTTTTTTGTCTTGTGTGACACAAATGCAGGAGAAAAGACCTTCTGTTCCTCCGTGAAATCCTGAGAATTTGGTGACTGGACCGCTTTCTGCAGATGCCTCGCAAGTCTGCAATTAAAAAGATTTACATTCGACATCAATCATTCATTAATCATCAATCAGTCAGTGGGAGGAGTGATGGGAAGAAGGAGGAGTTATGGATAGGAGGAGGAGTTATGGGAGGAGTGAGGGGTAGAGTGAGGAGTTATGGGAGGAGTGAGGAATAGAGGGAGGGGTTATGGGAGGAGTGAGGGTGTAGAGGGAGGAGTTAGAGGGTAGGAGGATGAGTGAGGGGAGGAGGAGATGTTATGGGAGGAGTAAGGTGAGGAGGAGGGGTTATGGGGGAAGTAAGGGGGGAGAAGGAGGAGTTATAAATAGGAGGAGGAGTTATGGGAGGAGTGAGGGATAGAGGGAAGAGTTATGGAAGGAGTGAGGGGTAGAGGAAAGAGTTATGGGAGGAGTGAGGGATAGAGGGAGGAGTTATGGGAGGAGTGAGGGGGTAGAGGGAGGAGTTAGAGGGTAGGAGGATGAGTGAGGGGAGGAGGAGAGGTTATGGGAGGAGTAAGATGAGGAGGAGGGGTTATGGGGAAGAAGGAGGAGTTATAAATAGGAGGAGGAGTTATGGGAGGAGTGAGGGATAGAGGAAAGAGTTATGGAAGGATTGGGGGGTAGGAGGAGTAGTTATGGAAGGAGTACAGGGTAGAAGGAGGGGTTATGGGAGGAGTAAGGTGAGGAGGAGGGGTTATGGGGGAAGTAGGGGGAAGAAGGAGGAGTTATAAATAGGAGGAGGAGTGAGGGATAGAGGGAAGAGTTATGGAAGGATTTAGGAGTAGGGGAGAAGTTATGGGAGGGGTGAGGGGGTAGATGGAGGAGTTATGGGAGGAGTGAGTGGGTAGAGGGAGGAGTTATAGGAGGATTTAGGAGTAGGGGAGGGGTTATAGGAGGAGTGAGTGGGTAGAGGGAGGAGTTATGGGAGGATTTAGGAGTAGGGGAGGGGTTATAGGAGAGGAGACACCAAATATTCGGATTGTAGTATAAAAGCACAGGATTTCCGTCATTCAAAACATAAAAGAGATCAAAGTAAATCATTACGCCCCCTGTCGTGTTACTTAAGGGTAACTTACATTTGGTACTCATCAACTGCCTCCACCAGCTGCCCCCACGAATCAAAGTCCGTGCCCTTTTTGAAACTCGCGTGCCATTTCAGGACGGTCTTGGTGACATCGGACATCTTCTACAGCTGCAGGAGCACGGGTCCGATCTCACATCTCAGCAAGTTCCCTCTCTCCCTCTGTCCGGTGTCAGGACTCGCACATGGCCGCATGTCCGGGGGGAACCTCGGGAGAAACCGGCGCTCGCGCTGCACCCGAAACCAAGCCCTTTTCCTGCGCCTGCACCCGATTGCATCCGAACTTACACGAATTCAGTCGAACGTGCGCGAATTTAGCCGAACTAACACGAACACCGCGCTCGGCTTTCTTCGGAACTACTGACGCGCGTTTAACCGGAAGTTGACATGTACACCGGAAGTCCGCGACCTGCAGATACACGTTCAAACATCCTTTTTTCAGTTTTATTCCACCTTTATGTTTATTTGGTAACCATCTACAACACAAACAAACATGATTTATAACAGATTTTACAAAACGCCATTTTTCTCGAGGCTCTTGTCCCAAACCGTATCCTATACAAGCCTAAAAATAAAAGTCCCTAACCACAACCCAAAAAATCCCCTTCTGCCATAATGGCTCAGAGTTTAAACAATAAAAGTTTCAAACAACATCCAAAATCTTATTTCGCTTTTTTTATTACACGTTATTCTGCACCAACTCTTTAAACGTCCCCCTACTCCTTTTTCTTATTTTAAAGCAACATAATTAGCTTATCAGATTTGCCATCTTTTATACTATGGAATATTCTTATAGTATATACTAGAAAAAAGTATAGAAAGTGAATTGTTCATTAATTTTATATATATTTTATATATATATATATATATATATATATATATATATATATATATATATATATATATATATATAAAATTAATGTGGTAAATAAATATAAAAATTCCAATATGGCCGCCATTTTCCCTGTGTTTATTTTATTTTATGCAGCGGGAGTGGCTGCCATCTTGGAATGACGTCACTTCTAACCGCGTTCGCCGGTCGGAATCCCGAGTTTGGAGATCCGATTTTGTTTGGTGTGTTTTTATTCCTATAAAATATCGGAAATTACGAGTTATGACTGTCAGTGATTGTGATGTAAGCAACAAGGAAGCGCTTTGAGTGTTTTTGGATCTTCAGAATTTGTATTTCTTGAGAAAAAGAAGAAGGTCGACAGGTTGAGTAGTTGCTCTTCAGGTGATTTCAGAAGTTTATTTGGTGTTTGGTGGTTTTCATGGTGTTTCAAGGGATGTTTAAATGGCTGAATACGCTGTTTGTGCTGCGTAGCTGCAGGCGTTGGTTCAGTAGTTATAATGTATTTATTTACATAATATTATAAACTGAACCATATTATGTTATATTTAATATAGGCTTGGTAGAGAAAACATAATATTGGAAAATTATTTACAAGATGAATATGTTAGCATTTTTCTGGTTTTAGTGATAAAATCCATTTGGTACTGAATTAATACCAAATTAATACATGATTATTAGTTAGCACTGAATTATTACTGAGTTACTACTGAATTAGTGATTAATTATTACGTGATTACTACAGAATCAAACCTGAATTAGTTGAGTTAGTACTGAATCATTACAGAATTACTACTGAATCATTATTAAATTACTACTGAATTACTACTGAATCATTACTAAAATACTACTGAATCATTATTGAATTACTACTGAATCATTACTGAAATACTACTGAATCATTACTAAATTACTACTGAATCATTATTGAATTACTACTGAATTACTACTGAATCATTACTAAATTACTACTGAATCATTATTGAATTACTACTGAATCATTACTGAAATACTACTGAATTACTACTGAATCATTACTGAAATACTACTGAATCATTACTGAAATACTACTGAATTACTACTGAATCATTACTGAAATACTACTGAATCATTACTAAATTACTACTGAATCATTATTGAATTACTACTGAATTACTACTGAATCATTACTAAATTACTACTGAATCATTATTGAATTACTACTGAATCATTACTGAAATACTACTGAATTACTACTGAATCATTACTGAAATACTACTGCATCATTACTGAATTACTACTGAATCATTACTGAATTACTACTGAATCATTACTGAAATACTACTGCATCATTACTGAATTACTACTGAATCATTACTGAAATACTACTGCATCATTACTGAATTACTACTGAATCATTACTGAATTACTACTGAATCATTACTGAAATACTACTGAATCATTACTGAAATACTACTGAATCATTACTGAATTACTACTGAATCATTACTGAAATACTACTGAATCATTACTGAATTACTACTGAATCATTACTGAATTACTACTGAATCATTAATGAAATACTACTGAATCACTGAATAACTACTGAACTGTGAGTAATAGGTATGAACACCTTGCCATTGTCTCCTTTGTCAGTCCAGGTGTGTAAAGATCTTGACACCATGACACACTGGTTTCACCGGAATCCTCTGAAGGCCACGGCTCCTGTCTCCTTCAACCTGTATGGAGTGGCCTCCAGTCCTGCTGCCAATAAAATCTGCAAGTAAGTTTCCTTCCTGATATGATGCTCCCTGTTTCAGAGTAATGGAACTGTATCCAAAAAGAAAGACGTTGTTTTTGTCACACAGCGATCTGAGGACGACGAGGGCCAGGCTTCTGGACATGTTCACTGATGTGACGTGCACTCCGGAGATCATGAAGAAAGCCAGTGATGAATACTTCTCTCTTTTACAGGGTTTGTAGGTTTTGTTTTTTATTATTTAGTAACAAAAAGTATGTAGCTGATCTTCTGGATATAATAAACTGCTTCACTCTTCCAGGAAGGTTTTCAGTAGCTTTTTGGGGGGTTTCAGTCCAACACTCAGATGTCTTTATGGATGTTTTAATGCTTTTTCATTACTCACTGCTTCTCCCTCTTTTTATCTCTCAATCTCTCACTGCTTCTCCCTCTCTTTATCTTTCAATCTCTCACTGCTTCTCCCTCTCTTTATCTCTCAATCTCTCACTGCTTCTCCCTCTCTTCATCTCTCCATCTCTCACTGCTTCTCCCTCTCTTCATCTCTCACTGCTTCTCCCTCTATTCATCTTTTACTGATTCTCCCTCTCTTTATCTCTCAATCTCTTACTGCTTAATGGTCTTATATATAGTGTGCGTATGAAGGATTGTTGAGTGTGTGTGTGTGTGTGTGTGTGTGTGTGTGTGTTACATGCGCAGGATTCATTGTATCTCTGGACGGCACGACGAAAGAGAACAAGTTGCGTTTCATTCAGAACTTTAAATGGACCGACACTTTACAAGGAAACACACCCAGGTAACGCAACTGACAGAGGAACAGAGAGTGTATAGAAATCATGTCTAGAAATATTACAATCTGTTTCTATTTTATTTTAGTTCTCAGCAGGACGCCGTGTTTGAACTGGTGTCCATCTGCTTTAACGTTGCCATCTGGCACACCAAATTCGCTTCGAGACGCGCCGGAAAGGAAAAGTGGGGACATTTTATTGTTTATTTTTTTTAACCCTTTAACACTCCTTATATGTTCAAAAGTTTGTGGACATCTGAACATATGATTTCTCTGTGAATGTCTCCATTCGCTCTTATAATAAGCTTCACTAAAGTCGGGTGTCCCAATACTTTTGGCGTTGTATTTTCCAGCATCACCGAGGACGAGGCGAAAGACGTTCACAAGAACCTGAAAATTGCGGCTGGAATGTTCAAGTACCTGAAGGTAAAGTTCTCAACAGTTTTTAGTGGAGACTTCATCATCTCCGTCTACCTTTCTAAGAGCTGCGTACGTCTTCCAGGAGGACCAGATTCCTCGCCTCATCACACCAGTGGAGAAAGGCAGAGACATGGAGCCCAGAGTGATCGACACCTACATCATACAGAGTCAAGCAGAAGCTCAAGAAGGTGTGAACATCTCCCACCGCTTCTCCATCTCCCACCGCTTCTCCATCTCCCACCGCTTCTCTATCTCCCACCGCTTCTCCATCTCCCACCGCTTCTCACTGCTTCTCCATCTCCCACCACTTCTCCATCTCCCACCGCTTCTCCATCTCCCACCGCTTCTCACTGCTTCTCCATCTCCCACCACTTCTCCATCTCCCACCGCTTCTCACTGCTTCTCCATCTCCCACCACTTCTCCATCTCCCACCGCTTCTTCATCTCCCACTGCTTCTCCATCTCTCACTGCTTCTCACCAATTCTCCATCTTCCACCGCTTCTCCATCTCCCACCGCTTCTCCATCTCCCACCGCTTCTCCATCTCTTACCGCTTCTCCATCTCCCACCGCTTCGCCATCTCCCACCGCTTCTCCATCTCTCACTGCTTCTCCATCTCCCACCACTTCTCCATCTCCCACCGCTTCTCACTGCTTCTCCATCTCCCACCACTTCTCCATCTCCCACCGCTTCTTCATCTCCCACTGCTTCTCCATCTCTCACTGCTTCTCACCGCTTCTCCATCTCTCACCAATTCTCCATCTTCCACCGCTTCTCCATCTCCCACCGCTTCTCCATCTCCCACCGCTTCTCCATCTCTTACCGCTTCTCCATCTCCCACCGCTTCTCCATCTCTTACCGCTTCTCCATCTCCCACCGCTTCTCCATCTCTTACCGCTTCTCCATCTCCCACCGCTTCTCCATCTTCCACCGCTTCGCCATCTCCCACCGCTTCTCCATCTCCCACCGCTTCTCCATCTCCCACCGCTTCTCCATCTCTCACCGCTTCTCCATCTCCCACCGCTTCTCCATCTCTCACCGCTTCTCCATCTCTCACCGCTTCTCCATCTCCCACCGCTTCGCCATCTCTCACCGCTTCTTCATCTATCACCGCTTCTCCATCTCCCTCTGCTTCTCACCACTTCTCCATCTCTCACAGCTTCTCAATTTCTCACTCCAATTTGTCTGTCTTTCCATCCTTTCTCCCTTCATCTCTCTCTCTCTCTCTCTCTCTCTCTCTCTCTCTCTCTCTCTCTCTCTCTACATCACAGATTGTTATGATGAACACGTTTCCACTATGTCTGTGTGTGTTTGTGTGCAGTGACCATCGCTCGTGCCATCGAGCTGAAGCACAATGCAGGTCTCATTGCAGCTTTGGCGCAGGAGACGGCAAACTACTACCAGAAGGCGGGTAGGTTCGAGTCCCACCCTGATACGCCACCCGAAAACTGATTGGACAAGACATCTGTCATTCAAGACGTATAGGAAGCAGGTGGTTTATAGTAGCACACACAGTGTATGTGTGGAGTGACAGATGTTTCGTCCAATCAGGGGCAAGTGTTCCATTCACAAAGTACACCTACGTTTTCCTCCTGTTTTTTTTACTTTACAACCACAGAATTTGTGTCTAATGTGAATGTATTTATTTATTTCTCTCTCTTTAGATCACACACTGAACACTCTGGACCCCGAGTGCAGCAACAAGTGGAGGAAGTACCTGCAGTTAAAGCAGCACTTCTACATGGCTTATGTAGGCCTTTCTTTCTTTCTTTCTTTCTTTCTTTCTTTCTTTCTTCCTTCAATTCTTTCTTTTGTTCATTCTATTTTTCTTCTTGTTGGAGATAAAGTGTTTGTTTGGTTTGGTTTAAACACAGGCACATTGTTACTATGGACAGACTCTCCTCGCTACTGATAAGTGTGGTGAAGCCATTCGAAGCCTACAGGAAGCTGACAAATGTGAGGATTTACTGCTTTCTTTCTTTCTTTCTTTCTTTCTTTCTTTCTTTCTTTCTTTCTTTCTTTCTTTCTTTCTTTCTTTCTTTCTTGTGGTTTATTTTGATTATTTTGATTAGTAATCCAGTGTTGTTCTTTTTTTGAGGTTATTTGCGTTCAGAGGCTCTGTGTAAAGAATACCGTCAGACTAAAGGCCCCGGCAGCACCGCCAAACCGTCTGAACAGCTTTTCTTCACCAAACTCGGAGGTCTGATTAAAAACACTCTGGAGAAATGCCAGAGAGAAAATGGCTTCATGTGAGTGCAGGAACATCCCCAGGTTCATTTATACACTTTTACTGCCCTCTAGTGGCCAGATATGGGAAATACATCAACTACTGATGTTTCTCCAGAGGAGGAAGTGGACAGTGAATGACCGGGTTTCTTTTCTTTTCTTTTTTACTCTTTCTTTCTTTCTTTCTTTCTTTCTTTCTTTCTTTCTTTCTTTCTTTCTTTCTCTTTTTTTTTTTTTACCTTTTTTTACTTTTTTCTTTGCTTTTCATTTCTTTTTTTACATACTTCCTTTCTTTCTTCTGTTTACCTTTCTTTTTTTCCTTTGCTTTCTTTTCCTTCTTTTTTTCCTTTCTTCGTTTTTTTCTTTTTTTTCTTACTTTCTCTCTTCTTTTTACCTTTTCATCTTTTCTTAATTTCTTTCTACATTTTTTTTACTTTTCTTTGTTTTTCTTTCTTTCTCCTTTTTACCTTTTTTCTTTTCTTACTTCTTTCTGTCTCTTTTTTTGTCTCTTTTTTCCCCTCATTCACCCTTTTCTTTCATTCCTTCCTTCCTCAGCCTACATCTCTGACACTACTGCTCCTCTTCTGAGATCTGTCGCTCTGCACACAGGATGTTTTTTGTTTTTCACCCCACTATGAGAAGAAGTGTGAGGGTGTATGTTTGTGGTCATGAGATTGAAAGATGTTGAAGTTGTAGAAGGTCCCAGAAGATCGGTTTGGGGAAACGTTCAAATACATAGTGGACCTCATTACCAATTCAGAACTTTTACACCATTTGAAATTGTGTTCCACAGATATTTCCATAAAGTCCCAGTAGAAGCACCTGCTCTGGAGCTGAAGGCCAGTTACGGTCTGGCGGAGCCCATTATCTTCGAGCTCCCACCACTGAGCGTCCAGTGCACCCCCGAGGTCTACGCAACGTTCGATCTCACCAGAGGACAGAAAGACGACAAGGTACGACTCCAGATCTGATCTGGTTTTGAAAGACGCAGCCACATTCAAACCCTTGACCAGGTTCTCTAATTTCTCCGACCAGGCGACGACCAAACCCAAGCAGGAGGATGAGATTAAACCTGTGAAGGAACCTGATCTCAAGCCACAGAAGGACACGGGTTGTGTGATCTCCTGAGCATCTCTCAGAGGAGCATCTCAGGATAAGAGAGAAGATCCTGGTTCATGAAGTCTAAACACGATTAATCCAAAGCGGCCGATTGGGTTCGAGCTGTAGGAGATCTGTAACACACAGGTGGTGGGAAAAGTCATGATAACGAAACACACTACCATACGTACTGTATTTCTCCTCCTCCTTCTTCTTCTACTCCTTCTTCTTCTTCTTCTACTCCTTCTTCTTCTAATGATTGTTTTGCAGAAATCATTCATTCACTCCATGAAGTGTTGAAGTGGACGAGTTTAGTTAATAGAACATTTCTCTATGTGTATATTTCTATTAAACCCTGTACTGAGGTGCACTAAAATGCTGAAGGCTCTGCACAAAAGAACACACACACACACACACACACACACACACACACACACACACTCTTGATAACGTATACACACACACACACACTCGCCAAAACCTTATAACACGCACACCATTCATACCATCATTAAATATACACACATTCATCATAACTACATAACACACACACACACGCACATATATATATATATCTCCTTCATAACTAGATACACACACACCATTTATAATTTCATCAAATACACATTTTTCATAACTTCATAACACACACACACACACACACACATCTTCATTAATGTATAACACACACATTCATATATCCTTCATAACACCACACACAAACACACAGCATTCATAAATATATAACACACACACACACACACACACACATATATTCTTCATAACTCTCTCTCTTACACACACACACACACACACACACACACACACACACACACACACGACCTTCATAACTTTATAACACACACACACACACACGGCCTTCATAACTCTATAACACACACACACGCACACACACACACACACACACACACATCCTTCATAACTGTATAACACACACTCGTATTATTTATAACTTAACAACACACACACAGGACCTTCATAACTCTATAACACACACACACACACACACACACTCTCTGCCTTTATAAGCAAAGTATCTGATCTGTAAATGTTTAATGTATTAAAATAAATGAGAAATAAAAGCATGTGATGAACAGTTTATGTGACGAGGGATTTTGGGGACGAGATGAATATTTGAAGCGACGTGTATCAGTCAGCGTTTCTTCACCTTCAGCATGAACCTGAGCTTCGAATAAGGAACCTGGGCTGCTTTTCTAGCATCCATCTGGAAGACCTCACGTAATGTTCCAGCAGATTCGTGTTTAAAAAATACAAACACCCTTTAGGTGTATCATCGAATGCACCTCGATTTGAACGGGATCCAGTCACGTGAGCTGCGTGTCGTGTTTTTTAAAATGCTTTCCACAAGTCCATTGTTTGTCCGGAGTGTTTTTTTTGGGGACCTGTTGTTATAACACAGTCTCGGGTAACTCTAGATCTTGAGTGACCTCTTATAGAGCTCAAACCCCATTTAACAGACCTCCAGGCCTCCTCACCTTCATCAGTACCTGATTGAAATCTCTACAAAGTCTAGACATGATAAAACACACTGATTTATGAAGGTCAGTGCCCTCTGTGACTGTGCGTGCAGCCTTGTGCTGCCATCTCCTGGCATGTTACAAACATTTTTTATACCACCTTGGATGGAGGCTTTATTAATGTTTTGCTTATGGTCTGAAGTTGTCTTAAATGAGATGTTGCTCAGGTCTCCACAATGTTTGCGGCTGTATGCTGTATATTTATTATGGATGGAGGCAGAAATGGTCTTTTATGATTTTTTTATGATGATTTTTTTGCTTATTTCTTTAAAGAATCCATGTGTTTTTGCACTCAGAAGCTTTTTTTGTGTGTTATTTTTATAATTATTATCATAAGTAGTAATAGTACGTATTTTTATTTAGCACTTTATAATAATACCCATTGTGTACCCATTATCACTAAGAGACTTTTATTCTGAAATATCCGCTCGAACGCGGAAGTAAACCGGAAGTCGGTCCGTGTAACACATGTGTGCCCTGCGATTGGAGAGGACACGCTTTTCCTTGCTCCTGAAAGAAGTTTATTAAAAACCAAAACATCAAATTATGGATCATTTCGAGCTGGAAACCGATGTTCCAGATTCCGATAGGAACCGTGGCACCTCAGAGGATGAGAAAAGAAGTCAGAGACTAAAACGCGTCGATTCGCTGCACAGGAAACCCAGTCGAGGTAAACAACCTTAAAGGTGCAATAAGTGTTTTTTTTGTCGGAAGGCATTAAATTGAGGTGTTCTTAAAGAGCCTTTTAGATAGAGGATTTTTATTTTTTGTTTAGAAAACACATTTGGAAAATTGCTTCCGGTCTGAATGTTAGTTTGTAATGGGATTTTAATTTGTTTACACTTTTTTTGTTTATTATTATTAATTAAATGAGAACTTAATTGAAAGAAGTAAAAAAAAAAATCTCCATAATGAATCACATTCTTTAAATAATATAAAAAGGAGGGAGAAAAGGGTTTTTTTTTTTTATAGAGATAAAAATAAACATTTTAAAGCGCATTACACACCACATTTTTTAACAAAGAATTTCTACTTAACATTTATTTATTCATTTTTTGTGTGAATTAATTTAATTAATAGTAAATATAATATTATTAATATATTATATCTTTATGGCTTCTGGCCCAGAATCTTTGTCGTCGTCTTCTTCTTTCGGCTGCTCCCATTAGGGCTCGTTACAGCGGCTCATCCGTCTCCATCCCCCCTGTCCTCTACATCTGCCTCTTTCACACCAACTACCTGCATGTCTTTCCCTCACCACATCCATAAACCTCCTCCTTGGTCTTTCTCTTTTCCTCCTTCCTGGTGTCTCCATCCTCAGCATTCTCCTACTGATATACCCCATGTCCCTCCTCTGCACATGTCCAAACCATCTCAATCTCACCTCCCTCACCTTGTCTCTAAAACGTCCAACATGCGCTGTCCCTCTAATAAACTCATTTCTAATCTTGTCCATCGACGTCACTCCCAACGAATACCTCAACATCTTCAGCTCTGCTACCTCCAGCTCCACCTCCTGTCTTTTACTCAATACCACTGTCTCTAAACCCATACAACATCTCAGGTCTCACCACAGTCCTATAAACTTTCCCTTTCACTCTCACAGACTCTCCACCCTGCCTGCACGCTTTTCTTCACTTCTCTAACACACTGCCCATTACTCTGCACTGTTGACCCCAGGTACCTGAACTCCTCCACCTTCTCCACCTCTTCTCTCTGTAACCGCACCCCTCCACTGCCCCCCCTCTCATTCACACACATGTACTCTGTCTTACTCCTACTGACTTTTATTTCCCTTCTCTTCAGCACGTACCTCCACCTCTCCAGGCTCTTCTCCACCTGCTCTCTACTCTCACCACAAATCACAATATCATCCACAAACATTATAGTCCAGGGAGGACCATCATAGTCTGTCAACCTGTCCATCCCCACTGCAAAAAGGAAAGGGCTCAGAGCCAATCCTTGATGTAGTCCAACCTTCACGCTGAACCAGTCTGTCGTTCCTACTGCACACTTCACTGCTGTCACACTGTCCTCATACATGTCCTGCACCACCCTCACATACTTCTCTGACACACCTGACTTCCTCATACAATACCACAACTCCTCTCTCGGCACTCTGCTGTACGCTTTCTCTAAATCCACAAATACACAATGCAACTCCTTCTGACCTTCTCTATACTTCTCCATCAACATCCTCAAAGCAAATAATGCGTCTGTGGTGCTCTTCCTCGGCATGAAACCATACTGCTGCTCACAGATTGTCACCTCTTCTGTCAGCCTGGCCTCCACTACTCTTTCCCATAACTTCATGGTGTGACTGATCAACTTAATTCCCCTGTAGTTACTGCAGGTCTGCACATCTCCCTTATTTTTAAAGATCGGTACCAGCACATTCCTTCTCCATTTCTCAGGCATCTTCTCACCTTCCAGAATCTTGTTAAACAATACGGTTAAAAACTCCACTGCATCTCTCCAAAACATCTCCATGCTTCTACCGATATGTCATCTGGTCCAACCGACTTTCCACTCTTCATCCTCTTAATCGCTGCTCTCACTTCCTCCTTAATAATCCTATCTACTTCCTGCTTCACCAACTCCACATCCTCCAACCTTCTCTCTCTCTCTGATTTTCTCTCACTCTCTCTCATTTTCCTTATTCATCAGCTGCTCAATCTTCTCAGCATACTCCCTCCACCTTCTCAGCACACTCTTCTCACTAGTCAACACATTTTTTTTTTTAGACTTGTATATGCAGATTTCCATAAAGATTTTTAAGATCAAATTTAACATCTGAAATATATGATTTTAAATTCCAACTATAACACGTTTTGTAGCCCACCAAATCTTGAGGAATATCTTGAAGAGTGGAGCATGTTCTAGAAGAGGAACATAGCAATCAATCTTAGGCTTGGGTGTCCACTACCCTTTGGTCTTGTAGTATGTGTAATATAGTTTGCTTCAAGATTTTTTGTTTTTATTCGTATGAAATTGTAGTTATTGTTTGGATGTTTTTGTAATTCAGCGCCGCGTAAAGATTTTTCCGGGTTTCATAAATCGACGAGGATGTGCCTGCACGCCATCCGAGAAGCCATCCTGCATCACCGCTGGAAGGAGGCGACGCGGTATTTAGAAGTTTACTCTCAGGCGCTGGAGGAAACCTCAGTCGAGCAGCCAATAGCCTGTGAAGTGCGTCAAAAATCTATATATTGTTTATAACACACACACAAAAATCTGCTTTATCCATCCCATAATATTCAAGATCTTTATTAACAGAAAGGGAGAACCCTGTATTGGGTATTGGGACAACTTTTGGCAACATTATGCATTTTTACACAATCTAAAAAACATTTTTTCCACCATCAGATTATTTGGAGACTCGGCATCGAGATCCTCCGGCACCACCCGGCCAGCGACCTGGAGCGATTTAACGATTTGTACGAGCGGATGAAAAGCAGCGGCGTGAAAAACTATGCCAAGGTTTGAAGAAAATCCAAAATGTAAAATCTTTTTGGGCTGCTTCCACTAGAGGGCGCCAAAGCGGATCAACCGTTTCCATACCCCCTTGCCCTCTACATCTGCCTCTTTCAAACCGACTAACCTGCATGTCCTCCCTCCATCCACAAACTCTTTCCTTGGTCTTCCTCTTTTCCTTTTCACACTGTCCTTATACATGTCCCTCACATACGTCTCTGGGGTACCAACCAACTCCACACCATCCAACCTTCTCTTTCTCTCTCTCTCTCGATCACACTCTCCTCACCAGTCAACACATTTGCCTCTCCATCCTTTATTGCTCTAACTTGCAGTACATCCTTCCCAGCTCGGTTCCTCTTCCTGGCTAATCGCTACAAATCCTTTTCTTCTCCCTTAGTGTCCAACTTCTCCTACAGCTCCTCATATGCCTTTTCCTTGGCTTTCTCCACATCCCTCTTAACCTGCTGCTGCATCTCCTTGTACTCCTGCCTACTTTTCTCATCACTCTGTCGATCCCAATTTTGTTTCTCCAACCTCTTTCTCCTTCTGCTCTCCTGCACTTCCTCATTCCACCACCATGTCTCTTTGTCCACCTTTTTTATTTCCAGATGTCACACCAAGTACATTTCTAGCTTCTCCCTCATCACTCCTGCAGTAGTTCCCCAATCATCCAGCACCTCTTCACCACCACTGAGCTCCTGTCTGACCTCTTCCCTGAACCTCACACTACACTCTTCCTCCTTCAATTTCCACCATCTTATTCTTCTTTCAGTCCTCACTTTCCTCCTCTTCTTCTTCACCTCCAAAACCATCCTACAGACCACCATCCGATGCTGTCTAGCTACACTGTCCCCCATCAACACCTTACAGTCTCCAATCTCCTTCAGGTTGCATCTCCTACATAGAATTAAATAATATATAATTCTATACACCGAAGGCGCAAAACAAAATCTGAGCTTCATGACGCACTACAAATGGTATTTCTGGTGCGGTAACCCGTGTTAACAGATCGGATTTAGTGTAGTGCCGAGAGCAAGAGATCAATGTATTTAAATTATTTTTTTGTGTGTGTTTAAAGCCATTCTTTCTTTCTTTCTTTCTTTATTTCCATCAAAGATCTGTCTGGAGTACGCTTTCCACCTCATGTTGAACGGCCACATTCAGAAAGCCAAGCAGCAGCTGACAGTCGCGGCGAGCTGGAGATACGGCAAGGAGTCTGCGAGACAGGCTCTAGGTTTAAAGCTCATCCATGCGTACTGCGGCTTCCTGGATTATCTGATCTGGTCTACAAAGAGAGCGTCCACATCAAATGCAGGTAGAAAAGTTACGGATCGGGTTATCAATAGCGCCACGATTGGTATGTTTATTTACCTCTGGATGGGTCGAGTTTGAGTACTGGATTTTGATTGGCTGGAAGTTCAGCTGATGTGCTTTTTACTGCTTATAAACACCTGGAACCAGAGGAACATCTAGTTCCAATTGTGTCAGACAGCAATTGTAGACATTTCCTAATGGCCTTCCTGAGCTCTATGGAGGATTTCTGCATAGAACCTCTACATCAGGGGCCCCAAACGTTTTCTGAGTGCCACATAAATAAGGGAGTTGGAAACTTCCACGGGTGACTACCAGTATTATTGTGGAGATTTTATGATTTTAAATGGGAAAAAAAAGGCATAAAAATGTGTTCAATAAAATAAATATAATTAATTAATTATAAATAATTGATTATAAAAACTAACAGCAAGTGGTACCAGTGATTTGCCTCTAGAGGCCGCTCTCGCACTGTATAAGACAACCCGGAAAAACTATCGTTATAGATTTTTTAATTTTTTTTTGCCAAAGAAAGACACTTTTGGCAATCAATCAGTGCCTCATTAATAACTGAGGGAATTTTTTGTTTAAAAGTCAACCTTTATTACCAAATACAGACGAGTACAACATATATTTTAAATTACATTTTCAATATGTCTCTGCCATTGTTCAGAGGGCCGTTCCAAATGTGGGTAGTTTGGGGATAATCCACGTCTAGGAACTGTGTTTACGCTTCACCTCCGTACAGCTTCATAGCATAAGGCATGCTTTTTCTGTTTCCACCAGAGGAGGGCGAGCAGCATAACGAGATGCACAGCTACTTCAGACAAGCCTTAGTGACCATGCAGGAAATCATCAAACAGCCCGGTGTCTGGGATCAGTTTGTGTGCAGTTGCGTCGACGTGAGTTGTTTTCGTTTTGTTTGCTCGACACTCGTTTGACGGATTATTCTAAAACGGTTGTTCTTCTGCCAGATGCTGGAATATTACAACAATGAAGAAGAAGCTCTACTGTTACTCGAACACTATGCCTTCAACAAGGACTTTCCAGCAAACCCCAATGCTCATGTTTACCTGTACAACTATCAGAAAAAGCACAACGTTTCACATGACGAGCTTCTTGCTACTCTAAAGGTACTGTGTACTACACCTCTTTTTTTTTTTTTTTTACTTTTGACATTTTGCTTCCAGAGGTTTTTAGGTGTGCACGTGCAACTAAAGAAAAAAAACAGAGGGTTAAACTTAGTGGTTAAGGCTCTGGGTTACTGAACAGAAGGTCGTGGTTTCAAGCCCCAGTATCACCAATCTGCCACTTTGGGGGCCCCTGACCCTCTGTGCTCAAGGGGTCCTGTAACTTTCTAACAACTTTGCTGTAATGTACATGTGACAAGTATGAAGCACTTTGATTAATCAAACGAGTTTTTCAAATGGATACTGGAAAAAGAAATCAGTGTAAAACAGTATTGCGCTTTATTATAAAAATGAGGGAAAAAACAGTACTGAATCATGAAAATGTGCTAAGAGATAAATATGAATATATTTAATTACTGAGTTAAAAAGACATGCATTTAAACTGAAACATGAGGTAATACTTCAAATAAAATGTTACATCCAAAACGAATAAAAAAAATTAGACTTAAAAGTAGAACACGGTTAATTTCTAGGTTTATTTTAATATTTAGTTAAGAAGCATTCGCCTCCAGAGGCCGCTCTCGTACTGTATAACGCAACCCGGAAAAACTATTGGTGCCTATTAATTAGTTGGGATTAAAAAAAAAAAACTTCAGATCTAAAGCCCACAACCTTAAAAACATTACGCTAAAACCTTTGGGTTTTCTTCCCCGCTCTTTATCTACATGTGATTTTGGTAGGATAATAATCCAAGCATTTCTCATGAGGTTTTTCCAGAAAATTGTATAACTATATGGCTCTGTCCTGTTTCAGGGGCTGCACTCGTTGGTTCCGAGTCATGAGCTGATGCTGAAATATTGCAAACTGCTGATGATGTCAAGTAAATTTAAAGCAAATTCTTATTTTTCAGTATATATCCAGTTTTTTTTTTGTTGGTTTTTTTTAAGTTATATGTAGTAAAATATAGATTTTTTTCATCAGGAGAACCGAAGAATTTGCAGCGCGCCCTCTGCATCGCTTTGGATCTTGTAGAATACTCCTGCTGGAAGAAAAACGTGAAAGCGTGGTTGTGTTTGTTTAGGATTGCCAGGTGCTTCAATAAGAGGTAAGGAAAAAAATCTGCCGCAATTAATTTTTTTTGCAGAAAGATGACAATCCAGTAAAGCATAAGAAGAATGGAAGGCCTCCTGCATCATATATAATATATATACACACTGTATATAATCAGCATTGATGAGATCATGTTCAAAAAGCTCATAGGAGCCTCTTGTTTGTGTCCAGGTTTTTTTTTTCTGCATATATTGTACTTTTATACTGTTCTTCTGTTCCCGTAGATGTCATAAGGACCTTCTGAAGAAAGAGTGCGAAGGAAGAAAAGACCTTTGGTTGAAAATGCATTTTAAGAATGCCCACACCAGGATGGATTTGAAAATAAGCCCAAGACTCGTGTCTCTCAAAATCAAAGTCAAGAAAATCATGGGGTTTGTCAGTAGGTACGGAGAGAACAGGACTTTGCGTGCGCTGAACGCGATGGACGTATTGGAGTTGTATCCTGCCTGACTGTGGAATCTCAGAGTTCTTTATGGTTTTTCTTGAGGTTTTTAAGCATTTTTGTTATTGTTTCTAAGACCGAACCAATGTAGAAATGTACAGATGTTAGTCGCGATCGCTTTAACGCTGTGGAGGTCAGGACTAACACAGGGCTGAGATCCGCAAAAAATTAAACATAATCCAATTTTCCCCAGATTCTTACTGTGTATTAGGGAGGACACGATTAACACTGTGGTGTAATTAAGTAAGTTTTGGGACTTTCCAAAGCCGAAATCTGAGACCTTGCGTGTGAACGGTGTATAGAATGTTAAGAGCAGAAGATCTCGGCTTTGGAAAGTCATAAAAGTATAATAAATCACACCCATGTGTTAGTCGTGGCCTCCTTAATCCACAGTGTTAAATTGGTGAAAAGTAGAGAACTTTCGAATTTATCACCTAAAAAATAGTAAGGGCCTTTGTGTTTTTCGGTGAAAATTCGACCGTCCCCCGATTTTTATTATTTTCACACCCTGCATTAGGGAGGTCAGGACAAACATGGGAGTGTAATTAGTTTTGTTTTCGGACACTGCTAACCTAAGATCTGAGATCTTCTACTCTTCGCATTCTATACACTGATCTCACACTTCAGATCTTGGCTTTGGAAAGTCCGAAAACAAAACTTACCACACCATTGTGTTAGTTATAACCTACCTAACGTATGAAGTGAAATTGGCAAAAATCGTAGAACGTCGAATTTTTCACCCAAACAAATAGTAAGGGGTTAATGTGTTTTTTACGTCACCAGATTTTCACAAAATTCACACTGTACATTAGAAGGGTCAGGACTAACATGGGGGTGCACTTAATTTTGTCAGATCACACAGTAGAGCTGAGATCTGAGCTCACAAAATCTAACCCCCTACTCTTTTTTTTTATAGGCAAAAAATTATATGTTCTCCCTTTTTTTTTTTTACCAATTTTACCCTGTGTGTTAAGGAGACCACAACTAACGTGGGTGTGATTTAGTTTTGTTTTATAACTTTGTAAAGCTGAGAGCCAAGATTTACATTTCTGATGCATTAAACTAAATCGCGAATTAGTAAGAAAGCGGATTTTTTTTACATTGAAAATTTGACCATATTCACGCTGCACATTAAGGAGGTCAGGAATAACACAGGGGTGTGATTAGTTTTGTTCTGTAACACACTCACAAAATTCAACATCTCAGATTTTTTTAAGTCAGAAAACAGAACTAATTACAATGCTGTGTTACTCCTGACCTCCTTAATGTGCAGTGTGAATTTAGTGTAAATTTGGTGACGGACAAATTTTTTTGGCCGAAAATTTAGCATTCTCCAATTTTCACAAAATACACAGCGTGTGTTAGGGAGGTAACGACTAACACAATAGTGTGAACAATTTTGTTTTAGGACTTTCCAAAGCTGAGATCTGAGACATTGAGTGTGTGAACGGTGTATATGATGTGCATCATGGCAGCTATAAATATTTGTACTGAAACTGAAGCCGTAATTGTACTGACTATCACTGTACTTTTACATGTAGTGAATGTGTACTGTAACTATGTACAACTGTAAGGAAGCTGTATGTGTTTGTTAAATATGAGTTACAGCAACAAGTAAGTTCATCATAAACCTGTGTGTTTGAGTCTCTCAGCTCTGCAGTGTTACAGGATTCTACAGGACGGAACTAATCACACTCCCATGTTAGTCCTGACCTCCCTAATGTACAGTGTGAATTTGGTGAAAATCTACGGAAACAAAATGTCAAAGGCAAACCCTGTACTATATTTATTTTTAAATAAACAATTGTACTGAAGGTATAACTATCAGTAATTCTACTTAAGCTTATACTGCATCTGTGTATCTGTACCTGTGTCAAGGCCAGAACTCGAACCAAGACTGTCAGATTGATAGTCAGACTCTCTCAGAATTATCCCCAGGGGATCAGGTGAAATCAAGCGTCGAGAAAGGGTGAAGGTTCCAATAACACTGAAAGGGAAAAAGGCACAAACGATAAATCAAACAGTCCAAAGTCTAGAAACATTAATCCACAAGCAAAAATCCTCTTGAAAAACATTACAAATATATGATGATTAAAATCTTTACAAAACCAAACAGATCCTCAGAAAGGCCAAAACACTTACATAGTCAACAAACAAAAGGGATGAGTGTTAGATGTTAAGAAACAAGCAAAGACACTTAGACTGGGTGAAAACACACATACACACAATGTAATAAACAAACTGAGGGAGAACAACATAAGAGAACAATGGGAACAACTGGTGGAGAAAGGCAGTAATGCAAACAAAACCCTGACAAGAGCCCAATTCCTGATAAAGGGTGGCTGAACAACGTCCTCAACAAGGTAGAGTGGCTGAACAACGTCCTCAACAAGGTAGCGGGGCTGAGGAATGTCCTCAACACGGTAGGAGGGCTTAGCAATGACCTTAAGAAAGAAAGGGGGCTAAACAACAACCTCAATGAGAAAGGTAGGCAGAGCAACGTGTGAAACTTTTAACTATGCATCATTATATTTTAACTGTAGGGAAACTAAGTGTAACTGAAGCTGTTACAATAATTGGACCGAAGCTGTAACTGTACCGTAGCCAGTATTTGCCCTAACATGGACTTATGTATCAAATAATAGTCAAATATACTATGATTTATTATGGCTATAATGTTCCTATTATCAGAAAAAGCAAAAAAAAAGATCAATTAAACAGCCCAAAGTCAAAATCACGATCATCAGGACAACCCTCTGAAAGCATCTATTGTGTATATTCTAGATTCAATAGGAATGTAACAGGACGTGTTCACTAGATTTAATACGAACATCCACGGGACGCTGAGTAAGCACTGCTCCCTGATCAGGAAGCTGACTTCACATTCATCCATCCCATCCTTTCCTCCTCCTACTCCTCCTTTTTTGGCTCCATAGCCAGTAGAGCTCTGATTACTGGACCGATGAAGCTTGATCCGGTGGCACTCAGAAGTGAGAGTCTGTGAGACTGAGCTGGTAGTACCACGGAGCAAAGCAGAAAGTGAAAATGCTGCCGAGAAGAACTGGATGGAGATGTGTGAATGATTCGAGGAGAAGCGTTCGCAGCAAATGCCATTAAATCCCAGCAAGGATTTTTTTTTCAAAGCACACCAGAGGTAAGTTGAACGGTGGAGGAGCGGTTTTCAGCAGATGGGTGTACATGTTTATGAGCTTTCAGAACCGGCAACTGTGAACTGGAAAAGCCAATGATAAAGCAACATGATAAACCAGAAGAGTGTGTGTGTGTGTGTGAGAGTGAGAGAGTGAGAGAGAGAGAGAGAGAGAGGTCGGATGCAGGACGTGTCTGTATATCATATTCTCAGCACGTCCTCATGCCGAGTTTCAGAAAGGGCTCTGTGCTATTTTTAAACGAGTCCGCAGCCCGAGTAGTTCATGAAAACAAGCCCTCGCCGGCCACTTTAATAGGAACATTTGCACCATAAACCATTCATACGATATTAAGACCAGTCAGTCATGTGGTTAAAGTGTAACACAGAACATCCTACAGATGCAAAAAGGTCCGGTCCAAAGCTTTTCCCATTAAGCACAAGAAGGAGGAATGATCCGTGTTGCTCCAACGACTCTGAGTTGAGACTGTAGTTGAGTGTCCATGATAGGGTTCGATTCCTGTTCTCTGAACGGCAGCAACTTTGCGTGTTGTGCGTAAAACCCCCATGAGATCAGCAATCTCTAGAGTTTACATAGTATGGTGCAGAAAACAGAAAACATCCAGTGAGCAGCAGTTGTAGCTGGTGCTTTAGAGTTTGTTACATGTACTTAACAGCACAGTGAAATTCTTTCGCTTATCCCAGAGATGTTAGAAAGCTGGGGGTCAGCCATACAGCGCTACTGGAAAACTGAAAATTAAGGGCCTTGTTCAGGTGCCCCAACAGTGGCAGTTTGGCGATACCAAGGCTTAAACCCCCGACCTTCCTGGCAACCCAGGGCCTTGACCGCTGATCTACCACCTCCCCCTAGTAGTATGAGGTTAGAAGAGAAGAGACTAGAAGTGGACATAGAGGGATTTTTTTCCCCAATTATTTTATGATTGTATCGCAGAAATTCATTCAGGCAAGTAGCCAGGCCCCCATCCCCTGGGCTTAAATGTCAAAGTCCATCCATGTGTGTTGAGCAAAAAAGCATGACATATGGAAACTTGAGGCTGCTGGGATGCAGCAGAAGACCACATCGGGTGCTGCTCATGTCAGCCAAGAACGGAATCTTCTTTCAGAATCTGAAACAAGGTGGGTACTGACAAATTGCTGAATATTTAGACAATATTAAAAAACCAGACATCACTGAGATTTCACACTGATGTTTGATATAAAGCATTTGAACTGAAACATTGTGGTTTTGCCACGTGATTGGCCAGTTGGATATGTTTAAATTGAAGTGAAGATGCAGCTGGGCTTCACTGAGACGTGAATACAGACCTAACTACATACACTATTAATACCTTTCACTTTCTACCACTCTTCCCCCAGATTCGCCAGCTGGGGTTCTTTGCTGCCTGCCCGCCTATCTCTGTAGTTTGTCCATGCCTCCATCTTCTCTCGATGACAGATTTGTGGCACCTCTACGATTTTTTTTGGACACCGCCTACCTGGAAGCCTCCGTGGGCACCATTGTGGTGGAGATCCAGGTGACCAACCTCACTTATATGCCCTCATCCAGCAGCTCCACTCGTTCCCTGACGTGTGGATGCAACAGTGCCAGCTGTTGCATGGTTAGCACTTATGAAAAAGACAGCCAGACCCAGACCCTGACCCAGACACTGAGCCAGGTCAGTACAAGTAGCCCCAACTTGAACTCAGGCATCAGCTATGGAGGACCCGGAGGTCTCTCAAGGCCAACAGTGGGCCATAGCGAAACCTACAGTGCACCCAGTCTCACGTCCAGCACCCCCAGAGGCGCTGTATGCATCATCCACCCAAGTGAGCTGGCTCAGATGATGACCTTTTGCCCCACAGGTCATCCAGCGGGGCCTTTGCCACTGATCATAGACTGTAGGTCCTTTATGGATTACAACAAGAGCCATATCCGAGGAGCTGTGCATATTAACTGCTCGGACAAGATCAGCCGTCGACGCCTGGAGCAGGGCAAGATCAGTGTGCTGGATCTCATTTCCTCCCACCACAGCAAGGACTCCTTGAGGGGCGTTTTTTCGCAAGAGATCATAATCTATGATGAAAGGACGATGGATCCGGCTCGAATGTCATCCTCTCAACCTTTGCACATAGTTCTGGAGTCTCTACGCAGGGACGGGAGGGACCCAATTGTTCTCCAAGGTTAGCTCTTTTTAAAATGATGTTATATTTTTGGCAGAAACTCCTTTCGCAAAGAGTCTTGCCAATTTTACGAGCCAACAGTAGCTATTTGACAGTTCTGGGAAATCTTGAACTTAACCTTGCGATCCCGAGTTTGGCCACCAATTTAGAGTCCAATTCTTGCCTCCTGTTCTGTACCAATATGTAGTAAAAGTCCAAATGGCAGCACGATATAGTAATAACAAGCATAATACATCTATCTTGTTAATAATCTGGGTGAGGATACTAGAAACTAGGTCGAACAGTACAAACTCTTTTCAAATAAGCTTTCTGCAAGTGCCATACGAATTAATGTTTTTTTTTTCCAGGCTGATTTGGCACCTTTCAAGCAAACAGATGTACTTTTAAAGCTTACATAAGCCGGGGCATCTGCTGCTCATGTTTAGCAATTGCTAAAATGTTTATCATTTCTAAATCCATCTAAACTCCATAGCAAACACTCAGCGAGACCCAAGAAATGTTGAAGGAAATATATATATACAGCCATAAACAGTGAACTGTCTATAAATATTCGGCTACTTGCCTTGTCAACACTGCTATATTTTTTTTACATTTTGGCCAGGCTAGCAGGCACTGAATTGATATGCTAGTGCATCTGTCAGTGTGCTGCTTGCTGAGCATCACACTGTGAGGCTACACAGGGCCTTCATCTGTTCACTCATACACAATGTTCTTTGCATTCCCTCTGTTCCATTTATCTATGCTTCAATCTTCTCAATGGTTACCTGTTGTCTTACTGAAAATGATAATTTGATATTCTGAAACATTTCTCAGAGAATTATGACATGCCTCAGGCAGTAGTTCTGCCAATACCATCCCTGTTTACCAAAACCCTCAATGGTCATGATCCCTCCAGATATAAACCGTTAGGTAACAGAAAGGCCTTTTTAAGCTAACAGAGTTTTTACGTTAACTGAAAGGCTGCTTTGAAAGAGAAAATTCTACTGCCTTCTAGAGCCTTTTAAGGTAACAATAAAGAGCCTGTATCACCTTTTGATTAATGCAGATGTGGTTAAATATTAAAGTTTGCCTATTTCATAAATGTTATTCCTAGGTAAGTATGAGTGGGACTGTTGTGCTACAAGTTAATCTAGGCTCAAGATGTTGCTACCAATATTCCAGCAGTAGGTCTGAAGACTGACCAATCCAAGAAAATTTGAAAACATTCATACAAGATGTTATACAAGAAAAAGGACCCAGTTTTATCTGACGAAGGCAAACATCTGCGTTTTGAGAACTCAAAAGACTGTATAAAAGTATGGACTAGAAGGTTGTGAACATCTGATATAATGTAGCGAAAGTAACTAAAATGTCACTTACTAGTATCCCGTGTGTGTAAATGTCCCATACAGGAGGCATCTCCAGTTTCCGGCATGACCACGAGGACTTGTGCGAGAACTCCTTACAACTTCAGGAGGGTCACGATGCTGGTGCAGCTGTTGCTCTGTCTGGGGCGCTACCTCACTTTCTGCCCTCCAGCCCTGACATTGAGAATGCTGAGCTGACCTCTGTTCTGCCCTTCTTGTTCCTGGGCAACGAGCGTGATGCACAGGACCTCGACCAAATGCAAAGGATGAACATTGGGTACATACTGAACGTTACCACACACCTCCCACTATACCTCTACGACCTAGGAATGTTCAAGTATAAACGCTTACCCGCCACCGACAGCAACAAGCAGAACCTACGACAGTACTTTGAAGAAGCGTTTGAGTTTATAGGTATAGTATCTGCCTTCTGATTTTCTGGCTTCTGTGCCCTCCTGTGATCAGGTACCAATAACACCATAAACGCTAATCATCTAATCATCAAATTTAAGATGTACATTGATAAAGCTTTCCAAGATGGTGAATAATTGGTAACACAAAATTCAGAGACCAGGCCTAAACCATCCAGAGACCAGGCCTAAACCATCCAGAGACCAGGCCTAAACCATCCAAAGACCAGGCCTAAACCATCCAAAGACCAGGCCTAAACCATATCCTAGTCTATTGTGATTTATTAGAGCAGCATTTTGTGGCTCTGGTCTAATTAAACACTTAAAAAAATGTAACCTAGGATACAGTTGGACTACCAGCTGAAACAAAGATCCATAGGTTCTTTAGTTAATTAGAGTAAACGACACAATAATGCTTATATATAAAATGTAGTCTATAATATAATGATTATATAGTAATTATATGGTCTATAGTCTTCTTTCAGATTCTCCCATTAGGGGGCGCCACAGCTGACCATCTGTCTCCATTTCCCCGGTCTTCTACATCTGCCTCTTTCACACCAACTACCTGCATGTCTTCCCTCACCACACCCATAAACCTCCTCCTTGGCCTTCCTCTTTCCCTCTTTCCTGGTGGCTCCATCCTCAGCATTCTCCTACCGATATACCCTATGTCCCTCCTCTGAACATCTCAATCACACCTCTCTCATCTCGTCTCCAAAATGTCCTACATGCGCTGTCCCTCTAATAAACTTATTTCTAATCCTGTCCATCGTCGTAACTCCCAATGAACATCTCATTATATGGTTTATATTACAGGTCTTTAGAAAGCAAATAAATCCATGAATAAATATTGCGTCTAAATTCGTAATATTCCCAGGCCAACTGGGACGGGTTACGTTTCAACAGAGCCTGCGCATCTTGGACTTCTTGTTTGTTGTGAATAATGAATTGAACTCAAATGTTAATTGGTTAGGTTTTAAACGAGGAAAATTGTCACAATGCAGCTTTAGAGAAATAAACACATCCCTCCAGATTTTGAACCAATAGAACGGCTTAGAAACCCAACATTCGCTTCCCAAATGCTAACAAAGGTTTTTCTAGAACTGTAGGACTTTGAACTTCACTATAAACTGATGCTAGTTGAATTTCAAATGAACTAAATCTGGAATTGCATTGAAATTTTATTTATTTAATTTATTAAATTTCAATTAATTGTAAAATAACATTAGATTGATCAGATTTGCCGTCTAGACATTGGCTATTGGCTGGAATGAGCTCATTTCAAATGCTTCTTTCTGACATAAAAAAAAAAATCTTATTAATCTTTTAGGAACGATCTCAACAAAAACCCGAGGTTTTGATCAGTTTGAAGGGTACATGGGATATTTTTTAGACCCAAAACCCTAACTGTAATCGGAAAACAGCCAAATGAAATGACAACGGAGCCACAGCGCAGACGGAGTCTCCAAATGCTGAATAAAATATAATATATATATACACACACATCTAATATCATGTAATTAACCCTTCAAAATAAAATAAAAAAGCAGGACATAAGACGGTACATTTTTCTCCCCGAATCTCCCTGAATAGTTGAAGAATGGTCCCTCAACTATTATGGGTTCTAAGGTTCTATAACAACCTATTTAATGTCCTCCCAAAAAAAAAAAAAACACTCAATTATCTGGATTTTATTGATGATTTGACCTGATCTGGATATATTTGGTTCTTTGAAGCTTATCCCATCATAGCAACAGATCTCCAAGCTCAAACCTGCTCAGGATCATGGCAAGAAATCCATCTCCCACCGATTCTTTTGCCCTTATTGAAGACGGGCGAAGAATAACATGGGGAGCTTTTCAAATTCATTATTTATTTCTGTAAAGTTGCTCTGGGACGAACGCGAGAACTTGTTTCCAGGATCTGCTGGGTCCTGTGGTGGCTCTGACATTAGAGAGATGTGGGGAAATAAAAATGGAAAGAATAGATATACATAAGACTTACGTATGAACTTTTTGCCAGGCTTTGTGTCCTTCATGGTGTTTCCTGGTTTCCAAAACCCTTCGATTGAGTCTGCAGTGAATGTTCATTGGCTACTTGCTTGCTACCCAAAGTTCTCCAACGAGCTTGATGGGCCAATATGAGCAGCCATTTAATGCCACATAATCCAAGGTTGAATTTTTTTTAAATATTGGTTTTCTTCTCATCTACATCCACAGAAGAAGCCCATCAGGCAGGTAAAGGACTGCTCATTCACTGCCAGGCGGGCGTCTCGCGCTCGGCCACTATCGTCATCGCGTACCTGATGAAACACACCTGGATGACCATGATGGATGCCTACAAGTTCGTGAAGATGCGACGACCGATCATCTCGCCCAACCTAAACTTCATGGGCCAGCTCCTGGAGTTCGAAGGAGATCTCAACAACGGCGTCACTCCTCGCATTCTCACGCCCAAGCTGATCGGAGTGGAGACCATCGTGTAGGACTAAACGTTTTGTTCCCCCTGGAGACTGAATGGGGATGCATGCCTGAAAGGGATTTCTTTCCTCACCTATGCATGGATTTATATGGAAATATGCACGTTGTTTTGGTCTTCAAAGATGTTTGGCAGAAGAAGATTCATCTGGTCTGTTGTTCCTTTATTGTTTTGTTTTTTTAAATACCGGAATCGAGCACTGTGCAAAACTTCACGTGAAAAGCAACGAGTTTTTTCATCTTTAAATATTATACAATACCTGGGCAAATGTTTGTGGACACCTGACCATAATATATTCATGCTTTTTTAACATCTCGTTCCAGTCCTATTCGCTCTTATAAGAGCTTCCCCTCTTCTGGGAAGATGTTCCACTAGATTTTGTGGAGATTTCATTCAACCAAAGTGAGGAGGCCTGGGGGTGCAGTCAACATGAAATCAAATCATCCCAAAGGTGTTCAAACCAAGATCTTCCTTACACATCTAAACCGTGGGAAGATGTTCCACTGGGTTTGTGGAAATTTCATTCAGACACAAGTGAGAAAGTATGGAAGACAGGGTTGTGCTCCAATTCATCCCAAAGATGTTCAAGAGGAGGCCACTCAACTTCTGCCACATACATCCAACCCATGTAAAGCAGATGTTCATGGAGCTGGTTTTGTGGACTTTGTGAGTCATGCTGGAACAGGTTGGTTTTGGTCTACCAGCTTGAGTGAGAAGAAAAAAATCTCATGCTACTGTACAACATCCAAAGACAAGTGGAATTGTGTGCCTTCGGAGAAGAAAGAAACATGGCTGGAAAGGTCAGGTGTCCCAATACTTTTGTCCACGTATTTACGTAATGATGGATAACGTTCTTGGCATGAACTTTTTTATTTTAATAACATTTTTTTTTTTTTTTTTAAGATATATTTCAAACGCTTGGCAAATATTTGAACCCTCTCGAAAACTTTGGTCAAAAATTATAAAAATAAAAAATTAAATAAAAAATTAATTAATTAATGTATAAAAAAACAAAAAATGTAATAAAAAAATTATTCAAAATGTATTTATAATATATATATATATATATTGCCCAAATGAGAATTCTATGCTGCATGGACACCTAAAAAAAAAAAGAAAAAAAAAAAAAAGAAATATTAACCCATATCCCTCTTTTACTGTTATAAGATATGAACCATATACTGTGAAACTGATCAACACTGTTACTCAGTGCTTCCAATATCATCTTTCATTTCCTTTCATGCTCCAGAACAAGCCAAAGGTTACACCATCACCGCGTATTAACTACAAAAAAAATCCGTATCATATTCCGTCATTCAAAAGTTCTTTAATAATCATCATTTAAATCATCTACAATCCTCTTTTTTTTTTTATTGTACACTATATGGCCAAAGGTTTGTGGACACCCGACCGTAGGATTTGTTCCACTCCTCTGAGAAGATGTTCCACTAGATTTTGTGGAGATTTGTAAGATTTCATTCAGCCACAAGGGAACGTTAGTAAAGTCACGGACTGATCAACTTGGCGTAACAAAAGTTGTTTTCTCGCGAAATGACCATTTTTGCATGAACAATTCATACAAAAGATGTTCAGTATGGTTTGAGGTCTATAGCAGGCCACTCGAGATCTTCATGGAGCTGGGCTTTGTGCACTTTGTGCCACAGGTTCATGAGAAGGGACAATGTTTTGGCCTGCATTTGCGCACCTCGGAAATACTGTGTGAACAAATGAAGAAGCACGTTTTGGGTTGTTGTTGGGGGTTTGGGTGTCCCAATACTTTTGGCCACTTTTAGTCAGGTGGATCTTCGTGTCTGGTCGTATACGTGAAGTGTGTCAATCGCTCCAAAAAAAAAAAAAAAGGTGCTACATTAAACGAGGGCCTTCGAAACCTTTACAGTTTCTTAAGTTTTTTAATTATTACTATTATAATTACTATTTCTGACCTTTATAATAAGCATAATTTATATAAGAGTAAAAAAAGAAAAAAAAAAAAAAAGGGGGAAGAGAAATAAAGAGGAAAAAAAATCTTATGTATAATGGACTGTAACTGTGTACTGATTTATTAATTGATTAATTTATTATTGAAATTTTATTCAAACATTTTCGAAAAAAAAAATTTCCTTAAATTTTTTTTTTTTTTTTTTATTGTTCCATCATTTGTTTCTAAAAAAAGAAAACAAATGATCATAGTCTGGTTACTGAATTATATCACATTTACATTCTATATTTGCTCACTGTGTGTGTGTGTGTGTGTGTGTGTGTGTGTGTGTGTGTGTGTGTGTGTGTGTTGGATAGTTGCTTCACAAAGGTCAAATTCTGTTGCCCAAAATAAATGCATCATCAGCATCCTGTCAACACGGTGTATTAGGCAAGGCAGACACACACACACACACACACACACACACACACACACACACACACACACACACGTCTAAAATAAACACCATTATTATTAGCACCCCGTTTGGAAATAATCCATAAATGACTCACTGTGCATCCAAAAGTATTAGAACAATGGTCATTTCCACCCATATGTGCTCCATGAAGATCTGCTTTCCATGGGTTGGATGTGTATGGAAGATCTTGAGTGGCCTCCTACAGAGCACAAACCTTATTGGGATGAATTGGAAAACCACCCCAGGCTTCCTGACCTTCTTCCTTACGTACATCATGGTGAATGAAATCTCATGAATCTCCACAAAATCCAGAGGAACATCTTCCCAGAGGAGTGGAAGCTCTTATAAGAGGGAATGGGAACTAAATGTAGGATGAAGAAACTGCAGGGGGAAACAATTTGGAATCGGAATTGTTTAATTATATTATAAATATCAAACCAAGATCTCGAAATAAATCAAAAGCAAATAGAAACAACAAACAATACCCAGGTTGCAAAAGTATACACACCCTTTATATGTACACACGTCCGTTTCACGTCCGATAGTAAATATTGGACGACTGTTTCCGCAGATCTTTCACTCTTAGCAAGAAACATTTATGCACCCATGTCAATATATTGAACCCTTTTTTATTTATTTATTTTTAATACAAGCGCCTGCTTTTTTTTTCTTTTTTTTGTGTAAACTTTTGCACCCAAGGTTGGTTAAATCCGGTGGTCTTTTTTCTTACAGCTGTGTATGGTAGACGTGTGCACCCACGTCGTCTCAGCGCCGAATTTCCAGACAGCAAAGTGAAATTTTCGAATAATTACAACTTGAAATTACGACTTGAAAAGGAACGAGAAACGATTTCCTCACTGCTACTGAGAGCTGGAATCGAAAACAAAAGTCATTTCTTTGACACAAAAAAAGAAAGAAAGAAATGAAACGTCATACCCTGCAAAACATTTTCAAAAACAAGGGGAAAAAAAAATAACTTCAATTAATATTAATAATCATAAGAATAATAAAAGAATAATAATAAGTACTCTGAACACTAGGGTTGAGATGAGCAGCACCGTCTCGGCAGTGAATTCAGTCAGTTCCTCCTTTTGCTCACAAAAAAAAAAAAAAAAAATTGATCCCTTCCCTTTAGTAATCCATCCCTTCTTCGCTTTCATACCACTCCGATGGAGCGTCTGTTCCGAAATAACGGTCCCCGAAGTTTCCTGTAGAATGCAAGAGAGCAGCACTTTCAACACCGTCGATTCCTTGGATTATCTGGATGTTTACATAATATAGAACTATATATACAAAAGTATTAGGACACCCGACTTCTCCGTGTATTCCACGTATGGTTCTTCTTAAAACCGAAATATTTTCCCTCTTGAAGAACCAAACCTGTTCCAGCGTGACATGTAATGCACAAATCCAGCTCCACGATGATATGCTTGACTTTGTTCGGATGTTGAAGCCGAACCGATTAATTGGTTTTGCTGGCAAAAATCCATACAGATAGTTTTTCCGGGTTACGTTATACAGTACGAGAGCGGCCTCTAGAGGCATGAGAATAAACCCATGCCTCCTGACCTCCTCATCTACATCCATTCCTGACTTTCCTTGTGGCTGAATAAAATCTTAGAAATTTCCACAAAGTCTAGAGGAACATCTTCCCAGAACAGTGGAGCTCATTATAATAGCATTTGGAGACATGTGGAATTGGATGCTCAAAAAGGAGCACATAGCAATCTTACAGTCGGGTGTCCACAAACTTCAGAGTAAGTATAAGGTGGGTTTAAGATGCCGTAAATCTCTGGTCCAGAAGGTTCAGAAAAGCCATTCATTACGCCTATACACATTTAACGACAGTGTATATCGTAGAATAAGCGTCAAGCAGGACATGGGAACTCATTTTGTGTTCTGGAGATCCACCAAATTCTTAGAAAGCTAATTTCATGCTTACCAATGCCTGGGATGATGTGAAACTCGTCGTTGACCTTCTTGTCCACAGCTGTGGTGATGATACGGACCTTGGGAAAGGCGTACGCGACCGAGTGAACGCCCATCTCAGCCATGAGCAGAGACAGCAGGAAGATCTTGTCCTCCTCGACATCGTGGTCCTAAAACCAAAAGCACCAGGAATCGGGTTCGTACGGGGATATAGTGTAGAACGTGGAGAAGTTTGTTTGTGAAGTGCACATACGAGTAAAACTCGAACGGCCATGAGAGCAGCTGCGCCGGTTGACACGGTGCTGTCCATCAGGATCACGTAGTCCTCGCTGATGTCCTTGGGCAAGCGCAGGTAGTGAAGCTGGGAAGCAGTGATCAATAATCAGGGATCAATGACTCACTTCAGAAACATTTAAAAGACGTCTAGACCCCTAGACATTTTAAAGATATATCCCCCCTGATCCTTTTAGACAGTAAACGTCCCCTCTTTGATCCCTTTAGACAGGATATGTCCCCTCTTTGATCCTTTCAGACAGGATATGTCCCCCCTTTGATCCTTCCAGGCAGGAAATGTCATCCAACAATGTGATTTACTGAGTGTCCAATCAGAGAGTAAGTACCTCAGGCTCCCCAGTGTCATGGTTTGTCTGGATGAGGATCTTCCCCAGTCGGATGTCTTTACACACCGCCATCAAGGCCTGCTCCATCGTCTCTCCTGCACGCAGAATGGACACTCCAGAGATCTACACACACACACACACACACACACACACACACACACACACCTGTACTTACAACCACATTTACAAACTGTTCTTATGCATTTAGAAACACACACACCCAACCCATGGAAAGCAGATCTTCGTGGCGCTGTGCACTTTGTGGAACAGTTTTGGGTCTCCTAGTTTAAGTGGAGGAAAAGCTTCTGGATGCACCAGCTGGAAAGAGCAGGTGTCCCAATACTTGCAGACATATGGTGTAGCCTTTTCTAATAAAAATAAAAAAAGTGGTATTTTTTTGTGTGTGTAAGCAGAAAAATAATTATTTAATTTATAATTTTTATCTTTGTGTGGTCTCAAAAAAGATATATTTTCATGTACATTATAAATTATAATGTATAATCTACTATTTATTTAATTACTTATTATTAAATATATATATATATATATAAATAACTAATTTAAATAATTATTTCTTAACCTTTTTTAAACAATAGACGGCTTCTCCCATTTTATTTTGTGTTTCAAAACAAAAAAATATAAAATTAAATATTTATACTGTTATATATATATTTAATTTTATATTTTTTTGTTTTGAAAAAAAATAAAAAAATAAATAAAATAAAATAAAATAAAATATTTATACTGTTAGTTAGGGGAGTGGTGGCTCCAGCGGTTAAGGCGCTGGGTTGCTGATCGGAAGGTCTGGGGTTCAAGCCCCGGTATCGCTGAGCTGCCACTCTTGGGCCCTTGAGCAAGGCCCTTAACCCTCTATGCTCCGGGGGTCCCTTACGAGGGAAATATCAAGGTCCGTGACGTCGGAGTGACGTCGGGCCGCCTTCCCGTGGGCTCACCACCTGCAGGAGGGACCGTAAGGGACGGTGCTGTGAGGATTGGGCAGCAGTTGAAGGCGGGGGCCTGCTTAGACTGCTGCCCCCGCGACCCGAATTACGGATAAGCGGGAGAAAATGAATGAATGAATACTGTTAGTTACAAAATAGCATTTAATAAAAAAATTGCCTTTTATTTAATGATATGGCTGCATTTTTGTCATTATTTTTCATTTTATTTTTGTTTTTATTTATTATTAAGTATTTCATTATTTATATTTATAAAATGTTATATTTTGTAAAACATAGCCTTTTTATTTAATGATATGGTTGCTTTCTTTTTAATGTAATTTTTATGATTATAAAATATGAAATTTATATAATAATAATAATAATAATAAAAAATTAAATAAAAAAATTTATTTAAAAAAAATGGAGGATGGAAAATGTGTGACTGACCCTTTTCCCGCTGAGCCTCTTCCCTTCGTACACGGTCCCTTGAGGTGTTTCGACGGACACCGGCTGTAAAGGAGACAAGTTGCTCGTGAGGAAAAGTGAAGCAAGTGTGTGTGTGTGTGTGTGTGTGTGTGTGTGTGTGTGTGTTTGTAGTGGTCACTAACCCTCAGCGGTAAGAAGGAGAGTGCGTGTTCGATTAGGAGCCTCATCAACCTCTTCGAGTAGAAAATAAACTCGTCCCGGTTTGTCTCCTTATTCCTGGGAAGAAAGCAGGAAGAAAATCAGCAGCTGGCCTTGTCGCCATGGCGACGTGTAGACGGCTGTGGACCATACCTGATGATGGTGTGCATCCCACGGACCTGAGGGGTGCTCTCCAACACACTGAGGGTCTTCGGTAAAGGTTGACCCTGATGGGCTGAAGCCAAGGCAGATCTACACAGTTACAATGACAAGTTTGTATCGGTTCGCAAACACACACACACACACACACACACACCAAACATCACATCAAGCCAGGAATAAAGATGAATATTGTGGCTTTGATCTATTCATGTGCATTGAAGCAGAAAAAAAACTTGCAGATGTTAAAGAAGGACGAGAAAAGGAACGATAGTATAAGAAGAGCAAATTTAGCATGCATGATACACGGTCTGACCAAAAGTATTAGGACACCTGACTTGTCCTCCGTCCTCAAATCGTTTCCTAAAACACGGAGGCACACGATTGTGTAGAACGTCTCTGGATTGCTCTAGCGTGAGATTTCTCCCTTCAAGTGAACCATGAGGAAGCCAAACCTGATCCAGTATGACACAGAGTGCACCAAGCCAACTCTCCATGAAGATCTGGGTTGGATGTGTGTGGAAGATCTCGAGCATCCCGCTATAGAGCCTCCTCACTGATCTGACTTTTAGATGTCTGGAACTATCAGAAAAAATCCATACCGATTTTCCAGGTCTTGTTAAACAGCATGAGAGCGGCCTCTAGAGGCAAATCACTGACACTACATGCTGTTTTTATTTATTTGTTGTTTTTTGTTTTTGTTTTTTTTTTTACACGCAAGATAAATATTATAATTATTTGTTTAGAATTTATTAATGATATAAATACATTTATTCATGAATATTTACATATTTATTTAATTAAGCACATTTTTACGATCCGAGACATTTAAGATATTTAGGTCGGGTGTCCATAAACTTTTGGCCTCAAAGTGTATGCGTTTGGGACGTTGGAGTCTTCCTGGGTGACCATCATCATCATCATCATCTAATAATTCATGCAGCATCCGAACCTGAACATTGTCTCTTTGTGTCTAAATAAATAAGCGAGATCATTCCAGACGATCGCTCGCGTATCTCTCACGAGAAGAACTTGTGCGTGTTAGTGGGCCGTGTGCAAGAGAATGAGGCACACGAGTGCAATAAATAAATAAATGAATAAATAAATAAAAGAATAAAAATCAAGCACCAATAATACAAAAAATAAAATCATTAGAAAAGCAAAAATGCTCCACAAGAAACAAAATGCACAAAAAAAAAGGGATGCCAGAGTTTTTCCTCACATATCCCAGCGGAGTTTCCTCTGAAGAAGAGATTTATTGCCATAACCAGAGATGGAGAGGGAAAAAAAAGAGGAGAAAAAAAAGGAAAAAATAAAGAGAAAGTACAAAACCTCATTAAAGCTCAATTCAGAGGAAGTGCGGTGGGTAAGTGTGTGTGTTTGTGCATGCGTGTGTGTGTGTGTGTGTGTGTGTGTGTGTGTGTGTTGGGGGTGTTACGTCGTGAGATGTGCAGGTGATGTTTTAGTAGTTCTGATATGCACCCGTGTTCCTAAACGCTATAAGAACCCGATTCCAGAAGGTCTGGGAAGTTCTGATTGCGTGAAGAGGTGATTCTGCAGAACCACTGAAACATCGCCTTCACTCACACACACACACACACACACACACACACACACACACGTTTATCACAGCCACCGGAGCGAAGCGCCACAGTGAGGACAGAGACGAAAGGATGGACAGAATAAGATCTGCATAAGTGCCTGATTCATAACATCAAACTATTTTATATAATAAATATACAGTAATTCACTCGAGTAGAAATAATGAATTAGCATTAGATATACACACACACACACACACACACACACACACACACACACACCCTTTAGTCTCTTAGTGTCCTCTTCGAAAGGGACAGACAGATAGATGGTAAAGAAAAAAAAATTTGAGAGATGGAGAAGAACAGAAGCAGGTGGAGAGATGAACAGAAGCAGGTGGAGAGATGAACAGAAGCAGGTGGAGAGATGAACAGAAGCAGGTGGAGAGATGAAGAACAACAGAAGCAGGTGGAGAGATGAAGAACAGATGGAGAGATGAAGAACAACAGAAGCGGGTGGAGAGATGAAGAACAACAGAAGCGGGTGGAGAGATGAAGAAGAACAGAAGCGGGTGGAGAGATGAAGAAGAACAGAAGCGGGTGGAGAGATGAAGAAGAACAGAAGCGGGTGGAGAGATGAAGAAGAACAGAAGCGGGTGGAGAGTTGAAGAACAGAAGCACAGAAGCAGGTGGAAAGACGGAGGAGGACCGAAGCAGACGGAGAGACGGAGAAACACAGAAGCAGACAGAGACAGAGGAGGACAGAAGCAGACGGAGGAGGACAGAGTGAGTACAGAGTGATGGCCATACCTCACTGTGCTTTCACGCTGTGGTAAGTTAGAGTGCATTCAGGCGACGGGGGGAGAGGGGGGTTTCACACACACGAGTGTTTCATTACAAACGCACAGGAGAGAAACGAAAACACACACAAGATCAAAAAAATCATCCAGTGAAGAAGAACCATAACATTCCAACACTCCAGAATCACAGTACGAACAAAGTCTTCTCTCCAATTACTATCAATAATAATCATTCATCATTCCAATTATGCTAATCACTCGGCTGTGTGACACGCCCACTTTTATATTAATTCATTCTGAAGCACAATATGGGTTCTAATATGACACACACACACACACACACACACACACACACACACACAAATAAATGTGTGAGATAAATATGATATACAGTGGGTACGGAAAGTATTCAGACCCCCTTAAATTTTTCACTTTTTGTTATATTGCAGCCATTTGCTAAAATCATTTAAGTTCATTTCTTTTCCTCATGAATGTACACATAGCACCCCATACTGACAGAAAAACACAGAATTGTTGACCTTTTTGCAGATTTATTAAAAAAGAAAAACTGAAATATCACATGGTCCTAAGTATTCGGACCCTTTGCTGTGACACTCAAATATTTAACTCAGGTGCTCTCCATTTCTTCTGATCATCCTTGAGATGGTTCTACACCTTCATTTGAGTCCAGAAATTTTTGATTATACTGATTGGACTTGATTGGGAAAGCCACACACCTGTTTATATAAGACCTTACAGATCACAATGCATGTCAGAGCAAATGAGAATCATTAAGGTCAAAGGAACTGCCTGAAGAGCTCAGAGACAGAATTGTGGCAAGGCACAGATCTGGCCAAGGTTCCAAAAATTTTTTTGCTGCACTTAAGGTTCCTAAGAGCACAGTGGCCTCCATAATCCTCAAATGGAAGATGTTTGGGACGACCAGAACCATTCCTAGAGCTGGCCGTCCGGCCAAACTGAGCTATCGGGGGAGAAGAGCCTTGGTGAGAGAGGTAAAGAAGAACCCAAAGATCACTGTGGCTGAGCTCCAGAGATGCAGTCGGGAGATGGGAGAAAGTTGTAGAAAGTCAACCATCACTGCAGCCCTTCACCAGTGGGGCTTTATAGCAGAGTGGCCCGACGGAAGCCTCTCCTCAGTGCAGGACACATGAAAACCCGCATGGAGTTCTCCAAGATGGTGAGAAATAAGATTCTCTGGTCTGATGAGACCAAGATAGAACTTTTTGGCCTTAATTCTAAGCGGTATGTGTGGAGAAAACCAGGCACTGCTCATCACCTGTCCAGTACAGTCTCAACAATGAAGCATGGTGGTGGCAGCATCATGCTGTGGGGGTGTTTTTCAGCTGCAGGGACAGGACGACTGGTTGCAATCAAGGGAAAGATGAATGCGGCCAAGTACAGGGATATCCTGGACGAAAACCTTCTCCAGAGTGCTCTGGACCTCAGACTGGGCTGAAGGTTTACCTTCCAACAAGACAATGACCCTAAGCACACAGCTAAAAATAACGATGGAGTGGCTTCACAACAACTCCGTGACTGTTCTTGAATGGCCCAGCCAGAGCCCTGACTTAAACCCAATTGAGCATCTCTGGAGAGACCTAAAAATAGCTGTCCACCAACGTTTACCGTCCAACCTGACTGAACTGGAGAGGATCTGCAAGGAGGAATGGCAGAGGATCCCTGAATCCAGGTGTGAAAAACTTGTTGCAGCCTTCCCAAAAAGACTCATGGCTGTATTAGATCAAAAGGGGGCTTCTACTAAATACTGAGCAAAGGGTCTGAATACTTAGGACCATGTGATATTTCAGTTTTTCTTTTTTAATAAATCTGCAACAGTGTCAACAATTCTGTGTTTTTCTGTCAATATAGGGTGCTGTGTGTACATTCATGAGGAAAAGAAATGAACCTAAATGATTTTAGCAAATGGCTGCAAAATAAAAAAGAGTGAAAAATTTAAGGGGGTCTAAATACTTTCCGTACCCACTGTATATATATATATATATATATATAATAATAATTGCGATAAACATATAGGAATTTAAATGTATATATTTAATTCATTCAATGAAATTATTATAGAAATGTAAAATAATTTAATGTTCAGTTGATTTAATTTAATTTTTTATTATCAAACTCTCGACATTCACTGGTAACAATGCTTCGAAAAAACAGGCGAAAAAACCCCCACCGCGTGCTCGTCACGTGACGCGTGAACGTACCTTTTCGAGCTGACTGTGCACGTGCTGCACGATCAACTCCAGCGCTACGAAGTTCTCTCCACCTGGTGGAAGAACGGAACGTTTCAGACAAACCTTCAAAACATTCACGTCATCATTTATACATAAAAAAAAAAAAGAAATGATAAAAAGAAATCGCACGTAAGATACACTGTGGGGCCAAAGGTTTGTGGACACCTGACCATACGATCCCATTTCCATATTAAATCTCCATTCTGCTCTGGGAAAATGTTCCACTGGGAAGGAATTCAGGTCTCATAAAACAGGTTCAGGTCTCATAGTTCATATGAAGGAAAAATGTCATGCTATATAATGCATGTGCACCTTCAAACTGTGAATACTTTTGGTCACAGTTGCTCTCCATCAGTTTCGAGGCGGACACTCGGATCATTTAGACACCAAAGAATGAAGCAGGAACGTTCGGAACGAAACTCGCAACCGTACACGTCTCGGCCCTTCTCACCTCTCGGAACCACGATATCGGCGACCTGCACTGTGGGTTCGATGTACTGCTCGAACGCCGGTTTCACGAACTTGTTGTACTGCTTGATGACGCCGCCGATGTCTCGACCTCGGTTTGTGATGTCCCTTTTTAGCCGCCTGACGAGCCGGATGTCCGAATCAGTGTCCACAAATACTTTCATGTCCAGCAGCTAGAAAGAAGACACACAAAACAAAAAAAAAAAGCATACCTTTTTTTGAAAAGCATTATAGATTTATATAGGGTTTTAATTTATATAATTAATAATAAAATCTATATAAATAAATTAATTCTTTACTAAATTTAAATAATGATAGTTGACCGATTTGTCGGTTTTGCAGATTAAACGGCACCGAAAGTTGCTGGAACTATTGGCAAAAACCCATACCTACAGTTTTTCCGGGTTGCGTTATACAAGAGCGGCCTCTAGAGGTGAATCACTGATACCACTTTATTTTTTTTTATTCATTTTGGATGTACTGTCATTTTTTTTATTTTGAGTGTCGGTCGAATTCTAATATATTTTACACACTATACAGGCAAAAGTTTGTGGACACCGGAATAAGATTGCTATGTGCTTCCTTTTTGAACATACCATCGCACAATTAGTACCTACTTGTTATAACACCCTCCATTTTTCTGGGAAGATGTTTAAACTAGATAGTGTGGAGATTGGTGAGATTTAAAAATCAGGTATTAATGTAGGTGATGTTCCAATTCATTCCAGAGCTGTTCAGTAGGGTTTTAAGATCTATAGGAGGCCACTCAAGATCTTCCACACACATGTAAAGCGTATCTTCATAGGGCTGGCTTTGTGAAGGGAAAAATTTTCAAAAGTCGGGAGTTTAAATACTTTTGGTCATAGATTAATTTGATCTCCTGAGGACCAGGATGTAAACTTACCTTCAAAAGCTCCTTATTCGCAAAAGCCAAGATTCCTTCGAATATTACAACATTGGCCCCATACACAGTTTTCTGGAAAGACAAAAAAAAATGATTCCAGACATTTGCGTTTCCATTGTTCACCTGAAAATGCTCCACTGTTCCTCCAGAACGAGGTTTCTTCAGAATTCAGATTGACACTTACCCACTCTTTGCGACGGCCGTGTGTGGTGAAGTCGTAGACGGGCACTTTGATGCTTTTGCCCTTCTTCAGTTTCCTCAGCACTGTGATGAGCAGTTCGAAGTCGAAAGCGTCTGGATGATCAAAGTTGTACTCGTTCCTCGCCGCAAGCTCCTGTTCCTCTTTGCTCAACACCTGTGGTGTTTTTATATATATATATATATATAAATAAATACAAAAAATAAATAAAAATAAATGTAAAAACATTTTTCCAAAAAAATATATATAATTTTTATTTATTTATTTATTTAATTATTTAATTATTTTTTTATTTTTACAAATTTTAAACAATTAAAAATTTTTAAACATTTAAAAATTTTAATTTTTAAGTCACGGTTTGTTTTATGTTTTTTTTTTTATAAAAATGCCCTCTTGGGTAAATAATATATAAAATAATAAATGTACAATATTTCATACGAATATTATTTATATATAAAATAAAATAAATCAAATGAACACGATACGTTTTTATTATATCTATTAAATTGAGTAATCAATTAAATAAAATTCAATAAATGGAAAGATTTATTAAAATAGTTTACATTTGTTACCCCAATTTGGGTAATACAGATACATACACACACACACACACACACACACACACACACACACACACGTCTTAGATTTCAAATAACCCTTTACATTAACACACCTAGGAACCCAGGAATTATCATTACCTTATAGAAGGAGTCCATGGACAGAAGGACGACCCATGGAACATCCAGAGCCTCGATGATCTTATTGGCGACGGTGGTTTTCCCCGAGGCGCTCCCCCCGCACAGACCTGCATTACCACACCGTTAGGTATTTATCATGAAGAACAACATCTTCCTCAGCAGCTGGGTTCTGAGATGAACGGGTTATGAGGACATACCTATAACGAACGCCTCCTTAAAGGTGGTTCCTGTGACGTTGTACCAGGGTGGACGTCCCGCCGTGTAGATCGTCCGCTTGTTGGTCCTTAGCAGAGGAGGCTCGGTTTTACTCTGACTCGTGGTCCTCTTCTGCGGAGACAGCGACGGCGTCAGAGGGCAGGTGCGCCTCAAAAGGCCGTCGAGAGAATCCTCGCTGCTGCCGCTAGAGGGTAGAGAACATACGGGCGAGTCAAATTCAAAACCTTCAACGTTCAAACCCACAGAACTGTTTAAACGTATCCATCAGAAACGCCTTAAAAAATCACAGGACCGGGATCTTTCCGTCTGGACGTGGATACCATTATTATGCTAATTATCCCATGCAGGACATCAGAGAGAGTCCATGGACTTTGAGAACCTCTCAGGATGGAGCTCCTGGCATGGCGTTTGATGTCTGTGCAGGTGAGGGAGTGCAAACACACCTTCATGTCCACTCCAGGAATCCCACACACAAGCCCAGAAAAGACCACAGGCCTCATGTGAGTAAGACTCTCATCACATGGACACATCAACTGGAAGCGGTTAAGACATTCAAATTCTGACCAGAAGGTCATGAGTTCGAATCTCAGCACCACCAAGCAAGTTTAAGAGCTTAGAGGTGTGTATATGGTGTTGTGCAGTGTGTGTATATGGTTGTGTAAAGTGTGTGTATATGGTTGTGTAGGGTGTGTATATGGTTGTGTAGGGTGTGTATATGGTTCTTTAGGGTGTGTATATGGCTGAGTAGAGTGTGTATCAGGTGTGTAGGGTGTGTATATGGTTGTGTATATGGCTGTGTAGGGTGTGTGTCAGGTGTGTATATGGTTGTGTAACGTGTGTGTCAGGTGTGTATATGGTTGTGTAGGGTGTGTCAGGTGTGTATATGGTTGTGTAAAGTGTGTGTCAGGTGTGTATATGGTTGTGTAAAGTGTGTGTATATGGTTGTGTAAAGTGTGTGTATATGGTTGTGTAAAGTGTGTGTATATGGTTGTGTAAAGTGTGTGTATATGGTTGTGTAAAGTGTGTGTATATGGTTGTGTAAAGTGTGTGTATATGGTTGTGTAAAGTGTGTGTATATGGTTGTGTAGGGTGTGTATATGGCTGTGTAGGGTGTGTATATGGCTGTGTAGGGTGTGTATATGGCTGAGTAGAGTGTGTATCAGGTGTGTATATGGTTGTGTAAAGTTTGTGTCATGTGTGTATATGGTTGTGTATATGGCTGTGTAGGGTGTGTCTATGGCTGTGTAGGGTGTGTGTCAGGTGTGTATATGGTTGTGTAACGTGTGTGTCAGGTGTGTATATGGTTGTGTAGGGTGTGTGTCAGGTGTGTATATGGTTGTGTAAAGTGTGTGTCAGATGTGTATATGGTTGTGTAAAGTGTGTGTCAGGTGTGTATATGGTTGTGTAGGGTGTGTATATAGTTGTGTAAAGTGTGTGTCAGGTGTGTATATGGTTGTGTAAAGTGTGTGCCAGGTGTGTGTATGGTTGTGTAAAGTGTGTGCCAGGTGTGTGTATGGTTGTTTAAAGTGTGTGTCAGGTGTGTATATGGTTGTGTAACGTGTGTGTCAGGTGTGTATATGGTTGTGTAAAGTGTGTGTCAGGTGTGTATATGGTTGTGTAAAGTGTGTGTCAGGTGTGTATATGGTTGTGTAAAGTGTGTGTCAGGTGTGTATATGGTTGTGTAAAGTGTGTGTCAGGTGTGTATATGGTTGTGTAAAGTGTGTGTCAGGTGTGTATATGGTTGTGTAAAGTGTGTGTCAGGTGTGTATATGGTTGTGTAAAGTGTGTGTCAGGTGTGTATATGGTTGTGTAAAGTGTGTGCCAGGTGTGTGTATGGTTGTGTAAAGTGTGTCAGGTGTGTATATGGTTGTGTAAAGTGTGTGCCAGGTGTGTATAATGGTTGTGTAAAGTGTGTGTCAGGTGTGTATATGGTTGTGTAAAGTGTGTCAGGTGTGTATATGGTTGTGTAAAGTGTGTGCCAGGTGTGTGTGTATGGTTGTGTAAAGTGTGTCAGGTGTGTATATGGTTGTGTAAAGTGTGTGTCAGGTGTGTATATGGTTGTGTAAAGTGTGTCAGGTGTGTATATGGTTGTGTAAAGTGTGTGCCAGGTGTGTGTGTATGGTTGTGTAAAGTGTGTGCCAGGTGTGTGTGTATGGTTGTGTAAAGTGTGTGTCAGGTGTGTTTATGGTTGTGTAAAGTGTGTGTCAGGTGTGTATATGGTTGTGTAAAGTGTGTGTCAGGTGTGTATATGGTTGTGTAAAGTGTGTCAGGTGTGTATATGGTTGTGTAAAGTGTGTGCCAGGTGTGTGTGTATGGTTGTGTAAAGTGTGTCAGGTGTGTATATGGTTGTGTAAAGTGTGTGCCAGGTGTGTGTGTATGGTTGTGTAAAGTGTGTCAGGTGTGTATATGGTTGTGTAAAGTGTGTGCCAGGTGTGTGTGTTTGGTTGTGTAAAGTGTGTCAGGTGTGTATATGGTTGTGTAAAGTGTGTGTCAGGTGTGTATATGGTTGTGTAAAGTGTGTGCCAGGTGTGTGTGTATGGTTGTGTAAAGTGTGTCAGGTGTGTATATGGTTGTGTAAAGTGTGTGCCAGGTGTGTGTGTATGGTTGTGTAAAGTGTGTCAGGTGTGTATATGGTTGTGTAAAGTGTGTGCCAGGTGTGTGTGTTTGGTTGTGTAAAGTGTGTCAGGTGTGTATATGGTTGTGTAAAGTGTGTGTCAGGTGTGTATATGGTTGTGTAAAGTGTGTCAGGTGTGTATATGGTTGTGTAAAGTGTGTGCCAGGTGTGTGTGTATGGTTGTGTAAAGTGTGTGCCAGGTGTGTATATGGTTGTGTAAAGTGTGTATAGTGTATGTATTGTGTGTACATCTACACACGCTGGAA
>NC_139602.1:1630212-1672712 GCF_946808225.1 Silurus aristotelis
GGCGTGCTGGTGTACCTCGCTGTGGAGAGAATCGTAAGAAACGATTACGAAATCGATGGCAGAGTGATGCTGCTTACTTCAGGATGTGCTGTTGTGGTCAACATCATGTGAGTTCGAAAAGCCCTGCGGTATTACTCCACTGAGCAAACCGATAAAATCCAGCGAGGATTTTGATTGCAGGGTTCTTTTATAGAATGGCGTACATCCTTCACCACTCCACTAGCTTTCACGGGACCGAATCCGGCTATCACAAGATCACAGAAAACGGGATGAGTCCCGTGGGTCATGGCCACTCCCATAGTCTCCTGGGGGGCCACGGAAACACCAGCGTCAGAGCGGCGTTCATACATGTTCTGGGCGACCTGTTGCAGAGCTTCGGGGTGATGATCGCCGCCATCATTATCTACTTACGGGTGAATACGTCAAACCACTACATGACTAGGGGTGTAACGGCACACGTGTTTAGACCGAACCGTTTCAGTACAGGGCTTTCGGCTTTTCGGTGCACACAAAAAAAAAGGAACTAGAGTTAGCGCAGTGTCACTGTGGCTACTCACTGCAGGCTGGAAATACGATTTGTAGTGATTTGTGATTTTGTTTTGCGCCGCAACTTTTTACGGAGTGGAGCAGTATGGATTCTTTTCCGTTTTATGTCCAGCTTCGAGAATTTTCTCGTTTTTCAACAATTTTGTGTACCGTCACACCCCTACCACATACATACATCAGTTTTCTGGACATCTGACCATTATAGCCATATGGGTTCTCCACCAAACCATTAAAATTTCTAAGAAACCCAAACACAGCTCCAGGATGACAACGATCTCCATGAGAAGACCATAAGAAATCCTGAACAGACCCCTGACCCTCTCAACCTTCTCAACACCTTTGGAATAAGCTTTTACCTGAGCCTCCTCAACTCCAAAATGATGACCTGACCTCATTAATGCTGAACTCCAAACTCCAAAATCTAGTATAAAACCATCCCCAAAGAGTGGAAAGAAGGAATAAATCTGGAACGAGATGTTCAGCAAGTACATATGAAGCTCTGATGGTCAAGTGTACACAAAACTTTGACTATATAGTATGAAACGGAGAAGACTAACCGAACGCTTTTTCTGTTGCAGCCCGAATACAAAATCGCCGATCCCATTTGCACCTTCTTGTTCTCTTTGTTCGTCCTGGGGACAACGCTCACCATTCTCCGAGATGTCTTCCGCATCCTCATGGAGGGTACGTTTGTTTCAGGGCTTGATTGTTCAGACCTCTTGTAAAAAAAAAAAACGGTGTTCTTCTATAGTTGGAGATTTCTTGTTCATCCCAGAGCAGTTCAATAGGATTAAGGTGCGGTGACTGGGCAGAACGTTCCATGATAGAAACCAGTCTACGTCTGTTTGCTCTCTAAATAGTTTCTAAATAGTATTTGCTCTCCAGACAGAATTGCATGCTGTTTGTTGGAGTATAGAATGGTTGCCATGTTGGTTCCGTTCACCCCATTGGAATAAATCTCCAAGATTCCCTGCTCCAAAACACCCCAAACCCTTTCTTTTTGTAATGTAAGGGTGTGGCAACATCTAGTAACATCTCTCCTGGTCTCTGTCCTTTACAAGTTCTCCCGTTAGAGATTAAAATGTCCCATTTGGACTCCAAAGAACTTCCTTCCAGTCATTCACTGTCCAATTCATGTGTGTTTTTTTGGCTTTTATGTAACTGTTGCATAGAAAAGGAACACATGGATCTGAGAAACCATAAAACACTTTTCATAGCCGAAAAGATCTTTGAAATATCCCCACTCTTCAAAACACCACCTTCAAGTTTAGATGTTACTGTAGCTCCTTGGTGGCACAACTCCAATCTCAGACCAGAAAGGTTTTAAATCGTCCATCCTGACTGATTACCTTCTAGTGGTGGGAAGATCGGATCTTTTTAGCGACTCGGTTCTTTAAATCTCAATCATCGAAATGAACAAATCTTTTTTTGTTGTTGAGTCATTCGGTTCTGTTTTCCTGTGTAACGCACCGCAAAGTGTCCGAATCACGTGATTAAAGAACAAGCGACTCTTTCAAAATGAACAAATTACTCTTTAAGATGACTCGTTCCTCCGAGTCACAGTAACGACTCGTTTAAAAACGAACGAATCGTCCACGATCGACCCGTCACTACCCTCTTCTCCAGCCAATCAAGAATGCCTTTGGCTCATGTATATAGAAGGCAGATAGCGCGTTCCTTCGAGTGTGTTACGCTGCCCCCTGTGGCAGAACGAAACAAGACGAAACGGGTTGGCTGCTTCTTCTTCTTCTTTTACTTCTTCGCAAAAAATGTCACAGTGGCTAATTTATCTTTAACTGCAGGTCACCTGACATCTTTATGAACCACCAAAAAAACGAAAAACTGTGTTAGAAATTGAATTATGAAATTATAGAGGGGTCAAAATGTTCCTCAATGATCTTAGCAGTGTGCATGTTCTTTTGTAGTTCCTCGTGGCATGTGTTTTACTTTCAGGTGCACCCAGAGGAATCGAATTCAACTCCGTAAAGGAAGTGTTGCTATCGCTGAAATCTGTGAAGGCCTTGCACAGTCTGCATTTGTGGGCTCTAACCCTCGGACAGACCCTGGTTTCTGTTCATGTGGCCATCGGTAAGACACCAGTCCTTCACTTTGGGCAGATTTGTAAGATGTGTGTGCCAAAAGTATTTGGACACCTGACTTTTTCCACCTGTATGTACTTCTTCCCCAAAAATGTTCCCACAAACCTGAAGGCACGCATTTGTAAATAAGGTTTTATAGCATGGAATTACAAGATTCGGTTCTGTAACTCAATGAAGATCTGCTTTCCAAGTGTTGGATGTGTGTGAAAAAAATGTGAAAGAAATCTCACAAATCTCCACAAAGCACAAAACAAACTTCTTGTCAGGTGTCCACAAACCGTTGGCCTTTAAAGCTGGAGAAACCCCAGAGCTGCTAATATCAATCCTGTGTGTGTTTTAGAGGAAAACGCAGATCCTCAGAGCGTCCTCAAGGAAGCAACCGAGCTCCTCCAGACCAAGTTTGGCTTCTACAGCACCACCATCCAGGTCGAGCCCTACAGCGAGGACATGGCCTACTGCACCATGTGCCAGGATCCCACGGAATAACGTGGGGAGGAAAAGTAGACAAGGAAAATGCATCAAATACATCGTTTCTGAGGTCGGATTATGTCCAGAAATGCTGCCGGGGCATTAGCAGGCACTTTCTTTTTGATTATATACCAAATATATATAAATATATCTCAATTATTCATACATACAGAAATACTGCCATCCTCGAATGTTTCTGAAATGACAAATACGTTCTCCCGGCATCCCATAATAATAATTTTAATATATTTCATATTTTAATATTTGATTTCACGTTGTTTGATGTTTTTCCATTTGATGTTTTCATTCATTTTGTTTCTTACTTTTTTTGGTTGTTTTTTTTTTTATTAAATTTATTTTTTGTCCAGCATTTTAGAGCAAAAATGGGAAAAAAAAAGGGGAAAAATATGGAAATTCTATCCATCCACATACTGTACGATTGCAGGTGACAAACCTCCACGTGTGCCTTCATACCATTTTTGGTTTCCTCTACAAAAAAAACCTCGAAATTAGGTTAAATACTGAATAATTTCCTTTAATTTGGACCACACAAGCCATACCTGTGTATATCATGTGGTTCCTGATTGGTCACGAGAGCTATACTCGCATATATTACTGACTGGTTCCTGATTGGTCACGAGAGCCATACTCGCATATATTACTGAGTGGTTCCTGATTGGTCACGAGAGCCATACTCGCATATATTACTGAGTGGTTCCTGATTGGTCACGAGAGCCATACTCGCATATATTACTGAGTGGTTCCTGATTGGTCACGAGAGCCATACTCGCATATATTACTGAGTGGTTCCTGATTGGTCACGAGAGCCATACTCGCATATATTACTGAGTGGTTCCTGATTGGTCACGAGAGCCATACTCGCATATATTACTGAGTGGTTCCTGATTGGTCACGAGAGCCATACTCGCATATATTACTGAGTGGTTCCTGATTGGTCACGAGAGCCATACTCGCATATATTACTGAGTGGTTCCTGATTGGTCACGAGAGCCATACTCGCATATATTACTGAGTGGTTCCTGATTGGTCACGAGAGCCATACTCGCATATATTACTGAGTGGTTCCTGATTGGTCACGAGAGCCATACTCGCATATATTACTACGTGGTTCCTGATTGCTGAAGAACGATGTAGTACAAACACTTGCCATGATGATGATGTTGTTGTTGTTGTGCTTTTAAAGTGTTTTGATATCATTGGCTGCGTTTTAAGAAAACAGAAAAATGTGGGTACGGGTACTTCGGAGATATCCGACTCGCCGCATGCTTGCATGAGTGCCGTTTTAATCAAGAGAAAAAAAACTGCCAATCAAAAGATTTCTCGATACGACATGACCTCTGTCCCGCTTTAACCTCGAATCACTTTTGGTAAAAAATAAATAAATAAATAAATAAAAAAAACCCTGAATAAAATAACGATATATTTTACAAAACACTTCACCGTGCCATGATGAACAAGTGAGGAAAGACGGACCAACAGATAAATTTGAATATTTTTATAACAGTGCTGCACTTAACGTAAAGAGACCATTAGAGGGAGGAGCCGAGAGAGAAAAAGAGGAAAACGATGCACTTTGTCTTTCTTTAGAGTGTTTCAATCAGTGACGGTGTCGTACGGGTTTATCTGCCCCGGAGCTCAACTTGGCAGAATGATAGAACCGGTATTAGGTTTCTGATGTGTTCCTGGAGCCAAAGCAGAGCGTTCTTTCAAAACCCGGAATTTCCCATTGAAAAAAAAATAATAATATGGAATCTGAAAGATTAGCAGGAGGAGCAAAACAGTAATTTACCTCTGAAAAGGAAGGAAAAATCCCAGTCCCACGAGTAGAAGCATTTTATATATCCTGTGGCCCTTGAGCACGGCCCCTAACCCTCATGTGTTGGGTTTATAAGTGAGATAATTGTAAGCTGCTCTGGATGAGAGCGTCTGCCAAATGCCATAAATGTGAATGTAAATACACAGATAGATAGATATATATTCATAGATACATTAAATCTCCCTCTCTCTCTCTCTCTCTCTCTCTCTCTTTCTCAATCTATCTATCCATCTCAGTATAACTATCTGTCAAAATTCAGCCATCCATCCATCCTTCTTTATCTATTTCCATCCATCTTTCCGTGTACATCTATCTCTCAGATAGATAGATATATGAATGGATACTATCTATCTATCTATCTATCTATCTATCTATCTATCTATCTATCTATCTATCTATCTATCTATCTATCTATCTATCTATCTATCTATCTATCTATCTATCGTTGATTTATTCATTGATAAAGACTCAAAGCACTTTTTCTGCCGCTCTGCAGGAGGGCGTCTGCTAAATGCCGTAAATGTAAATATCTATCCATTTATCCATCTGTCTCTCAGTATATCTATCTATCCATCCCTCCATCCCTGTCTATAAACTTGTTGACCTGCTGTTGTTTCTTGCTGGTTATCAGGTTTCTGATGTGTGTAACATGTGTGTGAGCAGTAAAGGCAGAATGTGTGTAAATGCTTCTGACGTGTCCTGCGTTTCTGTGTCGTGTTACACTCGTGTTACACAAGTCAGTATTCTAGTGTGAAAACTGTAAATACTCTAATGTCTGTACGTCTGCCAAGTCCTTGTCAATATGTGTGTGTACATATTTTGGATATTGTATAAAAGTCCTTTGTGTAGATGTTTTATGGTGCTGTATGTATCTGTGTATTTACACCTGATCATGTTTGTCACTACATATTTAATAAAAAAGTGTATTTCTTTTCTAAACCACAATAAAAAAAATTAAAATAAACACAGATGAAGCATTTGTTCTTCAAAACATCACTATCCATCCATCCATCCATGGTAGTCTGTCTGTCTGTCCATATATCTATGGTAGTCTGTCTGTCTGTCTGTCTGTCTGTCTGTCTGTCTGTCTGTCTATCTATGGTAGTCTGTCTGTCTGTCTATCTATCTATGGTAGTCTGTCTGTCTGTCTGTCTATCTATCTATGGTAGTCTGTCCGTCTATCTATCTATATATGGTAGTCTGTCTATCTATGGTAGTCTGTCTGTCTGTCTATGGTAGTCTGTCTGTCTGTCTGTCTATGGTAGTCTGTCTGTCTGTCTATGGTAGTCTGTCTGTCTGTCTTTCTATCTATCTATGGTAGTCTGTCTGTCTATCTATCTATGGTAGTCTGTCTGTCTGTCTGTCTGTCTGTCTGTGGTAGTCTGTCTGTCTGTCTATGTATCTATGGTAGTCTGTCTGTCTGTCTGTCTATCTATGGTAGTCTGTCTATGGTAGTCTGTCTGTCTGTCTGTCTGTCTATCTATGGTAGTCTGTCTGTCTGTCTGTCTGTCTGTCTATCTATGGTAGTCTGTCTGTCTGTCTGTCTGTCTGTCTGTCTGTCTATCTATGGTAGTCTGTCTGTCTGTCTATCTATCTATGGTAGTCTGTCTGTCTATCTATCTATCTATGGTAGTCTGTCTATCTATCTATCTGTGTATCTATGGTAGTCTGTCTGTCTGTCTGTCTGTGGTAGTCTCTCTGTCTGTCTGTCGTAGTTTGTTTGTTTGCTCAGCTGTTGCTTCTGACCATAAACCTCAGAAGGAAAAAAGTTCCACTGTACAAGTCCATTAATACTCACATCTGATTATTCATCAGTCCTTAAATGTCCATACATTAAACTGTCTTTCCATGCATCCTCCTTCCGTCTACCCCTTTATTTCTCAGGCTATATATCCTTTATCGTTTTGCCCTTTAGAGATCAATCATTCTGTTTGATCTTATTCGTTTTAAAACAGAGATTACGCTTCAGAAAAACCCTGTACTGGATTTTATTAATAAAAATTAATGGATATCAAATGAGTAGGTTCCAAATGAGTATATTTTCCGTCTGGGTTTGTTAATAGGAGCACTGGAGAAAGAATTGTACCTCCGACTCCTAGAGGAGACGAGACGAGATGAGAGATCCAGGGACAACCACCAAGTCCTCTTGGTGAATAAAACATACCAACAAAAAATTAGCGGAAATATATTGCTGACTGGTTTAATTATAACACGAACACACGAGATACAAAACCATACATTTGCCTAGTTGCCTATACATACGTATATACAAACATACAAACATACATACATACATACATTCTAAAACCCAACCCAGAAAGTCTTCATTGTAGAAAAATCCGTTGGCGCTCGAAAGGGCTGTAGACCTGGAGAACTGGAGCTGCCGTATAAATCGGACAAGACGACGACGAATAAAAACAAAGTGCACAAAATATATAAAACCTACAAGTGTATGAAAATAGCCATGGATCTTTTCCAGTCCTCAAAATAAGTTATTTAAAAATTCTCCAATCCGTATAAGTTCTTAGAAGTGAAACGAATTACACCAGAATTCTATAATGGAGCAATGGAGTGTGTGGTGCGTATCAGGGCACCTAGGGCACTTGAACGGTCTCCACTGTGGACTGCTGGACGATCGTCGGCGATGCGTCGTTTTCCTGAGAGCAGAACATGGTGCTGAAATGGTATTGAGCTTCACTGATGAGTTTTTCCATGACGGGGCCGTCCAGGCCGCTGACGCAGTGAACACGTACGAGTCCAGACTGACCGGACGACAGAACCCAGGCGTGAGCGTCCATGTTCGGATTAAAGCACACCTGTAAAAAAACAACAACAAAAAAACAGGGTTATTATTGTGTACACTATATAAACACCTGATTACCATCCATCCATCCATAAATAGATAGACAGAGACAGACAGACAGACAGACAACCATAGATAGATAGACAGAGAGACAGACAGACAGCCATAGATAGATAGACACAGACAGACAGACAGCCATAGATAGATAGACAGAGACAGACAGAGACAGACAGACAGACAGACAACCATAGATAGACAGACAGAGACAGACAGACAGACAGACAACCATAGATAGACAGACAGAGACAGACAGACAGACAGACAGATAGACAGACAACCATAGATAGATAGACAGAGACAGACAACCATAGATAGACAGAGACAGACAGACAGACAGACAACCATAGATAGATAGACAGACAGACACAGATTTTAGATAGATAGATAGATAGATAGATAGATAGATAGATAGATAGATAGATAGATAGATAGATAGATAGATAGATAGATAGATAGATAGATTTGAGATAGATAGACAGACAGACAGATTTCAGATAGAGACAGACAGACAGAGATTTTAGACAGACAGACAGAGATTTTAGACAGACAGACAGAGATTTTAGACAGACAGACAGACAGACACAGACTTTAGACAGACAGACAACAATAGATAGATAGACAGAGACAGACAGACAGACAACCATAAATAGACAGACAGAGACAGACAGACAGACAACCATAGATAGTCAGACAGAGACAGACAGACAGACAACCATAGATAGACAGACAGAGACAGACAGACAGACAGACAGATAGACAGACAGACAGATAGACAGACAGACAGACAGACAGACAGACAGACAGACAGACAGACAGACAGATAGACAGACAACCATAGATAGATAGACAGAGACAGACAGACAGACAACCATAGATAGACAGAGACAGACAGACACAGATTTTAGATAGATAGATAGATAGATAGATAGATAGATAGATAGATAGATAGATAGATAGATAGATAGATAGATAGATAGATAGATAGACAGATAGACAGATAGACAGACAGATTTTAGATAGAAAGACAGACAGACAGATTTTAGATAGATAGACAGACAGATTTTAGATAGATAGACAGACAGACAGACAGATTTTAGACAGACAGACAGACAAACAGATTTTAGACAGATAGACAGACAAACAGACAGACAGATAGACAGATAGACAGATAGACAGATAGACAGATAGACAGATAGACAGATAGACAGATAGACAGATAGACAGATAGTTTTTAGGCATAAAGCTTCATGGACAAGACCAGAGTTTCTCATGGAGATCTCACTCTTACCTTGTAGAGCGCATTCAGAGGCATCTGATCCACATACAGCAGGCCTTTCGTCTCGGAGGCCTGGAGCTGCTTCAGTATCGGCTTCTGCTGATATTTTTTAAAAGATCTCTGTGTGGGAAAAGAACCACCAACCAATGTTATTCCAGACCCTGGAGAAAGTGTGTGAACGCACAGGTTTGGTGTAGTTTATTAGCACAAGTCAAACAACCCTGACTCCAGGAGTGTGTGTGTGAGAGTGCGAAATAGACAAGTTCACAGAGGCGTGAAGATCTTGGAGAGGAACATGGAGCAGAAAGGAAAACACCATGATTAAAGCAGGGGGAGCTTTTTTACGCACTGTATGCACAAACAATTGTGGACACCCGACCATAAGATTGCTTAGTGCCTCTTTTTCAGCATCCCATTCCATCTTCTGGGAAGATGTTCCACCAGATTTTGTTGAGATTTGAGATTTAATTTAATGTAGGTGAGGACGTGAGGCGGCCTGGAGCGGCGTTCCAATTCATCTCGAACCTGTTCGGTAGGGATCTTCCACATACATTCATTCAACCCATGAAAAGTAGATCTTCATGGTGCTGCCTTGGTGGAACAGGCTTGGGTCCTCCTAGTTCCTTCTATACAACTGTGCGATTCCAGTTTTGTGGTAAATCAGGTACATGTAAGTGAGGAGGTGTTCAATAGGGTTTGTGAGCTATAGCAGGCCACACAAGATCTTCCACGCACATCCGAACCCATGCTGGAACAGTCACGGAAATGGTTCAGAGAAGAACCACGTACAGCTGGACTTGAGTGTAAATTTGACCTTCTGATCAGAACTAAACAAGATACTCACAAGGTCCATGTCATGGAAGCGGAGGTAGTATTTCCTCACAGCGCCTCTGTAGGTCTGGGGCTCCTGCTGGTTCAAGTCACCTTCATCCATCTCCTGGTCGTCGTCTTGCTCAGCATCCTGATGTTTCTGACCAGGCTCGAACTCCACCATCTCCGCCCTGTACACCGGCTGTACACCCGACAAGGACATTTTTACAACTAGATCTCGGTTTATTATTATTATTCATTCATTTATCAATAATGTTTTCTTTAAAAAAAAAATATATAATTTTTTTTTATTTATTTATTTATTTTTAAGCGTTTTAGAATGTCCTCCATCGCCATGGTGGAGAAATTTATAATCTTGGGACTTAAAAATAATTTTTTTAAAACTGGAATTCGCTCCAGGACTTTGATAAAATCGTGCAAAATTTCGTGCTAGAAATAAATAAATAAATTAAAAACATCAGGAACCTACAAATCGATGTCTCTTGCTGTTGCTGTAGTTGCAGTTTGGGTCACAGAGCACTGAGCAAACAAACTCTCCAATGTTGTCCCCCATTACACAGGAGTTCATCCAGTCGGACATGGAGACGCTCTTCGAGACCGAGAGAGAGAAAAAAGAGAGTGAGAGATTCTTCATAAATGTCCAGTACAGAACATTACATAAAGAATAATGAATTGCTGGGGGTGTGACGGTACACAACATTCATGGGTCGGTACGTACCTCTGAACAGATAGATGGATGGATAGATAGACTGATTACCAAAGATGGATAGATTTTTTTTTTTGTATTTTATTTTTATTTTCTATTTCCATGTTCTTTCGTTTATATTGTTTACATGGTCATTCGCTCTACTTAGAAGATTTATAACATATGCTCCAATGTTCTCAGGTTTCTTTTATGTGTAGATAGATAGATAGATAGATAGATAGATAGATAGATAGATAGATAGATAGATAGATAGATAGATAGATAGATAGATAGATAGATAGATAGATAGATGACCATTGACAGACAGACAGACAGACAGACAGAGACTACCATAGACAGACAGACTTTTGTGTGTAGATAGGTAGACAGACAGACGACCATTGACAGACAGACAGACAGACTTTTGTGTGTAGATAGGTAGACAGACAGACGACCATTGACTGACAGACAGACAGACAGACAGACAGACAGACTACCATAGACAGACAGACAGAATTTTTTTTTTACTTTTAAAAACATTTTTAAATAAAACGCCTGCTCGGTTGAAATAATATAAATTATTTCATAAAATTTGATAAAGATAAAAATCGCACACCTAAAAGATTTGCGAGAAGAATTTTGTGTAAATTGGTATACGGTTCTGTAGTAGCGTAGATTCTCTGCTTGTTTATTGGTTGAAGTGTCCTATGACCTTAAAAAAAAAAAAAAAAAAAAGGCGGAGTTAAAGAGTCGCATTCTTTACTTTCTGTACTGTACTGAATTGATGTTTTGCTTCATTTTATAATTAATAATGATATATTTTTATTAACAAATTTCAATACTTCAGCATAAAACTCCATAAAAACAATTCCCTAGAAGTGTTTTGGTCTATCGTTCTATCCGAAAGAGAAACCGGGGAAATCAGCCAAACTAATTAGTTATGCGGCAAATGCAATTCCGAGATAAACCTTTGGGGGCGCCAGATTCGACCCGCGTTAAAGCGGTGGATTACTGTACATGTGTACCGTTACACCCCTACTGTGTTCACATATACACTCATCTCTCACCCATACGGTCGCTTTTCTTGTACAAACAAATAAAGGCTTTTGACCGAAGTATCCTGAGTCAAGGTAGTGAAGTCCTTGTTGGCCGGACCTAAAAAACGCAAACAAAGAATCGTTAAAAAGAACCACTTTTGGTTAGGATCGACTTCATTGTCGCTATTAGAGGACAAGAAGTAGATACGCTACATGGACAAAAGTGCCACTCTTCTAGATGTTGCACAAAATCTTCATGGAGCTGGCTTTGTGGAACACGTTTGGGTCCTAAACAATGGTGTGCCTCCAGTTTGGTGGTAACAGTCTGGAAAAGTTTGAATTTGTTTTTTGTCCATGTAGCGTAATAAAATAATAGACAAAATGTCAGGTGATGGAGCAAAAGCTCACGTGGCATAGCAAGACTCCTGGGTGAGAAAAGTCCCCGCCCAAAACAAAGGCCAGGACACATCAGTGGGCAGGAAGCGCTTTACTGTCTTCAGAGGAGTGCAGGTTTTGGTCACGTTCCACAGTTTGACCATGCGATCATCTCCTACGGTCACCATCAGCTCACTGCAGACAAAAAAAACCAAAAACAACGGATTTGTGTAAATGCGTAAATTACGCTCAACTGGAGGAATCCGGATCGGTTACCTGGAGGCCCTGCACCAGCTGAGTCGGCGGATGGTGTTGTCGTGAGCCAAAAAGCAGTGGTACGGGTAGAGCGAGAGAGATCGGTCCGTGGATCGGACTCTAAGCAAAGGAGACCTGGTGCTGAGATCCCACAAAGCCACCGTACCTAAAGAGAGAAAACCACATCTGGTAAAGAGACGATTCTATTGGACAGCTGTTTCTAAGCTCTTACTGAGGGAATTAAAATATCTTTAGAAATATTTCATATAAAACGTGAAAACACACACGTGCACTTATTTAGACATCCGTGTTACCCAAACGGGGTCTGACGAATGTAAACAATTTAATAGAATTTTGTCAATTATTTATTCATTTTTTAGTTCATCAATATAATTTGGGCAAATTTATTATTCAATTTAAACAATGCAATAAAAAAAAAAAGGTGCATTGGATTTCTTTAATTTTATTTCTGTATATTTATTTATTTTATTTTTATTTTTTAAACCGAGCAGGCATTTTATCTAAACAATCAAGAAAAAAAAAAAACCTGACCTTCATAATAATAATAATTATTATTATTTATAAAAAAAAAATTTTATGTAAAAAAAAAAAAAAAAAAAAAAAATTAAGTATCGAATTTCTTCCTCCAAACCGTACCGGAATCGACTTAAAAACCGAGGTACGGACCGAACCGCATATTTTGTTGCATACCTTCATACGGGTGTCTATTAATCCAATTATAAAAAAAAACGAATACATCGTTAAATCAAAAAAAAAAAATTGAAATAAAAAATAAATAAATAAATAAATAACACGTTACCATCACAGAAACCTGCAGCCAGGATGTTGTGTGGTTTAACTGGGAGCCAGTCGAGAGCAAAACACAGTCCGGTCTGGCCGCTGTGATCCGTCTGGCTCGATCCGACTTTCACGCTCATGATGCGCTGCACCTACACACGGACAACAGGAGAAGATTCTAACGCAAATCATACATGATTCATGAAGTTGTTACGTTGTTGTTGTTTTTTTTTTACAGCAGGAGCCAATGAAAGTTCAGCACCGACGAGTTCAAGAAGTCGTTGATGTTCCGACTCGCATGGATCGCAATCGTTTGGATTATTCTGCTGCTCCGAATCACACCCGTAGATAAAATAGTGCCGTGAGATTACATTCATTCCGATGAGAATAACGTGTTTCGTCTCAACTAATAATGAAGTTGTTGGAAGGAACTCCTGGTGCTGTTTTTCCTCCGATTTCTCGTTTTCTTCTCCAGGTCAACTCTTGTGCTGCAGAAATCCTCCATGGAGCTCAGGAAGGTCATTAGGAAATGTCTACAATTGCGCGCTCACTCTGGATGGAACTGGAAGGTTCTAGGTGTTTATGCTCTGAAAAACACACACCTGAACTTCCAGCCAATCACAATCCAGTATATACCTCATTATATATAATATATGATTAAACACATCTACATTGGAAAAAAAATGGAAGATCTTGAGTGGTCGTGCTATGGAGCTATCGAACACCTTCGAGATGAACTGGAACGCCCTTGTGGGTGAACGAAATCTCGTAAATCTCCACAAAATCCGGTGGAACATCTTGCCAGAAAAGTGCAGCTTATAATAAGTGTGAATGGGGATTCAATACGGAACACGATGCTCAAAAAGAGGAACATGTTGTAGGAATAGATATAATATGTAATATAACATGCAGTCAGTGCACCACGAAGTCGAGACTAAAGCCGTGTTTGTGTTTCAGACATGAAGATAAGCTGATGAATAATGATGGACTTACCCTGTAGATCAGTGAAGCCTGACTGCTTCCACCTAACAAAAAACATATCAATGGGGTTTTTTTTATCAACTCGGTACAGACGCTGATCACAGAGATTACAATACACATATTCACACACATTCATCATCCAAGACAATTAAAGGAATGTGAGGTGAGTGATGGGGGTCAGAACACTGAGGATCACAGGAGAGCTGCAGAAGAACCGTACGTCTGTAGAAAACTGGAAGGTGTAAAAAACAGGAGCTATGAGAGTGAGTGTGTGAATGTGTGTGTGAGTGTGGGTGCACGCGAGTGTGAATTTGTGTGTGTAGGAGTGTGTGCGTGAGTGTGTATGTTGGGGAGTGTGCGAATGTTTGTGCGAGTGTGTGAATGTGTGTGTGTGCACGTGCGCCCAAGAGAGAGTGTGAATGTGTAGGAGTGTGTGTGTGTGCACGCGAGTGTGTATGTGTGTGTGCATGCGAGTGTGTATGTGTAGGAGTGTGTAAATGTGTGTGTGCACAAGTGTGGGAGTGTGTGAACGTGTACGAGTGTGAATGTGTGTGTGCTAGTGTGTGTATGTGTATGAGTACATGTGTGTAAATGTGTATATGTGATTGTGTGTGCGCACTAGTGTGTATAAAATTGTGTGTACATATGTGTGAAAGTGTGTGTGTATGTGTGTGTGTGTGTGTGTGTGTGTGTGTATGATAAAAAGCCCTTTACGGTAATAAACCCCAGTGAAAGGCAGAGCTGTTCGATAAAACGTCACCTTTCATCTCACACACACACACACACACACACACACACACACACACACACACACACACACTCTGTGAAGTGAAGAAGCGCCAGAGCGACAGTAATGCGAGATAAAAGTGTCAGCTACGAGGCTGAAATTCATCGCTTCACACACCGAAGTCTCCCGCAATGCGTCTTCTGTGTCATTTCCATTACAGATCCTTCTGACAGGAAACCATCTCTAAATAATCCACACAGAGAGATGAGACGAGCCCCAGACGAGCCCCAGACGAGCCCCAGATGCTGTGATCCTGTTCATACTTCCTATTCAATATTTACTTTTATTACATTTTTATTTCAGTTCATTTCAATATTAATCTGCATAAATACTTCACTTTGGCATAAACAACCAAAAGTATTCGGCTTTTCCCCAATAGTCATATTTGCTTCTTCCTCAAACATTTACCACAAAACTTAAGAGGCACACAAACGTATCAGATAAAAATTTTCCTTCTGCTTCAACTACGAGACCCGGAACCTGTTCCACAAAACCGGCTCTATGAATATATATAGCATGGAAGATCTACAGTGGTCCTCCTATTGAACACCTTCGTGATGCATTTTCCACCTGGACTGCACCCCCAGACCCCTTCCTCAACCTTAAATCTCCATGGAAATCTAGTGGGAGATGAATGGAGTTCATTATGAGGGGAAAATGGAGACTAAATGTGTAATGTTCAATAAGAAGCTTACGGTGAAGTGTCCACAAACTTTTGGATTATTACTGCTCTTACATGACTTGTTTCACGGACTGCTGGATGCAGGAAATGCAAAGGGTGCTTATTATTTTTCCTTTTTCGATTTCTCACACACACACACACACACACACACACACACACACACACACACACATTATATAAGATGATGTAAAATGGGATGTAAAGGCACTCATGCGTCTCACCCCTGCAGTGAAAGAGCTTCGTGCTCGGGGGTCGTTCTATTGTTTTTCAGAGACAAAAATAAAATAAAACAAAACAAAACCCCCCCCAGACTTTCGGTGGTTGGTCACACACCCTGGCACTGGAGCCGTCAAGCCGGTGGAGTGTGAGAAGCAATTTTAGCAGTAATAAAAATGATTTCGGACACCAGGCATTACAACGCGGAAACAAAGAAGCCATTGCGACTGAATGATAGGATCTTTCTCTCACAAGAAGAAGAAAAAAAAAAAAAAAAGCAGCACTCGAGCGACTCTGGCGAATCGATCCGAGGTCACGGATGTGGAACTGATCGAGGAGAGGAGAGGAACGAGAAAATAAATACGTTTGATTTAATATTCAATCAGTTCTTCTACAGACGAAGGACAAAGAGGGTGAAAGATTGTGAGGGGACCAAAATGCCGGGTCGTGACCCAATACCCGGCCGTGACCCAACGCCGGGCCATGGAGGAGTGGATACAGGGGGCGCTAGAACATTGTCTACGGATATGACGTGGTATAATAGGCTCTGAAGGTTGTGAGTTCAAATCCCAGCCACAAAATGCTGTCACTTTATAAGACATCTTCACATTTCTCTTCACTTGGACAAAAAAAATTAAATAAATAAATAAATAAATAAATAAATAAAAACCTACACCTGTGCATAAAGCTCTATGAAGATCTGCTTTCTATTGGTTAGCTGCATGTGGAACATCTTCTCCTGCTATAGAGCTTAAGCCCTATTAAACACCATTGGGATGAATGAAGTCTGACAAACCTCCACAAAATCTAGTAGAACATCTGAAAGAGTGGAGCTTATTATAGGAGCAAATGAGGAACAGGATGTTTAAAAAAAAAAAAAAAAAAAAACAATGTATGAAAACCGAAAATGTGAAAACACGGCACTCAGGATTGAAAAAAAATTCTCCTTGGGGGAAGAGAAGAGAAAAGGGAACGCCGAAAGAAGAGCTTCTTTGTATGTGGGACTGGGATTAATGAGTCATTGAAGCCTATGAAACACACACACACACACACACACACACACACACACACACACACACACACACACACACACACACACACACACACACACACACACAGTGGTGATAATGGTCAACAATACACCCGAGGAGATAATGAATGAGACCATTACTGTAGTGCCTCTAACTACGACTGTCCCTCTGAACAAAAGACATTAAAATTCCACTTCCACACGTGACCGATACCAGTCCATCCGAGACGCCCGTTTCACCATTAATGCAACTAAGATGTCGAAAAAAAGATCTAGAAAATAAAAAAAACCTCTCAGTACTTCGTTACTGCACCCATGGCTGATTTATAGTCAATACAATATACTTCCAGTACAGGAAGTGAAGGTGAAGAACAACCTGAGGTAAAGTGAATCAATAATAAATAAAAGTAGTGCCATGAGATTACATCCATTTCCACCAGAAAGCGTCTGTGCTGCGTCTCTACCAAGAACGAAGCTGCTAACATTTTTAACTACCTCAGAAAAACACCTCAACCATCATTCCTTCAGAATTCCTCTGGACCAGTAACGACCTCAGAAAAACACCTCAACCATCATTCCTTCAGAATTTCTCTGGACCAGTAACGACCTCAGAAAAACACCTCAACCATCATTCCTTCAGAATTCCTCTGGACCAGTAACGACCTCAGAAAAACACCTCAACCATCATTCCTTCAGAATTCCTCTGGACCAGTAACGACCTCAGAAAAACACCTCAACCATCATTCCTTCAGAATTCCTCTGGACCAGTAACTACCTCAGAAAAAACACCTCACCATAATTTTTTCAAGATTCCTCTGGAGCAGTAACTACCTCAGAAAAACACCTCAACCATCATTCCTTCAGAATTCCTCTGGAGCAGTAACTACCTCAGAAAAACACCTCAACCATCATTCCTTCAGAATTCCTCTTCAGCAGTAACTACCTCAGAAGAACACCTCAACCATCATTCCTTCAAAATTCCCCTGGAGCAGTGAGATAACAGAACCTCCAAATACTCATTAATTGGATGCCATCTTCTGCTTACGCTTGTACACACTCACCTCTGGCGCCATTTACATGCTCTGGATGCGGCAGACTGAAAACACTGACGTGTCCGTTGGAAAAGGCCGCGGCTATCAGTCCCAGCCGAGGCACTTGAGGAGCCTGGAGAAAAATGTATTGTATGTTCTAGTGATGAACACAAACAGCGTAGTTCATATCAAGAAGGAGGACCAAAATGGTTTCACATTAACAAGCATCTGGAATACTAAACGGCAAAAGTTTGTGAACACCAGACCTTTTTATTAACTTCAAATTCCACATTAACTCTTTATTTACTCTTAAAATTTAGATGTTCCACTAGATTTTGTGGAGATTTGAGAGGAAGTGAGGTATTGTGATGATGGAAAAGGTTTGGTTCTCCTAGTTCAGGGAGAATTTCATGCTACAAAAAAAAAACCCCATCATACACTATTTGTGATGTTCAGTTTTGTGGTAACAGTTTGAAGAAGAAGCACATGCGGCTGGAAAAGTCAGGTGTCCCAATACTTTTGCGCAAACCCTGTCTATTCCTCGGTCTTTGAGCAAACGCTACGTTACACGATGTCGTACCTTTCTGACCGTTGTTGGAAGCTCCCAAGCTCCCGCAGGACACCACTTCATGTTCCAGATGCAACCATCGTCCACCGCCAGGGCGTAGGCCAAACTTGGAGATGACGAGGGGCTGAAATATAAAAATAAATAAATAAATAAATAATAAAAATAATCCTACTATTGCAAATATTTGTATATTGGTATCTCTCAGAAACCTATTTCATATTACAAGTGCGCTAGTTAGCTATATCAGTAGCTATGAACCCCTGGTGGAGAAAGGCTTTATGTAACCCTAAACATTATTCTCTACAAATGTTCTGGACGTAGAGCGGCACCTTCATGACCTTTGGCGTTCTTCGAAACCGTTTTGGTAATGAGCTGCGGTTTATTGCGAAAGCTAAATCTTGTGCTAGCATGGTTTTTTCAGACACACGACAGATTCTTGTGCCACATTCGCTCATAATACGCTCCACTCTTCTGGAAAGATGTTCCACTGAATTTCGTGGAGATTTGTGCGATTTTATTTAACCACTAGATCATTAGTATAGTCAGGTACTGATGTGGGTGGGAAAGTGAGGAGGCCTGGATTTAGGATTTGAGCTCTTTAGCAGGTGTTTGGGTCTCCTAGTTCATGTGAACGGGAAAATTTCATGCTAACGTATCCAAAGGAGTCCTGGGGAATTGTATGCCTCCAAGTTCTGTGGTAAAAGTTTGAAGAAGAAGCACATACGGGTGGAAAAATCGGGTGTCCCAATACTTTTGGCCACATCGGTAAAAAAGGTCATGAGTTTTGATAGCTTTTTTAAAATATATAAAATAGATATATAATATTTGATTGATACGTCAAACCGGTAACTTTTATGCAAATCGCTAATTCGTTGAAAAAACAACTTCTTCCTATATAATTATTAGTAGATGCGCTTTTCTTTTATTATTCCGAAAGTGACCAATCATATGTGAGCATTATTTTCTATGCAGATCGATTTCTCCCCTTTTTTTTGAGCGCGTTCTCTCTGCAACACTGCCGCTTCGTGAATACGACGTATCGCTACGGAGGGAACAAGGCACGTCCTGAGAGTGGCATAGAATACAGATTGACATGGCAGAGGTAGAGCTGTAACTTCTGGTTTTAGTTCATTTATAGAAGTCAAAAGTGTGTTGAATCGAAAAAATGTGATGAATCGAATCGGAATCGACTCACACCGAATCATATCCATCTTTAACGGATCTGTTATGGAGATGCACATCCCTAATATATAAACACACTATATAATTCGATACACTTTTAAAGATATTCCTTTGCAAGGGTAAAATTTCATTTCACTTTAAAACCTGAAACAAATCCATTTCCCGTCTAATCGACTCACCGACTCATCTCCAGCTTTCCTAGATCCCACACTTGGAGGAGAGCGTCTTCGGTGTGAAGCGTGTTCATTTTGTGCCGATCGTCCATATTTCGGTTGCAATAAACCGCTGCGTATTGCGTATGTGCGGCACCTTCGGGGACAGGACACCACTCCATGGCCCAGACCGGGCCTCCGGCGAAGAACAGCGAGTCCCATCTTTCTGGGTTCGGCGCTGTGGATTCAAACCTGCAACCCGAGAGAATCGGTATAAATAGGGGTCATGATTTTTACATGCCAAATCTCACCTTTTACTGAGTCGATTTTTCAATCGGGTGAATAAATCAGAGATTTTGGTTCGTAATTATTTGAACAAATGGTCCTGAACAAATACGTAGACAATATAAAAAGTACAATAAAAAAAAAAAAAAAAGTCTTTCTAATACAAATACAAATACAAAAAAAAATAAAAAAAACCCCCATATAAACCAATTACTTTCTGGTCTGTGATGTTTTTGTATTCGTGTTCGCATTTTGTAGCCACGCCCCCAACACCAATCACATGACCCATAAGTCGTTATGACTCATAACGAGGAAACGTTTATATTGATAATTCTAGTTAGCATGCTATTTAGTTGAATCAGCTCAAGATTTCTCGATAATCGTCAAAAGTATTAGGACACCAGACTTTTCCACCCGTTTGTGGATCTTCATCCAAATTCTCCCACAAATTGTATAGGACGTCTCCAAATGTGGTAGCTAGGAGATCCTGCTCCAGCATGACGCAAAGTGCACAAAACGAGCTCCATGAAGATCATGGGTTTGGAGTTGTGTATGGAAGATCTTGACTGGCCTCCTACTGAACAGCTTTAAGATGAATTGGAACGTCGTCCCACATTAGTACCTGACTTTACTGAGTGGCTGAATGAAATCTTACACATCTCCAAAAAAAAAATCCAGTGGAACATCTTCCCAGGAGAGCGGAGCTCCATAATGGAAATGGGACGTTCAAAAAGAATCTGATGGTCAGGTGTCCAAACACTTTTGTCTGTATAGTGTATTTTTTAAAGCAAGCCTAGTGACTGTGGCTTTTAAATCCTCCTGAGCTTATGATGGAAAAATCTTTTATTATTATACCTTTTCACCCTCTGCAGCGTCTCCGGTCCCTTGAGTCCTTCGCGGCTTAGTGTAAAGGCCATCGACTCCTTCTCCTGAGGTAAATATTTTTCCGCTTCGCTGAAAGAAGTCAAAGAGATTCGTTTGAAAAACTTCTTATTGTTGAATACGTTATAAAATTTGTACACACTTGACTAGAAGATTCATAAAAAAACATCACATTCCACATTTTACTCTTATTAGATCCATTCATCTCGGAAGATGTTCCACTAAAGATTTTGTGGAGATTTGTGCAAGATCAGTCTCTAAGTAAAAAAATAAAAAAATTAGGAGGTCTGGGGTGGTGTTCCAATTTATCTCAATAGGGTTTGAGCTTTATAGCAGGCCAATCAAGATCTTCCAAACACATCTGCACGGAAAGCAGATCTTCATGGAGCGTCATGGAGCACGTTTGGGTCTCCTAGTTCAAGTGAAAGGAAAATCTCACGCAATATACAATAGCGAAAGGAGGTTGTATCTTAGTGGTTAAGGGATTGGAACGAAGGTTTTGAGTTCCAAATCCCGGTCTCACCAAGGGGACCATTCCTGGGGCCCCTGAGCAAGGACCTTAACCCCATATCTGCTCAGATGTAGTGATGAGATCAATGCAAGTTGCTCTGGATAATTAATAATGTAAATGTGTTGGGGAAGAAGCAGAAACGGTAGGCCTCATTTCAGCTGTTCTTCAGGAAATGTACATCTAATTTCAGCTGTTCGTCAGGAAGAGTTTCTCCAAATCCAGCTGTTCTTCAGGAACTATACCTCTAATTTCAGATGATCATTTCGGAACTGTACATCTAATTTCAGCTGTTCCCCAGGAACTGTATCTTAATTTCAACTGTTCCTCAGGAAGAGTCTCTCTAAATCCAGTTGTTCTTCAGGAACTATACCTCTAATTCCAGATGATCATTTCGGAACTGTACATCTAATTTCAGCTGTTCCTCAGGAAGAGTCTCTTTGAATCCAGCTGTTCTTCAAAAATTATACCTCCAATTTCAGCTGTTCATTGGGAACTGTATGTATAAATTCAACTGTTCCTCAGAAAAAGTCTCTCAAAAACCAGCTGTTCTTCAGGAACTATACCTCTAATAACAGCTGCTCCTCAGGAACAGTACATCTAGTAAGTCAGGTGTCAATACTTTTGCCTACATTATATATGAAACCAAGGGATATTTCCTAATACCTGGAGGACAGCAAGTGCCAGTCGCTGAGTGAAGGAATCCAGTCAGGAAACACCCACGAGGAGAAATGTTTATCACGGCTAAAAAATACAAATAAAAAAGGGAGCAAGGAAAGGAAGAGTAAAAAAAGTTGGTATGGAAAACATCTGCAGAACGTGCACTATTGAAGAAAAAAAAAATTTATATTATATATATATATATATATATATATATATATATATATATATATATATAAAAAGCTTACAATTCTTTGGTTTTTCTGAAAGATTCCCAAACAAGCTGCATAACACAGCTGGCGAGCCCGTTATATCCGATCACCTTGTGGTTAAACGGCAGCTTCTGTTTGGAGAAACAGCTGGATTAACATCTAAAACATATGAAATCGAAACAATTCTCAAATAAAGGCATCGCACTAGAATCCTTTAGTCACTGGACTGCACCAATCACCTGTTCTTCTCTTCTCAGTTTTCTAATTTAACATGTTTAGGTCGATTTCAGCTTGAGAACATCAGAAGAACTCGCCTATTGCTATCCTCAGAATGGACTACTGGAACTCGCTCCTGGAAGATCTGCCTCTGAAAGACATTCGATCTCTGAGACTGATCCAGAATGCACCCACATGACTTGTGTTCTACCTTCCGAGGTTCTCCAAAACCTCCCCACTGCTATGTTCCATCTACTGTTTGCCTACAGCTGCTGGAAAAACACCTACAAATCCCAAAATCCATCCTCCAGCCAACCCCTGCTCGACTGACCCCTACATCATCCACTTCATCTACCCCAAATACCCCCCTCATTCAATCCACCTAACAAGTCTTGGGTAATAACATCGTCGAGGTGACATGAAGTACCTTTACTTTATATGGCTGTTTACACGGCACTGAATCTTTGTACTCTTCATCCTCATCCTCCTCCTCACTTTCCACCTCGCCGTGGTCACCGGGGTCGAAGTCGCCGTCATCGTTTGGATTGCTGTTGTAGTCCGGAGCGTTCCGTTTCTGCCCTCTTCCTCTTCCCTGTCCCCTTCTTCTTCCTGAGGGGTTTCTCGGGGAAGGACTGCTCGGCTGCTCCAGCCCATTTTGCTCTTTCTCCACGAAGGACATTTCGGATATTTCGAGGTCTTTGCTGATATTGTGGAGGTACTCCAGGGCCCTGGGAATGAAACAGGTAGAATTTAAAATAAATTGGTATTTAAATATACAGTTCCTGAGGAACAGCTAAAATTTGAGATAACGTTCCTGAGAAACAACTGGAATTATATGTACGTTTCCTGGGGAACAGTTGGAACTAGGTATACGGTTTCCAAAGAACCGATGAAAATAGAGACACGGTTCCTGAGGAACAGCTGAAATTAAATGTACAGTTCCCAAGAAACTGCTGCAATTAGAGGAACAGATCCTAAAAAACAGCTGCTATTAGAAAACCGTTCCTGAAGAACAGCTGAAACTAGAGATGTTGTTCCTAAAAAATTTGATGTACGGTTCCCTGAGGAACAGTTTAAATTTAGGTTTACAATTGAAATCAGATGTACAGTTCCTGAGGAACAGCTGAAATTAGACATACAGTTGCTGAAGTACAGCTGAAATTAGATGAACGGTTCCAGAAGAACAGCTGTAACTAAGCATACAATTCCTGAGGAACAGTTAAATTGGAGGAACAGTTATGGAAGAACAGCTAAATCACATGCACGGCTACTGAGGAACAGCTGAAATTATAGGTACAGAAATTAAGCGTACAGTTCCTAAGGAACAGCTAAAACTAGACGTACGGTTCCTGATAAACAGCTGAATTTAAAAAAAGGTATGGTTTCTGAGGAACAGTTGAAATGAGATGTACAGTTCCTGAGGAACCGCTAAATCTAGCCTTATTGCTGAGAGGAACAGCAGAAATGACAGCATGAGACGGGGGAGTTTAAAACGGCACGATTTAAAATCTTGAAATCTTACGCTTTGGCTGCTCTTCTCTTGGGGCGTCCAGATGGAGTCATCTCCGAGCTTTCTGGAATGGCAGAGCTGTCGTGATCAACACGTGCTTCACTGGAAACCGACTTTATTTCCACCGGACCGTTGTCTTCACTGTTTTTTACTGTTTTTCTTGGACGCCCCCTTTTACGTGGTTTGTTCTGCAGGGGTAAAACCTCCTGCCGGGTCTCGGAGGAACCCTGAGAACTGGCTGGTGTGTGTCCTGAAAAAGAGGACAATAAAAACACAAACTTTTTTTTTTTAACCCAAACAGAGTCCATAGATCAAATGATCCAGATCAAGAAATTCATCCAACTTGCCTTCATACATCACATCAGGTGTGTTATTAGACTCTTGAAGCACTTTGGTCCCTGGGGTTTCTCCATCCATGTCTCCACCAGTTCCACTGTCCATGACGTTATTGGATTGAATCGGATCCTGGGAGTCGTTTTTGTAGGGAACCCCCATTAACGAGGTTCTACGGCATGGTGGTCAGAGAAGCACATCAGAACCTTGAGGGGAAATTTTGAAGAAGATAGTTAGCAAGTGATAGTGTGTGTGTGTGTGTGTGTGTGTGTGTGTGTGTGTGTGTGTGTGTGTGTGTGTGTGTGTGTGTGTGTGTGTGTGTGAGGACGTTCTTTTCTTTAAAAGGACACGTCAATACATTAGATAATTATTAACTAAAAACAACGCTCTGAGGCCAAAGGTTTGTGGACACCCGACCATAAGATTGCTATGTATAATGAGCTCAACTGTTCTGGGAAGATGGAGATTTGAGGAGATTCACTACAGACAGCTGCTGTTCCAGGTGAGATAACAAAGCCAGGAGATCTTCCACTATATACGGGGGGAAACATATCTTCATAGAGCTCATGCTGGAACAAGTATAGGTCAAGGATTTGAATCGAGAGGAGAATTTGCTGAAATTAAATGTACCGTTCATGAGGAACAGCTCAAATTTGGGGTACGTTTCCTGAGGAACAGCCAAATTTAGAGGTATGTTTTAAGAGGAACAGTTTAAATTAAGCGTACATTCCCCAAGGAACAGCTACAATTGGACACACATTTCAAGAGGAACAGCTGAAATTAAGTGTACATTTCCCGAGGAACAGCTACAATTGGACACACATTTCAAGAGGAACAGCTGAAATTAAGCGCACATTTCAAGCGGAACAGCTGAAACTAAGCGTACATTTCCTGAGGAACAGCCTAAATTAACAGCACAGTTCCTGAAGAACAGCTGGATTTAAAGAGACTCTTCCTAACGAACGGTGAAAATGAGACACAAGTTTCCTAAAGAACAGCTGAAGTTAGAAATACTGTTCCCAAAGAGCAGCTGAAATGACACGTATGGTTCACGAGGAACAGCTGAAATTAGGCGTATGAGTCACGAGGAACAGCCCAAAATTAAGCGTACAGTAACTGAGAAACAGCTGAAATTAGAGAAACTCTTCCCGAGGAACATCTGAAATTAGATGTACAGTTCCTAGTGAACAGCTAAACTTAGAGTGTACGTTTCCTGAAGAACAGCTGTAGTTAGACATACGTTCCTGACTGGGGGAAATAAGTGTCCCAATATTTAATGCCACAAAAAGTCCTCATTCTCAGTTATAATTTTTCATCTGGGGAACTAAACCTCAACAACGACGTCCTGACCACCAACTTCGCGGTAGCAGTTTGGGTGAAAGTTGGAAAAAGCCGATGCCCCAATACTTGAACCAAGTTCTAGTTCTCATTCTGGATTCTGGGGCATCATCTGGGTGGCACTGAAACATACTGGTTGGACATCAAATTGTGTTGTTGGACCAAAAGGACCTTCTGGTTGGACTTTTGATGGACACTATCCATCATATTAGGCTGGAACCATTACTCCACAGGGTCTACCTGGTTTTTTTCTGGAGTTTTGGACGAATTGTGTTAAACCAATAAAGAAATAAGCAAGGTTGATGAAGCATGACTTGGAACTGGGTTCTTCATGAACATTCAAAGTGCATCTCAAGCTGGTGCAATATTAGCTTGGTAGCTAACCAGACTAGCTCTAGCATATTTCATCTACTGGATAATGGAAAATGTATGTGTATATATAAAAGGAGAACACCAGGAAACCCAGGATAAGAGAATCGCGTTATATGTATAATACATAAGCGCATTTTCCAGGCAGGTGCCGGGTTTCCGTGTAGCTCACCCTGTTAGTCCATGGAGCAGGAGCAGCTCTCGACCCTCACATGGCCGCGGTTCGAATCCACCCCAAGTAAACCCTCCTAAACTTCAATATTGAACTAAAACCAGCGATCTACACCGGGGTAACTGTTACTAACCTTTAACACCGTGGGCAGAATTTTAATTACCAGACAATCCCACGATCCACGTGTCTCGAGTTAGTTGTATACATCCGTTTGACATGTCCGCCATGTTTTTTAATGGGAGCAGAGGCTTGATCTCGACCGCCCTCTAGGGACAAGTCGAGGAAATGCAGCCGACAAGCAGAGGAATTGCATACGATTTTAACGCCAAAACTAACGATTCTCGACAATCAATTAAAATATTTAATGGTGATCAATCGCACGATTGTCACGAGTTAACGCGTGATTTATGTTTTTAATACCGTAATCAACATGTCGACGGACAAATGCTTTACGCAAGTGCGGGTTTGTTATTAGCGAAACCAAAACAACACAGAGCACGAAGATCAAATATATTATAGGAATAAATTCTAAAGTAACGATGGTGTTTTGAACGACGTAAATAATCAGGACTGCAAAAACAACTTTTGCCATGTTTCCACACGGTCAGTTTAAATCGCCGGATTCGTGCACCACGGCGAATTTTAATGCTTGATTTGAGAAATAACAAATGTGATTATTATTTTTTATTAATATATCCGAGTAAAGAAAAGGACGCTGTGAATGTGTGTATTGAGTTGGTTTTAGGTTCGGCCGTCTATATTTATTTGTAGATATTTTTTAATAAAAATTGGTCAAACCCATTTTCGTGTCCATGGATTTTACGTATTAAAATCATTCCCAACAGTCCATTCTCTCCGTTTCACAACTTTAAAAGATCTTCAATCCATAGAATGTATACGTCAGTATAAATTGAGATCTTACCACCAAGCCTTCTTCCTTCCTCACCTACACCAGTAGCAGCAAATGGACACTAAATGTGAAATTTGATGGTCAAAAAGCAGCACATAGGAACATCATGGTCGGGTGTCTGCACAAATTTGTCCATATGGGGTACGTTTAATTTTACACAGCACCATATCAAAGATTCTAATAAATAAAACCATACACCAATCACGTCTTCAAAGTCTCAAGGATTTTTTTGTTTTTTATACACTTTATTTTATTGTATACAGATTTACTTAACAAAGTACTTTAACAAAGTCTATGCAGACGTTTTACAGTCGAATATTAAAAAAAAAAAAAAAAAAAAAGGTTGCGTATAAAAAAAACCCACGAGAATCGTTATTTGGACACGTAGCACTCGAATCGGACACGGTAATAAAAAGATGGACCGGAACGAACTCTAGTAACCCCTCACAATGCCCATATAAATAAACTCTACGATACAATATTGTAGCACTCTATTATTCCTCACGTGCGAATCTGCAGCCTTCTGAGGGACGTGCACGAGGACGAGAGCACACGTTCGAAGCTAAAACGTCGGGTACGCGCCGATGCTAGTCACTCTAACACGCACATGGAGAACACTACATGCAGCGCTTTAAAAAAAAAAAACGAGACGATAAAACATAATTATTAAAAATAATGCATTCAACCTGGAGAATTGGGGGCGGGAAACAACCTGGGGGGAGGGGCTACAAAACGAAGGGAAATATAGATGTGTTGGACATTAGCCTTGCAGCGTTAGCAGTGTTGGCTAGGTGGTGCTGGGATTTGAACTCACAACCTTCCTATAAGAGCTACCGCCTACCTAAAAACAGACGCCCCTAACAAAAGCGACATATACCTTATTATGTATATGTTATTATAATTATTATACCGAATTAACTTTTTTATAATTACGGACCACCACACAAGTTGCCATCTTGTTTTTTTTTTATGGCTCACAAGACAAGAGGGAGGGCATCGTAAAATATGGGTTTATAAAATTTGCATTTCCACGCATCCGTTTTTTCTAAATTGGGGTAAAATCAATGGCTAAACAGTAAATGTAGTTACCTCCGGCTACCACTTGTCTCAACACATGATTGGGTCAAAATGGATTCAAAATGACACAAGGTTTAGTGGTCATTCTTAGTTTTGACATTCTGAGGTTTGCTGGGCTTGTTTAGCTTCCAGGTCTCGTTTTCTGGAACCTCTTGATCCGACTCGCTGCTGGAGCTCTCGCTTTCACCGCTACTGCTCTGGCTTTCACTGCCCTCTTTGTCCTGCACTCTCCTGCTCTTTCTTTCGTTTTTCGCTTTCCTTTCCGACGTTCCTGGGAACACCGACTGGCTGGTCGTGGCGTCTGATGAAGCCTGATGGGTTTTCTGCCGGGTGCATGGTCCTTGGTGGTGGAGGAGAGCTGGGTTTGGCAGGTGGAGTTTCTTTGGCTTGAGCTTTTTGGTGGCGGTGAAACTCTTAGCCTTGGAGGTAACCACAAACCAGTCCTGGCCACAAGACAAGCTTTTCAGGTAAGACTCATGTTCAGGTGGCTACTTAGCAAACAAGTCGAATAATGATTGTTTATGGAAAATACATACATGATATGAGCAAAAGTATTGGGACACCTGACTTTTTCCACTTATATGTACATGGGTTGGATATGGTGGAAGGTCTTGAGTGGAATGAATTGGAACACACCAAAGGCCTGACTTGGAACACACCTCAAGCATCCTCACTTCCACACCTACATCAGTACCTCCTAACGCCCTTTTCAGCTGTATGTCCATGAATCTCCATCAAATCTGGTGGAACGTCTTCTTAGAAGACTGGAGCTCATTACAGAAGCAAATGGAGTCTAAATGTGGAATGGGATTCTCAAGTGATCAGGTGTCCAAAAACCTTTGTCCATACGGTGTATTTTATTTTATTTTTTGACTCATTACGTTCCTTTTACCTGCGAATGAACAGAGTTGATGTGGTATTTCACTCCACTCTCAGAGTTGAACTCCTTCTTACATATCAGGCATGTAAATTTCCCAGCATGAAAGTTGCCCTACAAAGAAAGAAAGAAAAAAAAATAGATATTTATTTATATTATTATATTATAATAAATACATATTACTTTGAACCTCAACGTGCTAACGGCGCTTAGGAAATGAGCTCACAAATCTCCACAAAACTTAGTGAAACATCTTCCCAGAAGAGTGGAGCTCATTATAAAGGGACTTAAAAAAAAAACAAAAAAAAAAACACATAGCATCTGATGGTCAGGTGTCCAAATACTTTTGACCAAAAAAACTTTATAACGTTTTTTTTCCCCCAAATTCGATAAAAAATTACACCAAATAGGATTGTTTACAATGTAAATAGGATTTCAGTGCATTATTTTGAAGACATTTCCCATTGAATGGCCAGTTAGGAACTAAAATGAGCTCCACTGTATGGAGAGAAAAAAAAAAAAGAAAGAGAATTCTTACCAAGGTGCAGAGTCCCAAATGAGCCTTCAGACCTGAAACACTAGTGTAGTAACAACCGCAACCCTACAGAGGAACAGAAATAAAACTTCAATATCAACTATGGACACAGGAGAAAAAAAGAAAAGAAAAAACCCACAATGTCTTGTTCAGACCTTGTTGGGACACTGCATTTTCCTGTTCAGTTTCACTTCGTTCTTCCACTTTCGCAAGACCTCCTGGCTGAAGGCCGGTAATCCGGGACGGGAATAACGTAGCTGAGATCAGAGCAGTGAACAAATCAAAACAATGGTATGGTCAGTCAAAGATGAATGGCTTCATCAGGATCCATAAAACTTGTTCCAGCATGACTGGAGGATCTTCCACTATAGAGTTTGAACTCTATAGAACAACTTTGTGATGAATTGGAACAACACTCCCGGCCTCCTCACTTCCATCAGTACCATTCTTCTGGCTGAATCTTCACAAGGCACACTCAAGAATCTAGAGGAACATCTCATTATAACAATAGAAAGGGATTTAATGTGGAATGGGATTCTCGAAAAGAATCACATAGCAATCTTATGGTCAACTTTTCCTTTCTTTTCCTGATTCATTTGCAACAATGAATCTGATTCAATGGATATTAAAGGTCAACCAACACGTGGTGTCAGCGATTCGCCTATAGAGGCCGCTCTCGTACTGTATAACGCAACCCGGAAAAACTATCATTCCAGCAATCAACTATCCGTGCTGATTAATCGGCAAAACCGATTAAATCGGTCGACCTCTTACGAACGCAATATGGATAAAGTACCTTCCGGTCGTCAGGTACCAGGTCTCGCTGCACCTTTCTCTTAGGCCACTCCTTGAACAGCTCCTGATTGGCGATTTCACGCAGATGGAAAATGGCCACCTGGGCAGAGGTGCGTTTGGCCCTGCCGCTGGATTCACATTCCATGGGTTCTGTTTGGCCATTTGTTTCAGTTGGTTGAGGTGCCTATAAAAAAATAAAAAATAAAAAAAAAGGATTTCAATTACATTTTGACATATTTTCTTTATATTTTCTTTTACCTGCAGCATTTCGAAGACCTAAAATGACTCACTGTGATTAATCTTATTCATTCTGTAAAATCAGCCCCAACAACTTGCGACCAATTGCCTCTTTATTTTGACGCCAATCGATTTTTGACATGAACGCCTAGCCTGTTCCAGCATGACAATACCCTTGTGCACAAAGCCCCCTCAATGAAAATCTGCTTTACATTGGTTGGATATGTGTGGAAGATCTTGAGTGGCCTGCTACAAAGCTAAAAGCCTTACTGAACACCCCAGGCCTCCGCAGTTCCTCACTTACACCAGTACCTGACTTTCCCAACGCCCTTGTGGCTAAATGAAATCGCGGAAATCTCCACAAAATCTAGTGGAAGCATCTTCCCTGAGGAGAATGGAGACTACATGTGGAATGCTTTGCCTCCATATGTATATTCTATATATTATATTCAGTGCTCACCGGCCCATGCTCAGATTTGAGATGGTACTCCAGGCCTGCTCTGGAGCGATACGGCTTTCCACAGTGCTTACAGTTAATTAGAAGTTTCTCCAGCTCGGATTCGGCCTTGCCGCATTTTTTCATGTGATAAACGTAGCCCATTATACTGGTGAAGCTGCCAGTACAGCCCTAAAAGAAAACAAGAAACACTTATAAGATATTCACACTTAAAACCATGAAGCATTGAAGATGTTTGGGAAATAACGAAGTGCGATTTTTCTATCAGCGCTATTCATCATACAGGTTCTTCACACCCTGCTGGTGTGTACGAGGTGGCATCAAAAAGTTTCGAGAATAGCTCCGACTTTTTTTAGCCTTCGTTTATACAACGATCCAGAAGAACGCCTGGAGACCTGTATTGCTGTGCAAGGGGACTATTTTGAAGGTGAAACTTTTTGATGCCACCTCGTAGCTGCCTTAAGATGTGTACACATACCTCTTTGGAACATTTCAATTTCCCCAACCTTTTCAGCACTTTTCTCAGTTTTTCCTTCACCGCATGATCGTCCAGTCCGTGTCCGTCGTCCGGGTTGGGCTAAAGCATGTACGACATCACGTTTAGACTGTAGATTTACTCGTAATTTAACCGCATCATCGTGCTGATCATTAGAACTTATTACCATGAGCATAATCTGGAAGATGAAGGATTAAATTTAAGCTTGGGAAAAACGACCAAAAGTATTTGGCCTGACTTTTCCACCCATATTTGCTTCTTCAACAAAATTTTACCTCAGAGTCATGCTACAAAATTGTACAGGATGTCTTTGGATGGTGTAGAATGAAATTTTTCCATTAATCGGAGCTAGGAAACCAAACCCGTTCCAGCACGAGACAATTTGAGCTCCGTGAACATCTGCAAGATCTTGAGTAGCCCCCCCCCCCCCCCCCCCCAGAGCTCATACCCTATCGAAGACTGTCGGGACGAATCGGAACACCACTCCAGATCTCCTCACTTACATCAGTTCCTGATTAATTCTTGTCACAGTTAAAAGAAATGACATAAACGACATACCAGTTTATTGTGGTCCGCCATGAGGTGGTACTTCATCCCAGTTGACGTCTTTAGCTGTTTTCCGCAATGTGTACATTTAAATACGGGCTAAAATAAAAGCACAAAGTCAGTGACGGGACAATTTTGGCTACGGCTAAACATACACTATATGGCCAAAAGTTTGCGGACACCCGACCTTTAGATTGCTATTGACTTCTCCACATTTAGTCTCCAATCGTCTCTTCTGGGAAGACGTTCCACTAGATTTTGTGGCAATTTGTGAGATTTCGTTCATCCACAAGGGTGTGTGTAAAGTCAGGTACTAATGAATGTGAGGAGGAATGGGGTGGCGCTCCAAATCTCCAATCCAAATCTGGAGCAAACGGGCCACTCAAGATCTTCCATTCCTTGGGAGACGTTCCAATTGGTTCCAAAGGTATTGAATAGGAGTCGTTAAAGCATTGGATTCCGAAAGTTCTGGAGTTCCTTGCCACAAATAACCTGCCAGGCGTCCCAATACTTTTGGCCACACACTATGCGTAAACGTCAAAAATCTTGAAGAATATTAGGTGCATTTACCAGTTTGCAGGCCACCATGTGCTTTTTCAGACCTTCCACCGTTTTCCTTCCCACACGTTTACACTTGGGGCAAGTCACTCGGCCTTTTGCTAGGATCTGCAGCTGCCAAGTTTCCTCTTGACTTCCTGCCAAAACACAAACATAACGTCACCGCGGCGTAATTAAATGCACGTGTGTAGGAATAATAAAACGTGGAAATCTGTAAGGTATCGGGTATACAGCCATGCTTCGATTGCATCAGATGAACTGGAAAGCGAAAAGGGTCATAATGATTAATTTTAGAGTACCTGGAGGATAACTTGGTGTCTCCTTTTTCACGCAGATGTTTGCCTGAGGGCTCCGTGTCTGAGCGAACTGCACCACAGGAACTATGACGGGAACTGTAAGGGAGACCAATCGTCAGATCAATGATCGGGTCTGAGAAAAAAAAACGAGGCGTTTTCTACCAAAACTGTGGGTGAAAACCACTTTTTAACCAAGTCCACACGATGTGTAGAGTCTAGACGACCAAAAGTATTTCCACACCTCACTTTTCCATTCCCAATAAGGGAAACCCAAACCTGTAACTCCAGCATGTGGAAGTGGAAGATCTTGAGTGGCCTGCTGTAGAGCTCTAACCCTATTGAACACTTCAAGGATGGTTGGCGTTGGTCTCCTCACTTCCTCTATGAACAACCTGGTGGCTGAATGAGATCTTACAAATCTCCACAAAATCTAGTGGAACATCTTCCCAGAAGTGTGAAGGTTCTTATAAAAGACACATTGTGGAATGAGATGCTCAAAGTACGTAGCAATCTTATGGTCAGTTATCCGCAAACTTTTGCGCATATGGCGTATGCTTAGACACGTGTGGATTAGAATGCGGTTGCATGCAGGACGTCGGATCATGCAGAGAAGATTGCGTTGAATGGATTGTTATTAGTAGATCTGTGACAATATTTTCCGTGTAGATCGATTTCTCCTCGTTTCTGGAGCGTTTTTTCTCACATAGAATACAGATTAACCTGGCAGAGGTAGAGCTGTAACTTCCTGCAGACACAACAGGAAAAGAATCGTCTGGTTCGATTTCATTTTTTTCACGTTTGTGAAAACGCCATGGGTTAAAAGTCAATTGTTGATGGTCCGAACCAAAGAAATAAACGATCCGCACCATATTGAATTGCACACCGTCGTAAGTTTTTTCATCCATCTCCAGCTCACCTCTTTTCCTCATAATCTCCGAGGCAGGCCCGCCTTTGTCCTTCGTCCTGCACGCGGGAGGATCGCACGCCACTTTCTGCACTTTCGAGTCATTCACCGCATTAGCACGGACCACCGAAGTGCACGAAGACCCGTCCACGGGAGGATCCTTGGATACCGGGTGCAGATCTTGATACCTGGAACGACACATCGCAAGCGCGTTACGATCCTTTTTTTCTCTTCAAAGCGTTAGAATGAATAAAAACGTGATTTTACGCACTTTTTCCTGCCATACGTTCTCTTTATCAGGCCTGCGGATTCGTTCTGAGATACAAGAAATGAGGATAATGTCAGAACCGATATTCCAGAAAATCGAAGTAATAATTGTTAAAGGATCACGATACATGATACAGACAAAAGTATCGGGACACTCGACTTTTCCCGCCATATGTTTCTTCTGTAAACTTTGACAGCGAAATTGAAGACACACAATCGTACATGACTTCTTTGGGAGCGCTAGAATGGAATGTTCCTGTCACTCGAACTAGGAGAACCCAAGTGTAACCATGCTCCTGTGCACAAATCCAGCTCTGTGAAGATACACTTTACATGAGTTGGAGTGAAAGATCTTGAGTAAGCAGCTATTGAGCTATTGAACACCTTGGGGATGAATTGAAACACCACCCCAGGCCTCCTCACTCCCTCAGAACCTGTTCCAGCATAAAGCTGCATGAAGGTATGGTTTTCATGTGTAGGAGTGGAAAATCTTGAGTGGCCTGCTTTTAAGCTACTAAACATCTTTGGGATGAATTGAAACACCACCCCAGGTCTTCTCACTTCCTCACCTACATCAGTACCTGACTTTTTCTAAAACCTTTGAGGCTGAATGAGATCTCACACATCTCCACAATATCTAGTGAAGCATTTTAAGGACTAAATGTGGAATTGGATGTTCAAAAAAAACTTACCGTGGAGGAAACCCCGCTACATACCGCAACCACTTTCTCCATTATTTTCGGGTCTCCTGACGAAACATTAAAAAACAACCAAGTACTTTTATATCAGGTTGTACCTTATTGCGTTTTAATCAAAAGTATGTGGACACCCAAGAACATGATGTTCCTCTCCAAACACTTACTAAACATGAAAGCACACATTATATACAATGTTTGTTTGTGACGCTCAGGTGTCCACATACTTTTGGCCATAGAGTGTATGAGAAGGGTACCTGTTTGAGGCTTTTTTTCCGGCCTTGAGATCTTCCTCTTGTTGGACATGTATATGACAGACATGTTCCCATGCGTGTGCTTGCTTCACGTTCAACACTGGGATAAACACAAACGTCGAAACAACAACGATCAATTCTCAACACAACCTTCTTTTTTCATCCAGACTAAATATACAAAAGTATTTGGACACCTGCCTTTTCTAGAATACCCAAACCTCTAAAAGCCAGCTTTATGAAGATCTGCTTTGTATGGGTTAGAGATCTTGAGATATTGCCCTACTATATTAAAACCTGTTGGGATCAATTGGAACACACCCCAGGCTTCTCACTTCTTCACCTACATCAATAACTGACTTTTCTAACACTTGTTTTGGTGAATGAAATCTCACAAATTAAAAAAAAAAAGAATCTCCACAAAATCCAGTGGAACATCTGAAGAGTGGAGCTCATTATATGGAACGGGATGCTCAATCTTATGGTCGGGTGTCCACATACTTTTGTCCGAGTAAATCTTCTGCTGGTGGAAAACACCTGAAGTGGAGAATGGCTGAGGCTGACAGAACGTCTACAGTATCTCCAATAATCCAAGAGCATCTCAGAACACTCTACACGTTAGAGGTCAATGTCCTACAACAGCCGAACACCACATTGGGTTCCTCTTCTATCAGAGCAGACTCGGAATCGGAGTCTATCATGACCACAAAAAGGGTTCCTCAGTTCCTAAATCAGCAACGTTTGGACTTCTTACACCATATCAACTCTATATAACGACTACAACCCAGCATGATGTCAATCTCAACTGGGCCAGATCTCCAGATCTGAATCCACGCTGAGCATCCTCGGGATGTCCTACAGACGCCCAGACAGATATTACATCAACGGGCATCGAAAAGAGAACCTAGATCTTGAGGTGGTCATCTTCGGTTTCGACTTTACGGAAACCTTGGGATCCTGGAGGACCTACTCAAGCATCACAAGAGAAGATGTGTTCATGAAAAACAACCAGATTGAGGTGAAGCTAGTGAACTAAGCACCCCCCCCCCCTCCCCATAACGTTACCCAAGGGGTGCCAATAATTATGATCAACACCCACCACACACCACTTATAAGCGGTATTGGGGTAATGTTATGCATTCCTGTAGTATTCATGCATGACTTACCTGAAAAGGTGCTCGGAGACAGGATCACATTGTTTGTTTGTTTGTTTGTTGGCGTGCTAAGCTCGAGGTCACGTGGTGGCATAAAAACACGTGCAAAAATTGTTTTTATATATACACACACGTGAAAAGGGTGGATCGCGTAGAGAACGGAAGCGCGGAGATACAATGTAGCTGCGGCGTCTGCGCCTGCGCAGTAACATGAAACCTTCTCGATCCAAACATCAACCACCATCCAAACACCATCCACCGATCTGCTCCTCTTCACCTGCCTACATTCATACCCCCATTTCTTCCAATCTCCTGGTCGTGATCAGGGCAGAGAACACCATCAAACCGAAGTGCGCTGCAACACACCACCACCGAGCCCAGGATCCGGTTTAGCTCCACCCAAACCCAGAACCAGACCAAAAACCAAACCTGGACCTTCTTAATCCCTGTTGACTGACCCTCCAGGCAGCCTTACATACCCGATAGCAAACCAACCAGCCTTCCACATTATCTATTGCATGATGTCATGTGAACTCCAGAGTCTTCTGTAGTGCAGAAGATAAAGATGGCAGCATCAGGAGCTGCACTGCTGGAATGGAAATGGTGTCCTGCTCAAAATGATCACACGTTACCATCATGCACTAGAGAGCACACGGCGTATACTGAAATGTGTGTGTGTGTGTGTGTGTGTGTGTGTGTTTTTTTTTTTTTTTTTCAAAGAGGGTCCGGATGACGTCACATATTTATTTGCATATATAAATTTTTATCGTCATGATGCGTTCCATATTTAGGCATCATTATTAAGGCACGTGAGGGGAGTTCAAAGATAAAAGATAAAAGAGGTGGGAGAAACAATGGTGATCAGGGATTGGCTGTAGGGGGAAAATAGTGATTAGTGATTGGTTGTTGGGAGACAGTAATGATTAGGGATTGGTAACTGTGAAGCAGTGGTGATTAGTGATTCGTTGTGGGGAAATAATGATCAGTAATTGGTTGTTAAGAGACAGTAGTGATTAATGATTGGTTGCTGTGAAGTCAGTGGTGATTAGTGATTGGTGGTTGGGAGACTATGATTGGTTGTTGGGAAAATGGTGATCAATGGTTGGTTGTTGAGAGATAGTGGTGATTAGTGATTGGGTACTGTAAAACATTGGTGATTAGTGATTGGTTGTTGGGAGACAGAAGTGATTAGTGATTCGTTGTGGGAAAATAATGATCAGTGATTGGTTGTTGAGAGACAGTAGTAATTAGTGATTGGTTGCTGTGAAGTCAGTGGTGATTAATGATTGGTAGCTGTGAAGTCAGTGGTGATTAGTGATTGGTGGTTGGGAGACTATGATTGGTTGTTGGGAAAATGGTGATCAATGGTTGGTTGTTGGGAGATAGTGGTGATTAGTGATTGGTTACTGTAAAACATTGGTGATTAGTGATTGGTTGTTGGGAGACAGTAATGATTAGTGATTCGTTGTGGGGAAATAATGATCAGTGATTGGTTGTTGAGAGACAGTAGTGATTAGTGATTGTGATTGTGTCTTACAATGCATCATCCGGTATCGTCTTTTTTTTCGCTGTTACAATAAATGTACACGTATATACTATACGGCTAAAAGTTTGTGGACACCCAACCACCAGAATCCACTAGATTTCGATTTTGTGTAAGGCATTAAGAGAATGAGGTTCTGAAAATGAGGTCTGGAGTTCAACTTTGTGGAAGCAGCTTGGAGAAGAAGCACATGTGGTTTGTCATGTGGATTAGAGCATTATCCCCAAAAAAACCCAGACCATCACCATCATCAGCTTTGAGTGTCATCACTATGTTGCTCAGTGGTGAAGGCTTTAGACTGGAAGGTTATGAGTTCAAATCCCACCACTACTGGGCCCTTGAGTGAGGCCCTTAACTCTCAACTCCTGTATAAATTATATAATTGTACGTTGCTCTAGATAAGGGTTTGTCTGGATATCACTAATATTTTGATTGATGGTAATCATGGTATTAGTTCTTTGTGAAGTTTTTAATAAAACAGCAGTAGAGGAACGGGAATCAGTGCGGTGGTACTTGGGAACTTTTCTCTTCTCTCATCCTGCTGCTATTCGTCTTTTCAGTTTCTCGTGTCGGTATAGAAGCCGAGCTCGCAGAGCGCCGAACATCACCCCCCTCCACCTCCAGTGGAAAAGAAAACCACCAGTGAAGACCAGGAGAGCCTTCCAGGAACGGGGTCACACCGTCACTGACTTTGTGTATCCAGGTGTTAAACACCGCCCCCTGCTGTTAGCTCCTCAAATTCCTGACTGAGGTGATCCATCTGGTACAATAAAACACAGATTGAATGGAGTTACATGATCATGTAGATGGATGGATGGATGGATGGATGGATGGGTGGATGGATGGATAGATATACATATGGACATAAGGATAAAAGAAAGAAAGAAATCTTTAGCGAATGTGACCCAGTCGGAGGTGTTGGATTTATTTCACTGCCCCAGTCTACCACCTACACACACACACACACACACACATACACACACACCACACATACACACACACCACACACACACACACTACAGCAGTCAGGAATCGTTTCGGGCAAAAACGTACATCCTGAGTATTGTTGCCCTCTTTTTCAGCTTCCGTCATCTCGCTGTCCTGCTTCTTCAGAGTGCTGTGAGCGAAGCGCTCTTTCTCCTAAACCACAGCCATGTAGTGAAAGAAGAAGAAGAAAAAGAAGAAGAAGAAGTTCACACCAGGCCCCTTTAATCCTATTTCTTTTAGAATTCGAGATTCTTCAGGAGTTCATTGATTGAGTTCCTCTTACCAGGAGTAACTCGTCACGCTGTTTCATGGTCTCGTCACACCGCGACTCTAGAGTGTTGAAACTGTCCTGTGCTTGATCGATATCCTAAAACACGTCAGAAAAACACGTGAGCCCGTGTATCATGTAAATGCTGTGAACTAGGGATGTGTAGCTCCATAACTGAAGCACAGCCAACGATACGATACATTAAAGATACATATGAAGCAGCTACTGATGCGATGTGATACAATTCCCCCCCATTACAATTCAGTGCACAGCTCTACCTCTGCCATGTCAATCTCTATTCTATGTGACCTATCAAGACACGCCTCGGCCTCCGTAGTCTTATGATATGTAAAGTTTAGCGAGGAGAAATCGATCTTCACAGAAAATATTGGTCACTTTCTAAATAATAGAAGTAAAGCGCATCTATTAAATATTATACGTAAATAAATCGTTTTTTTACCGACGCAAACACGTTCAAAACGACGCCTCACGTTTTTCTTTTACACAATGTATTCACACGTTATATTCACGTACCTCCTTTATAACCCCCCACGTTACTTCTAGGTCGTGGAGGTATCGATCCAGCTCCCGCACCATCGCTTCCAGTTTGATCTTGTAGATCCTTAACTCTGAATTTAGCTTCTCCAAACAACGCTTGTTTTTCATGTCCTGAGTGCCCTGGAACAAACAAAGCTTCACGTCTTACACACGCATTCCGACCTTATTCCATTTCTATACGGTTTCCGAAGAAAAGACCTCACCGTCAGTGGATTCTGTTGGTCTGAACATTCCTTCATCGTCTGTTCATACTGCAACTTCAGGGCTTCGTGAGACTCGCGCTCGTGCTCGTACTCCTGAAACACAACCACGGAGAAGAATCCAGCTTCATATAACGTCTCGGAAAACGAATTGTTTTTAGTTTTTCTGTATACGAAAAGGACGTACCTTCCGCAACTCGCTGTACTTTTCCATTAGGGCTCGGTGTTCCGACAGGGACTTGGTGTAAATTTCAGATTTTTCTTTGGAAGCCTAAAGCACAGGGCATGGACGAGTCATAGACAAAACAACGTATGTGTATACAATCCGCTTATCTCCAAAGCTTCCCAAATTAAGTCTAACGGTCAATGGAAGTCTCTCTATCTTGTATATTTCATTTACAATTCCCGACTGTTGGTCTCTTGTTGGAGGATGAACCCGGAACCATTTACGTGTTATTGCTGTTTTTCTTATACGGTTCTTATTACAATGTAATAAGTGAAAATTCCAAACCCCACCCCAAATAATTTTCCAATTTCAGCTGCCACTCCTTGACTTTAAGTGTTTTTTAACCATGCCCAGAAAAAATAGGAACGATCAACCTCTAAAGGTTCCGAATTGCCTCCAACAAAATCCCAGCCTCTGTTCACTTGGGCGTATTGCCGTTAATTTAGGGATTATAAAGAATTCAATTCTTCCATCTTTCCATTCTCTCCAGTCTTTCTCTGTTCTTTGAGAATCTGAATCTTTCTCCCATTTTTGTTTCGCACAATTTGTTGCAAGTCTTTTTACTGGTTTGTACACGACAGACGTATCGGGACACCAGAGCTTTCCTGCCGTAAGTGGTTCTTCTCCAGACTGTCTTATAAAATATTGCATTTGAAGAGGAAGATCTTGCTGCTATAGAGCTCTGATCTCATCCCTACTGAACACCTTTGGGATGGATGTGAAGACCTGACTGCACCCCTAGGTCTCCTCACCTTCTTACATCAGAACCTTACTAACTCCCTTGTGGTTGATAAACACAATGTCACACAATGTCCATAAACACACTCCAAAATCTAGTGGAACATCTAACCACAAAAAAAACCCTTATGAGAAGGTGTCCGAAAACTTTTGGCAGTTAGTGTATATGTCCATCGTATTTTAATACTGATTTATAATTGTCTTCTTTTAAATATGGATTAATAAATGTCGTGATTGGCAATCCCGCTTACATTCACAGCATTTGGCGGACTTACATTAAGCTCATATATACAACTGAGCAGCTATTGTGGGTAAGGGCCTTGCTCAGGGGCCCAGCTTGGTGTGGCAGGGATTTGAACTCAAATTCAAAGTCCAATGACTTAAGCACTAAGCGACCACCTCCTCGCCTTGTGATCAGTAACCCCCGAGCCTATCTGAAAGATTACAACAGTAGGAACTCGGAACACGTTTTTGAGTTCTGAACACATTTCGTTTAAAAGGTTCTACGTTAAATTGTGGAAGCAGTTCCTCTTGTTCAAAACCTCGTCTTTTTTTCCTCTCCCTCCTGAACATGAGCAAACGGTTCAAGCTCGAGTAAATGAGTGCATTTATTCGTCAGTTCGAAAAAGTTTGAGAGTAGTTTTGAGACACGCCAGCAGATGGCAGCACGAGGCTGCACGCACAGTCACAGGAAACACCGACCTTCGTAAATCAGTGTGCCAAAAGAAATCGTCCTGGTTACATCGCAGAAGGTGTTTGACACGCTTCGAAAAGAAGACTTTCAGGACAAAATCCATTCTTGACGTTATCTCGAAAGAGATAACGTCTTCAACAAGCAACAACTTTTTTATGTCTGGAAAAAAGTAAATATACACCCAGGTAAAAAACGATATGGAAAAACTTACCCTTTGGAAATCGATTTTCTGAGTTGGACCAGGCTCCATTAAATTGCAATCGGAGACCACGTTTTGGTGAATGTCCTGTACGGGGTCTTGGTCCTGAAACACCGAATATAAAAAAGAAAAGAGGATTTTGTTGTATTTCCATCGTTCCATCTTTTTCTTGTTCTTATCTTCACTGTTCTATGACTTTCCCACTGACCTTTTGTTCTTTCTTATACGTTCTATTGGACTCCGAGAGCTCCTCCTCCAGCTGCCTCAAAAAATCGTTCACCTTGTTCATCTCGGACACCAGGTCGAAGATCTTGTTCTCCAGCTGAACCTTGGTATCCAACGCCTCCCGATATTTCCTCTGCATAAAAAAAAAAAAAAAAAGATGATGCACACATTTGAGGATCGTCCAAAAAAAAAAATCATTGTTCACATACCTTGTATGATTTATCTCGACTTTTCAGAGCTTTTCTCATCTCTTTACACTCGACCCTGAGGATTCTGTAGGCCTCCTGCTCTTGCTGCCTTTCCTGAAACGAAGCGAAAGTGCCGAATCGTCACGATAAACCTCACGCCATTCTCTGTGAAGGAACGACGTAAAGTGAAGGTTTTTTCACTTACACTATTGATCTGCTCAGCGGTGCTGCTTATCTCCGAGACCTCTTCGGTCAGCTGCTGCACTGAACCCAACATCGTCTCCATCTGCTCCAACACCTTCAGAGTCCCAAACAGAAAGAGAAAGCAGTTTGTTAAGTGCTTGATTTACTTCTATACTCATCTTCAGAACCTTTCCCAGGACTCGGGTCTCATCAGAGCAGCTTCGAAGGTTTTATGGACACCAAGAACATGAT